>NC_045616.1:60138207-60445207 GCF_009829155.1 Mustela erminea | reverse complement strand
TGAAAACGAGAAAGACAAAGGATCTGAGGAAAGATTATGCTGAGTGAAATAAGACAAGCAGAGAGAGTCAAGTATCATATGGTTTCACTTACTTGTGGAACATAAGGGATAACATGGAAAACATTGGGAGTTGGAGAGGAGAAGTGAGATGGTGGAAATCGGAGGGGGAGACGAACCATGAGAGACTGTGGACTCTGAGAAACAAACTGAGGGTTTTGGAGGGGTCTGGGGTGGGGAGTTAGGTGAGCTGGTGGTGGGTATTTTGAAGGGCACGTATTGCATTGAGCACTAGGTGTGGTCCATAAACAATGAATTTTGGAACACTGAAAAGAAAATTAAATTAAAAACAAAAGGAATATAAAGAATCAGAATGTTGCAGTGATGAGCTAAGCGTGAATGGAAACACACATTTATTTGACATTCGCTGAAGTCCTTCAGTTGGCCAAGCACTCAGCTGGGCGCTAGGTTACAGAGATCAAAGATGGATTCCTTGCCCTCAAGTTTCTCATAGTCCCTAGGAAGACCAAACAGTAAAGCAACTACCACAACAGAGAAAGAGAGAGAGAGAGAGATTGATTTGTGATTTGTGTTATAAGAATGCTACATGTTAGGGTGCCTGGAAGCCTCAGTCACTTCAGCATCTGCCTTTGGATGAGGTCATGATCCCAGGGTCCTGGGATAGAGTCTCTCTGCTCTCTCTTTGCTCAGCTGAGAGGCTCCTTCTCCCTCTCCCTCTACCTGCTGCTCCCCTGCTTGTGAGCTCACTCTCTTTCTGCCAAATAAATAAATAAAATCTTTAAAAAAGAATAAAAGAATGTTATATATTGTTAGAACCAAAAGATGTTGCCTCAGCTGGCCTGACTGGTAGATGTGGAAAGTCAAGGACAGCTTCTCAAGGGGGATGACCTTGGGGAAGGGTGGAGGGTGAATACTGAGATGGGATCTGAGAAGATGTCGTTTCAGGCTGAGAGCCCAGCACATTTCAAAAATATATGTAATTAAGAATAGCTGAAGCATATGAACAGAGCAAAGAGTGGCAAAAGAAAATGCCGGAAAGCAGGCAGGGTTCAGCTGATAAAGATTCTCCTTCTTTGGCCTTTGGCCTATAAGCTGTGGGGAGCCATTTGATAGTTTCAGGCAAGGAAAATAACATGAAAAATTTAAGTAAGTTCCTATCTTAGCCTACAGATAGTTTTTGCCGGCCACTTTATTTTAAGAGCTCTAATAAGTATGAGAAGAGATAAAAATAAAAGGGAAGGGTTTTTAGTGGAGTACTTTTCAAAACTGTGTGACAATCTGGCAGGCATTGCCTTCGGCTCCTTTGTAATCCAGTTGCTGAAACGCTCCGATTTCTTAGTTTCTAGATATAGTAACTGACTAAAGATATTTTTGAAAGCTTCTTTGTATGATTTCCTCATTTAAAAAAAAATCAAGAAGAGTGGTTAACTACATGGAAAATGTACTTCAGAAAATTAAATGGATAGTAAAGCACACTTGGGATTCTTATCTGAAACACCCATCAGATTTCTCTACCATGTGAAACATTTCACATGCTATTAATGTCACTACACAGAGCTTTAATGACGGTATGTCCAACTTCTTCAGAAATCCTACGTATTTCTGAGAAATCGACCTAAAAGACAATTTCAAGTTACATGCATTTACCTGTCCAGTTTCTTCTTCCAATTTCTCATAAAGTTTGATGCTATCATAATGTATCTTCTTCAAGTTTATTCCAGGATGAAAGTAAGTTGTTAAACCTGCCTTGAAAGAGGAAAGGAAAGAAAATACTAAATAAAAAAAAATAATAATAACATTCTCTAAAATGTTTTCTTATTTGAGTAGAGTTGACATACAGTGTTACACCAGTTTCATGTGTAACATAGGGATTCCACAACTCGACACTATGCTATGTTCATCACAAGTGTAGCTCCCATCTGTCACCATATAACACGATTACAATACCACTGACTATATTCCCTATGCAGTACCTTTTACCCCACCTCTGATTCCATAATCTGGAAGCTTCTCTCTCTCACTTTCTTTTATCCCTTTTGCCTATCCCCCCCCCCCCCCCCCGCCCTCCACTCCACTCCTTTCTGGAAACCAACAGTTTGTTTTGTGTATTTATGAATCTGTTTCTTCTTTTTGTTTGTTTATTCATTTTTTTTCTAGATTCTACATTAAGTGAAACCATATGTTATCTGTCTTTCTCCATCTGACTTACTTCACTTAGTATAATACCCTCCAGGTCCATTCACATTGACAGAAATGAAGATTTCATCCCTTTTTATGGCTGCTTAATATTCCGCTGTATAAAAGATTTTTTAAAAAGATTTTAAAAAGATAAAAAGATTTTATAAAAGATTTCTGCTGTGTAAAAGATCTTTATCCTTTTATCTGGGTTGCTTCCAAAACTGGGCTATTGCAAATAATGCTGTTTTCTATTGTGGCTGCACCAATTTACACTCCCTCCAACAGTGCACAAGGGTTCTTTTTCATCAACATCCTTGCCAACAACATTCTCTACGTTTAAGTAGTTTATCTGTTAAGCAGGACTTTATTACTGGCAAGAAACCAGGAGGCGCCAGCCATTCTTTTGGGATCAGAACACATCAGTTCCAGCTTGAGCAGAGCTAGGCATAAGACTCATGGGCAATTTGAACCATGTAGGTAATGGGAAGTCAGGCAATGAACATATATGGCAAGTCCCTAAAAGTTACTAAGGAAAGAATGTTCATAGGTTCATAAAGGGGATGATTTAGATGAGAAGTTCAGGGATGTATGCTGTTAGGAAGAATATGCAGGGAGGGGTGGCATACAGTATGGACCCAAACCAACAAATCCTGTGTTCCCATAAGGAGGAGGAGCATGGACCAGCAAAATTTTCCTTGACCCAATCCCCACCAATCTCTTAAATGGAATAGCCCTCCTGTTCTCTTTCCTGAAGTTTCCAAAATTCAAGAATTGGAAAATTCCTGAGAATGAGAGCCTGGCTAGTTGGTGAAGAGATTTTTGTTGAAGCTTAACCTGTCTGATGAACACATAGATTGTACCCCACAAATATTTGCTGAATAAACACTTATGAATTACTCTCACAAAAAAAATATCTAAATAGTAGCATGCCAAAAACCCCTTTTATTAACTCTGGCAGATGCAATGTAGTATCCAAAAAAAGAATTCTAAGCAATTCTATGAAGCAGCTTCTCTAAATTAAGTATCTGGGGCCCCGTTTTGTTTTTTGCTTTTTTTTTTTTCCTTTTTGTGGTACATAAACAATGAATCTTGGAACATGGAGCCCCATTTTATAGCTAATTTATCCTGGAAAGCTCATCAGAACACAATCTGTTCCAAATAAAATCTGTTTGGGAGGATTTATAAGGTTCTTCTATGATAGTGGTAAATATTTGGTTCTCCCAAACTCAAAAGCACTCCATTTGAAGTTCCTCAGTGTCATCCTTTACGGATCAGAACCCTAGGGCTTCTGTCAGGTACTTGTTCAAGCATTTAGACACATGCACAGCTTTTTTTTTTTTTTTTTAGAAAAACCCTGACAGGGCTTAGAGGGAAGTGTGGGTCAGGCTCTTTCACTTTCAAATATCCCACTCTCCTTAGTATCAGTGTGCATATGAGCTTTTCTAGATCAATAATGGAGAATCCCTAGCCTTCAGGTGTCTGCTAGGCATGTCTTCCATATATCTCTCATCAGTTAGGAAAAAAAATGATATTCACAAGCCCTGGTGTAGGGTTCCATTCACCATTTACTCAAGATCCTCTGAGCTTAACTTAGAATAAATCAGACCACCAGAAAATTGTCTATCTACACTATATCAATCCTCTTCCCTTCCCCAGAAAGCTATTTTAATAGAATTATGAATTAATCATCTTTTTAATTAAGTTTTTAAATTTTTTAATAAACATATAATGTATTTTTATCCCCGGGGTACAGGTCTGTGAATCACCAGGTTTACACACTTCACAGCACTCACATAGCACATACCCTCCCCAATGTCCATAATCCCACCTCCCTCTCCCGACCCCCTTCCCCCCAGCAACCCTCAGTTTGTTTTGTGAGATTAAGAGTCTCTAATGGTTTGTCTCCCTCCTGATCCCATCTTGTTTCATTTATGAATTAATAATCTTTTATCTGAAAAAGTCACATGGGTTTGTTTTTGTAAAATTGTTATTTAAGACATTTAGCCCAATGAACTCTGTTTAGGGAACACTGTGTTTCTATTCTGGGCTTCAGAAAGAATATAGTAAATAGAAATTTTGAAGGGGAAAACATTGTGTTTTTTTAAGATTCATTTATTTGAGAGAGAGAAAGCACAAGTTGGGGAGGGGCTGAGGGAGGGGGAGAAGCCGCTCCCTGCTGAGCCGGGAGCCATGCAGGAGTGGATCCCAGGACCCTGAGATCATGACCTGAGCTGAAGTCAGACGCTTAACTGACTGTGCTACCCAGGTTCCCTGAACACATTGTTCTTATCCTTCAAGATTTTGTAGCTTGACTGAAGTCGTGAAACTTTCATATATGAAACAATGAAATCAAGAGCATATGATTAAATGCCAAAGCATTTCAAGAAAGATATAAGAACCAAGAGAAAAGCCTCAGACTCTTGTTAAGCCTCCAACTCTTGATTTCCGCTCAGGTCAGGATCTCAGGATCATGGGATTGAGCCTCAAGTCAGGCTCCACACTCAGTGTGGTATCTTCTTTCTCTTGCTCTCTCTCTCTTACTCACTCTGACCCTCTCCAACCTCTAAAATAATTAAATAAATCTTTAAAAAAAAAGAGAGAGAGAGAAGATACTAGAATGGTCACAAGTCTATAGGGAGGACAGGAAAGGGCCTACCTTTGATTTGAGGAAACAAAATTATTAAAAATCATTAAGAACTATAACTCTTTGAATGAAATTAGAATTATGAGTCCTTATTGATTAAACAAATAAATAAATACTCCGACAGGGAGAAGAAAAAGTTCTTCCTCACAGTAGGCTAACCATGAATGAGTAGGAAAGGAATGATGGCATTTGAGAAATCATCAATTATCTCTAAAGCTAGTGGTAATCTTTCTCTAATAAGCCTGCCCTCTCTTTCACGAGCCTCTACAACCTCAAAAAAGCCCAGTGACTGACCTCAAGCCATTACATAAGCCAGGTGGTCCAGACACACACATCGATAAAAAAATTTAAACACACCCACTAAAATATGTGGATTGCCTTGTTCTCACATGACATATGAATAGTATTATTATTTGGGTTTTTTTTTTTTAGTTTTTTTGTGTTTTTGTTTTTATTTTTGACAGAGAGAAAGGACATACAAGCAGGGGGAGCAGGAGAAGCAGGCTCCCCATTGAGCAAGGAGGCTGATGCCAGGCTCAATCCTCATACCCTGAGATCATGACCTGAGCCGAAGACAGATGCTTAATGACTGAGCCACCCAGGCACCCTGTATTACTATTTGTAACAGAAATCATAAAACATACAAAAACAACATGAAATGAGTTAAATATTTTAAATAATTTTGTTTATTGTGTAAAAAAGCTTATGAATTTTTAAAATTTACTTATGTAAATAAGCTTTCGTGCTTTTGAAGTTTATTATATAGAATTATAAAACAACTTAAATTATTATAATATATAATTACATATAAATGAAATTAAATATATAATATAGATATATAATTCTATATTATATATATATTATATAGAATTATGTAAAGTTTATTATATAGAATAGCTTGAATAGTCAACTAATTTATTAAACTTTTACCAAAGCTATGTGAATAATGTGCTTTATTACTGAAATATATATAGGGTTAGCCTTGGTAAAGCAGCAACTTGAAGGCTTAATCCCAGGTTTCTTTCATTTTGAGACTGAATGGCTATGCTAGCTGGGTAAACTAGCTATGAATGATACAAAGGTCTGAGCAAAAAAAGGGCACTTTCTTGGCTGTACTCTGTGCATGGTGACCCCACCTCCTCCACCCCATCATCACCTACACAAACGTTTCTGTTGAAACTTGACTGACTAGTCACCTTTCATGTACTCTTGTCCAGCAGGTGTTTTATGAGCTAATTGGAAGTCACCGCATTTTTATATTTTAAGTATATGGGTACAAGTCCCACTGAAACTCATCATTTGGAAAAATCTTAGATGTGTTGAAAAATTTATCTCTTGTATATATATATGAGAGTTTTTCTAGATACATATCATTTTGGCCAGAAAAATCTAATAATGATGCCAACATTTCAAAACATCTCTTTTCAAAATGCTCTCTTCCCAAAAGGACTATTTTGCAGAAAGCAGTTATTTCTCACTTAAAATATCATCTTTACTTTGAAAGGACAGCTTGCATTCTTTTTTTTTTTTTTTTTTTTTTTTTTTTTAAAGATTTTATTTATTTATTTGACAGAGAGAAATCACAAGTAGATGGAGAGGCAGGCAGAGAGAGAGAGAGAGGGAAGCAGGCTCCCTGCCGAGCAGAGAGCCCGACGCGGGACTCGATCCCAGGACCCCGAGATCATGACCCGAGCCGAAGGCAGCGGCTTAACCCACTGAGCCACCCAGGCGCCCCTTTTTTTTTTTTTTTTTAATGTGTATCTGCTACATGGAAATGACTGGCAGCCATTTTCATCACTACAAAGGTCACTAGATTTAGGACACTTGTCTTTTTGTAAAAGAAAAATTTGGGGGGCACCTGAGTGGCTCAGTGGGTTAAAGCCTCTGCCTTCAGCTCAGGTCATGATCCCAAGGTCCTGGGATCGAGCCCCACATCGGGCTCTCTGCTCAGCAGGGAGCCTGCTTCTCCCCCCCAACCCCCCCACCCCCTCTCTCTGTCTGCTTCTCTGCCTACTTGTGATCTCTCTACTCTCTGTCAAATAAATAAATAAAATCTTTTTAAAAAAAAGAAAGAAAAATTTTGTTTCACAACCCTTACAAATTATTGTATGAGATGTGGTCCAACACTTTCAAGTTCATTCCCTCTCCCTTTCATCACAAATTGTATTATTTAAAGCCCTGTTTCCATTCAATTCATCACAACAGTGATTCTCTATAGCACCTGATCCACATTATGTCATGCAGACTAAAGAAAAACAAAGTATAGGGATGCCTCCTTTGTGGTGCCGACCTTGGAATCATACCCAGTATGTCACCCGCATCACAAGTGAAGGCTATTTGTAAAGACCAGTAAAGCTTAATTTCTTTGTTACATTTTTAGATGAAAATGAATAGAAAGTTCTAGTATTGTCTCCCTCCACCCCAAATGGATCACTGTGCATCTTTAGATCTTCAGTCCTCAGTTCTCCAGAATATTCACTTTGTCACCATCCCCAGGGACTTTCTCTCCTGGGCGCCCCATGCTCCAGAGCTGCTTCTCCCTCCATCCTCTCCCCTGTCCCTCCATCCTACATGAAATGTTCTAAATTGGTAGTCGTGGCACCTGCTGACAAAGCAGTCTTGTTCAAATACAGCAAAGCCTCAGGATTTGGGGATTTGTGACTCCATTTTTAATATTCATTTTGCAAGCTGTGCCTTCCTCCGTAAGTATTTGATTCCTGCACTTTACAGATACGTTTAACCTTGAGCATGTGTCATGTTTCAGTGATGCTGCCTGGATTTTTGTAATCTGCCCCTTTAGCTGGCTCCCCAGCCTTCCACATTCCCAAATCTGCTCTAAATACTTCTCTGCATTAAAAATTCTGAATATGTGGAACTTCTTCATGTTGCTTTTTCCTTTATCCCCAGGGGGTCAAATAATCTGGCTCCTGATGCCTGAGTCCATGTTGAGCTCACACTGCCTGGGTCTCTTTTTTGTAAACTGTAGAGCATAAAGTAGGAGCATGCCTTTCCCACTCACTCTGGTATCTCTCTGGTTAAGGGGAAATTATTCTGCACAGTTAACATTTAACAAGAAGCTATCATCTTAAGAACTCTGCCCACTTCTCCTGAAAAAACTCAGGTTAGGAGTACGCTGCTTTTTTTGAGTGTTCGTTCACAGGCTGTCTAAGAAGTAATAATGCAGGGAGTCCAATAATCTATTGTAAAACATGGGCCACATCAAATCAATCAAATATAAATGATAAATCTGTAATTAAAATACTGAAATACATGCCCTCCTTAACCATCCAGAAGTCTTAAAAGGGTGTAAGCCTCTCTCTCAGAATATCTCCATTTGCCTCAATTTCCCCCTGCCTACATGCGCTTACCTGGACAGCCTCACCACACCCTTGCTCATCTTCCCGGTCTGTGCTGAGGCATCACCTCCTCGAAGTAGCGTCCTGACTCCTCCATCCCATTGTCCTTCATCCTCTTACCCCACCTTCCTCTTCTTCATGGCACTGATTACTCTCAAGCATTGCTTGTGTGTCCTCTGTCTGCCACACAGAATGTGGCTCTGCGGGTGCAGGCATTCATTTTTCCCTGTTGTGTCCTCATCTCCTAGAATAGGACTGGCCTGAACCCAATACAGGCTCTCAGCGACTGATGTTGAAAGAATGAGCAAATGGCCACTAAGGAGAAGTTACAGGAGAGCCACAGGAGAAATGCAGGCTTCCTCCGGTGTGACAATATAAGTCACCTCGAAAAGTCTAGTTCAGGGACGGGGGGTAGAGCCAGGAGTGTTGGAGAGACCCCTCTCTCCAGGTAGGAGGAAGTGAGCTGAGGGACAAGAGCCAGTGTGCCTGTAAAGGCTCTGAAAGGGCACTGCGGGAGAACCAGGTGCCTGCACCTTCTGCTCAGACTGAAGGATGAGGGGATTGGAGGGAAAGGAGACAGGGGGAGAGGAGCTGGGCTTGGCACAACTTTTCCAGAAGTCTCCATCCATGAGTTTCCATCCACTATGCGATCACTGGGATGCTGGACCCAACTGGGCCTAAATCTGAGCTGCGCTCTCCCCTAATCTCAGCACGAGACAGGCAGCCCTTTCAGTACTTGACAACCCCCAAACCTAGAGCGGGTCCGAGATTCAAGAGTCCCCAAAAAGCAGGGTTCCCTCTTGTCTCAGCAGAGGAAAACTAGAGACACAAAGGGATGACGAGCCATAGCTAACACTGCTCAACCCTTTCTCCAAAAGAGATTTGTACTGACAGTCACCAAAACTTCCTCTCCCATCCTTAGCTGACTTCAGAAATCATTGGGATGACATACTGGTATGAGAGAAGTGTCAATCACTTCCTTTACCTGAGCAACTTTCCATTTCAGCCCAATTACTCTGTAGCACAGGAACAATTATGTATATCATTAAATACTTCCGATTGCCTGGGCTATGTGTCTATTTAGACAACACTTTTGAAAACAATGTCGCATGTTCCCAGCCCTCATAGTTCTCAACTTCATGAAGCCAAGCTGCCGACTCGCAGTGTGGAATTAAAATCATACATAAAAGCAAAAGGACCACGAAACCCAGGTGAGGGGAGTTTAGGGAAAGGTCTCCTGCTATGTTTGAGATCAGGCAGCCAGGATCTTTCCACACAAAAGCTAACACTTGCTAAACATTTACCATGTGTTTAATAACTTTACACATATTAACTCAACCTTCGTCACAACCCTTTTGGGTAGGTGCTGTTGATGGCCCCTTTCTGCCCGGCAGGAATGGAAGCTTAAGTAACAGGTCCCAAGTCAGCTGGGTAGAAAATGGCGGAGCCAGGGTTGAATCCGGAAACCACATGTCCAAGAAAAAGACATTAAAAATGTTGATCATGCCCTGGAAGTACACCAACTAAATTGTAATTGCACCTTCCAACACGACTGAAAGGAAACTTGCTCTACAGAGCTCGAAGTGGGGAGTTCTAAGGGGGAAGAAAAGTGATTGCCCTGGTACACGGTTCAGTGCCTGGGATGGTTTCGAGGTGCTTTTCTTACTGCGTGCCAGGTAGATCCAGCTGTGAGCTCGGATTTTTCCAGGAGGACCACATCTTTCATTCCCGCTTTGGCGAGATGATAAGCCAGACTCACACCAACGCAGCCGCCTCCAATGATCACAGTTTCTGCTCTGTCTTTCCATCTTGTTTCTGCAGATAAGGGTGGGTTCTCCTCTCTGGAAGACAATTTTTTTAAATGGTAGTTTTCCCAGGCAGTCGTAGCTATAGTTTACTGACTCATGTGTTCCTCCTGGTTTCTCTAATATCCTAACAGTGCCTGGGAGGTTGGCATAGTGCTGCTTTAATCATTTAGGACATCTAAATCCTGACTGATGCAACCTGGTTCGGGGAAGGAAGAGGAGGCATGTGAGCCCCATTCCGTATAATTCTGGTCCATTGAAACTAACAGAACTAAAGAATTGAACGTGACTTTTTTTTTTTAAATGTCCAAAGGATCTAGAGAATAATTTTTCTCAGTCTACTTAAAGAACACACTTATAATCATTTTATTCCATGAAAACCCCTAATCAACGTGATGATTAGCTTCTATAAACCTTGGATCTCCTCCTCCACCCACTGTGCTCCAGGCTGAAGAGACAGGTGGAGTAAAATGTTACTTTCTCACTTAATTTCCTCACTGCTCACGTTCTTCTCTCATTTTATAATTATTGGTCAGTGGTTCAATATATGTATTTGCATGACTTTCTTCCTGGCTGGATCGTGAACTTCTCCAAGGCACACTGTGAAAAGCAAGGTGTAATGAAGGAGAAGGGGAATATATATATACACCCCTGTTTGCTTATACACAGAGGATTGGGGGGGTGGGATTCAGAGGACACTGTTAACAGCTGACTAGGGGAAAAGATGGGGGTAGGAGTGGCTTCGCACTGGGAACCCTTGAATACTATTTCACTTTGTATGTGGGTGCATGTAAAAGAAAACAGAGAAATCTAGAAGAAATCCAAACACCCACTTCTTGGACGCCAAAGCGCCCCTGACCCTGCACACTGCCTCAGGCCCTCGCTCCCGCCCCGCAGCCACCCAGCCTCGGGCCTCGGCACTGGCCGGGCCTCCACTTACCCTTGGCGGCCGCAGGCTAAGCGCGGGCGGCCGGGGGAGCCCCGCAGCGGGAGGCTCTGCAGCCGGAGGCCCCGCAGCCGCTGTGCGCCCGAGCGGAGCATGGCGAGGCCAGGGAGGCCGAGGCCGAGGGCGCGGGCACCAGCTCCGAGGCCAGCCGGCCAGCCGAAACCCTGGGGCGGCGGGGCCGGCCGCTCCGCTGAGAGGGGGAACCCTCCCCCGGGGCGAGGGGCGGGCTCGAGGGCTGGCGCGCTCTCCCGGACTCGGCGCCCTCACAGTCGCGGCGCGATGGTACCGGCCGGAGTCCCCGGGGCCAAAAAGGTGAGTTTCCGGGCGTCGGCGAGGTATGCAGCCCCGCGGACCACAGGGCTCCCGGTGCCTGAAGTTCAAACCCCACCTCAGCTCTTGGCTGGGAACTTAGACGGCTCCGCGCCTGGGTTTCCGCGATCGCCAGTTGCCGGGGGTGACAATACCACCTTGGCGACAGGATTAGATAACAATTTCGGGTAGCATTTATGGAGCCCTAACCCGGTGCCCCATGCTGCTTTACGCAAATTATCTCGGTTTCACGATTATTCCCATTTTTCAGATGAGGAAACGGAGGCCCAGAGAGTCAGGCAACTAGCTCAAGGTCACCCCATTCTACTCTAGGGTGAAGTGGGGGGGGGGGGCAGGGGGGAGGTGAAGTCCAGTTTCGGATTCAGGGGCCATGCTTACATTTTCTATCCTCAGCCCACCAGCACCGTCAGGTCTTCTTCGGGTCAACTGGCCCCAGAGCTCGGTTCCCTCACGTTTTGGGAAGGGTGGCGGCCTGGCCCTGCAAGCGAGGGGCTGGCCTGAAACCAGTCCCGGGTGCAGACCCCCCCCATACCCGAGGCTGCAGAGAGAGGATGTGGGGGGGGGCGCAGGTAGGGGGGTGCAAGTAAGGTGGTTTGGAGGGGCTCGGCCTCCTCTGACTCCTCTGATGAGTCACATGGGTCTTCCTGGCCCTTTCTCCAGGCTTCATTCCCCATCTGCTCACCAACTGTGAGCCTCATTCCCACCCCACCCCGCCCCACCCCGCCCTGCTTCTCTGCTGGGTGTGTGCTTGTTGAGGAGAAGGGATGACAAAACAAAATTAAGAAAGGCATGAACTTGGACGCAGGCCATCTCCAGGATCCCTCAAAGCAACCCACCTGTGCCCCAAAATTCAGTGAGGGTGGGGAAGGGAGCAGCTATATAGGCGTGGAAATGTGAACCACTAATCTATTTATAATAAAAAGTTAGGAATAACCAAGATGCCCAACCACGGTGGGCTCCCTAAATAAAGGTGCATCCACTTACCAACTTATTGGGCAGCCAATTAAGAAGCTAAATATGGGAATAAGCAAACTGCTTTGGCAATGTTACCTTATGAAAGGAGTTACACTTTGTCATGGACTGATCTCAACTACCTAAAAATATTTATATATGCAGTGCAAGGAAGGAAATAATAATGGTGATAATTACATAAGATATGCAACATGGGTTTAACAATTAATGAAAAAATCTTTGGATATGTTTTTCTGATTATGAAAGTAAAATATGGGCATTGAAGAAAATGAGCTTAATAAAAAGATAAAGACATTGTGCTGATTTCTTCCTCTAAATTTTCTGTAATACTGTGCTCACCTTGAGCTCATTTTTAAAAAAAGATTTTTAAAATATGTTGTCCCTGTCCAATTTCTTCCCAGCCCCTGCTCTTGTAACACCAAGAGTATCATATGATAACCCATCTAATGTGTACCCAAGAGTTAAAATGTTAGTGGAAATCACCTAATATCACCTCTCCTGTCAGCTAACAGGTACATCTTAAGAATTCATTTGATTGCCACAGGGGACAGGGGCAGGGGGAGGTGAAGAGTAGCCTCATTAATCCCCAAGAGCAGTCCTAGTGGCTGCTTCAGGCAGAATGGATGCCTGGTAGCCTCCCGCCAGAGGGTGAAGTTGGTCTGCTCTTCTGTGTGTGAACAGAGGCACCGGGGAGCCAGACCTTAAATCCAGAAGTCTAGAGACTGAGGTCTGCAAAAACGAAGAAAAAATGCTTCTCGGAGCTCACTGTCAGCTCCGAGGCAGAGTCACTGCCAAAATGAAAGACAGAATGGAATGAAAATAGAAATGTACTGAAAGTAAATTTACAGTGATCTGTGTTTTCCACAGTCCTCTGTCATACTAGTGCTGTCTTTAGATCCTCCTGGTGTAGTAATTAATTGAGGTGGTAAATAGAGTAGTGAAGGAGGAACTAAAAGATGCTCTGAATTCAAATCTTGATGATGTGGTTATTTTGCTAATGGCTGTTTAAAAAGGCAAAATTTGAAATTTTGGACAAATATCTAGGTAACAGATCAAAATGCCTTGACTTGTTATCACGAGGATACAATAAAAATAAGCCCTGTCATTTTCTTCAAACCTTAGCTAATTTTCTGTTCTAGAGTGCTATTTTTTCCCCTCTTCAGGACCAGACTTGCAGCATTTATGAAACAAGGGACATATTCAAAAGTCTTCCCTGTCTGCTAACTCTTGGCACAGTTTATGAAGGGCCTACTCTTGGTGAGCTGCCGTATGTGGTGGTAGGGAGAGAGACCAATGAGATCTGTCACCTGAGCCTCAAGCATTTTATTTATTTATTTATTTTTCAATTTATTTATTTTCAGAAAAACAGTATTCATTATTTTTTCACCACACCCAGTGCTCCATGCAATCCGTGCCCTCTATAATACCCACCACCTAGTACCCCAACCTCCCACACCCCCACCACTTCAAACCCCTCAGATTGTTTTTCAGAGTCCATAGTCTCTCATGATTCACCCCAAAGATATAGATGTCGTGAAAAGAAGGGCCATCTGTACCCCAATGTTTATAGCAGCAATGGCCACGGTCGCCAAACTATGGAAAGAACCAAGATGCCCTTCAACGGACGAATGGATCAGGAAGATGTGGTCCGTATACACTATGGAGTATTGTGCCTCCATCAGAAAGGATGAATACCCAACTTTTGTAGCAACATGGACGCGACTGGAAGAGATTATGCTGAGTGAAATATGTCAAGCAGAGAGAGTCAATTATCATATGGTTTCACTTATTTGTGGAGCATAACAAATATCATGGAGGACAAGGGGTGTTAGAGAGGAGAAGCATTTTAAAGCCAAACAGAGGAGACGGGAAGGTAACCAGATCGTGCAATACAGGTGATAGATGCAGGAATGGAGGGTGTTTGGCCTGAGGCAGAACAAAGCAGGAGGCAATCCCAGATGAGAGTAGGTCAGGCAGGGTTTCACTCTGTAGCAACGGAAGATATGCCGGAGTGGGCTGGAGTGAGGTGGAGGCCATTTCAACAATGTAGGGGCAGTGAGGACGGGAGGGGGCTTCACTTCTAAGAAGTGTTAAATAGATACACTTGTCATAACCCTGGGACAGACTGGATGTGGGAGGTGAGATACTATCCTGTAACACCCAGATTGTATGGCAGTGTTTTTCCCCCTCTAGGACTAAATTTGATTCTTAACATGGTTAACTTAACTGAAGTGTTAGATTTTTCAAGACAACATTTTATGCAAACGACTCTGCTTCTGATTCTCTCTTCCATAGTCCTCTGCAGCATTTATTTATCACGCGAGTTGTGAGGTCTTTTTGACACCCTGGCTTTCCCCCAAGGTGGCCAGACATTGGGTTTCTTAAGGGCAGGGACCTCATCTTATTCCAAAGTGTATTATCCTATCCCTCTTGCCTGGAACTGCACCTGGCAGGTGGAAAGGTCTCGGCAGAGTTTAAAGTTGAAGTCCTTTTTATGTTTCAAAAGTTCATAATCAAAAGGGTGAATTGCATTTTATAGAGGGAAGAGAGAAAGAGGTAAGAGTCATAATAAATCTTAACATTTCTTCCACATTCATCTAAAATTCATTTTTAGATATGAAGTATGGAAAAAGTACCCAGAGTCGGGAGCCTCTCTGTCAAAACAGTGTCTTTGGCTAACACAGTTAACACAGCTGGTCTCCATCCCACTTCCAAACTCCATTCCAAAATGGAGATGCCGTGGATAAGGTGGCCTCAACTACAAGCCTTGCTAATGTACCTTCTGGGACTGCAGACTGGTTAGAAGAAGCAACTAGATGCTTTTCTCCCCCACTCATGCATTGCTCTGTGTCCAACCGTACACTGGCTGAAATGAACTGGCCTTGATTTTCAATAAAAGGTTGTATCTTGAGATGCCTGGGTGGCTCAGTCTTTAAGCGTCTACCTTCGGCTCAGGTCATGATCCCAGGGTCCTGGAATCGAGCCCTGCATCAGGCTCCCTGCTCAGCGGGGAATCTGCTTTTCCCTCTGCCTGCCACTCCTCCTATTTGTGTTCTCTTTTTCTCTCTCTCTCTGACAAATGAATAAATTAAAAATCTTTAAAAATTAAAAAAAGAAAAACTCTACCTTACACTAAGGCAGTCTACACAAGAGGAATGGGAATGGCCATGGGGTGTTTGTAGTGTTTCTATAAGATGGTCAGCAAAGCTCTCCCTGAAAAGATGATCCTTGATCAAAGTCCTGAAGGAAGTGAGAGGGTGACCCATGCAGGTATCTGGGGGAGTCACCCTTTAGACAATGGAAACTGTAAGGTCTGGGAGAATTGCTCTGGATACAAGTATGGCTGGGCCCAACAGAGAAGTGGGAGTAGAAAGAGGCTAGATGAGGAATTTAGAAGATCCAAAGTCTACTTGTTGACATGCTTAGCTCTGTGACCTTGGACAAGTCACTTAGCCTCTCTGAATGTCTGTTTCCTCATTTATAAAATGGGAATAAAAACCATCTGCCTTGCCTAGCTCATAAATTTGTCCAGAGTACCAAATAAAAACATGTATGTAAACATGCTGGAAAATGTAGGGCATTGTTATGAAACTATGTGTCCCTTAGGATTGTGTGTAGTGGTTACACAAAAAAGAGACTATTTTTTCCACCTAACATGAGGTCTTTGAATCCTTGGTTGCTGCAGCTAGCTACTCAAACACACACACACACTCCTGCTAGTTACACCAGCTTTTAGTCAGCTTCCAATGGGATGGGTAAAAGATGACTGATATTCCTCCAGGATTTATGGTAACATTCCAAATAGGAAGGAGAAGGAAAGATGCCCAGATTTTTAGAAGGGAGTGCCCCTCTACATCAGGAAAGCAAAACTTTTCAGAAATCTTTAACTGACTTCCACCTATGTCTCACTGGCCAGCACCGTGTCAAATGGCCACCCCTAGAAGCAAGGGAGCCCAAGGATTTGTTTTAAGTTAGGGATATTTGTCTCCCCAAATGAAATACATTAACAGAGAAGAGGAGAGAAAATACATATTAATTAGGCAACTATCACTGCCTGCCACAAACATGTTGAAAAACCAAACTAATTATCATAGAATCAGCACTTTCACTGTAACTTGACTCAGATTACATGTTATTTGAGAAAAACTATTCACAGCACTTTGCACAAAACGAATATCTGGAGTGTCCAAGAAATATAATATACTCAATCTTTCTGAAATATTATTAGACATTGAGGATTTTAACAGAACTGGAGCTGTAAGAAAACAGTACCACTTTTCCTAAAATTGGAGACTGCTTTTAGGAGAAAAAAAAAAAAAAGGTGTGTATCCTAAGTGACTTTTCTTTCTTTCCATCAGGGTATTTTGGAACGTCTGGGTAGTGGAGAGGTTGTAGTTGGAGGTGACAGCTTTCTCATAACTCTGGAGAAGAGGGGCTACGTGAAGGCTGGGCTCTGGACTCTGGAAGTAGCCGCAGACCATCCTGACACAGGTCAGTGGAGGCATCCCCCAAGACAGTGTTTAATTCAGAGGGTGAGAGTTTGTTTAAATCTGACTGAGAGAAGATAAATAAATAATTCTAAGTGTTGTCTAAGGGCCGTTTCACTTTCCAGAGTTGCTAAGACATCGAGACAGTGACAGTACATGGGCTGAAGCATATAGAAGAAAACGACCTCTCCCTTTTCCAGTGCCCCCCTCCACACGTGTACACACTAGCATCTTCAGGTATAGGGAGTGCTAAAATACACACCTTAATATTTGTTCCATGAATATCCACGCTGTGGATATTCAAGAGTTTCCTTTACAAATTGAAACTGCTATTGCTTCACATTAATGCCTCTGGCTAATTTGTGTCTTGTGCTGTAACAGTGTGTTTGGTAAAGATGATTAAAGGTAACCACCAGATTAACACAGCATAGATAGTAAACATTTGGGTTTTGTTGGGGGAGAGGGGTGTGAAGAGACCAACACAGTTTCACCTCATCCCCTGAGCTAGGAAAAAAACAAAACAAAACAGTAAGAGTTGGAGGCAAAAACTGTGATGGGATTGGCGAGTAACATCAAACTGGAGCTTTGATTCTATTTTTACTCTTCTTTGAGAGCAGTCTCCTAAACTAAAGCGAAAAATAAAGCGAAAGAATGAAATGGTTGCAAGCTGGGAATGGGTCTTTTGATTTCCTCTGATCATATTCATATATGCACCGTGTATCTGAGAAACCTGGGATCCTGTCTTGATGCTTCCACCCACCAGCTGTGTGACTGCACAAGTCATTTGACTTTTCCAAGGGTAAATTTCTGTTTTTTTTAAAGAGTCATTCATTTATTTTTGAGCAAGAGTGTGAGTGGGGGGAGGAGCAGGGGGAGAAGGACAAGCAGACTCCACGCTGAGCGTGGAGCCCAATGCAGGGCTCAATCTCACGACTTCCAGATCATGACCTGAGCCAAAATCCAGAGTTGGTTGCTCAACTGAAGGAGCCACTCAGCACCCCCAGGCTTAGATTTTTGACCCATGACACAGGAGGGTACGACAGGTAGCTGTGGGGTCTCCTGAGTTAACCAGCATAAAAAGCCCAACACATCATACCCACTGCACAATTTTATTGTTTCATCACACACTCAGAGTTATATGGTAGGACCAAGTTTTGTTTCTCTGGAGCTTAGCACCAAGATTTCATCTAGCCCACAGAGAACTTGTTCTTAATTTTAGAAGATCTTTTTGCTCAACCAGAAAGAAAGTGTTGAAATAGCAAGGATGAGGACTGAGGTTGGGAAGAAATGAAGAGAAAGGAGGGATGTCCTGACAGCCCAACGGAAGCTCTTGGACCGCGTCTCCCCAGCTGCCTGCCATTGAATCAGTTTGGTGGAGGCACCACCGACACATACCTTGTCCGCCATGAGAATTTCCTCATGGAAGGATTTCCTGACTGTAAGTAGACTAGCCACATCCTCCACAACACAGGCAAATGAATAAACCCTCTGTAGACCAAAAGACCAAGGGGCAATTGGTCACCCAGACCTTAATGTCTGCCTATGGCTGCACCAGACCATTGAGGCCCATGGACAGGACAATATGAGGCCACTCCAAACAGTCCCAATTTAGTATTGACTCTGCCATTTCCTGCCCTTGAACTCGACTGACCTCAAACTGCAATTTTTTAGAACTAGGTTTGAAATTGTGTGTGATTTAAAGAGATTATGAGTACGTAAGCTGCATTTGCTGCACATGATAGCTCCTATGAATTTTATCTCCTTAATTTTAATTTCAAAAACTACTTTGTAGTTCGTCAACTTCACATGGAATTCTTGAGAGCTGGATCAAGTGTCATGCAGACTTTCACTTTTCGGACAGTGAGGACAATCTAGAGAGCAAGATAAACTGTCATTTTTGTGGGGGTGGGGATAGGGAGTGGGAGGAGGGTAGGGTTTAGTGCCGGGGATCATCTGTAATAAAAATAACCTCTTGAGGATAAGGTATGGAACTGACCTGATATGTTACTATACTTATAACAAACTCCACATAAAATGTTTATTAAGAAATTATTATGAGAATGAGTATGTACTACATAAATGAGCTTTTCTCTGCATCTTTAGCTGGGGACGAGGGGAAGATAGGACTAGGAAGGAATAAGCCATTGGAAGGACATGGTTATCCTGTGCTATTTTTCTGTAGAGAAAACACTTCTAGGTGCCCTTTTCACCTTATTTAACCATCTTCTCTTCTAACTTGTCCATCTAGAAATAGGGTGGTCCTTGGGAACATAGCACTGGCCTGGGAATGAGAAGAATTGGGTTTGATGCCCAAGTTTGCCACCTGCTGGGCATGTGACTTTGGGCAGGACACTTGGCTGCTCAGAGCACTGGTCTTCTCTGTGCAAAATGGAGATCATTTATGCTTAAATGCACAAGGTTATTGAGAAAACTAGAGCAGGGGAAGAACGTGGAGGTACTGTGTGATACTGTGTACATGTAAAGTGTTCATACTTGTCAATGCTCATGCCCATTTACTCAGTCAACCAACCAACATTTATTGAGTACCTGTTATAGTCCAATCTCTGTGCTCAAAACAAAGATGAAAGAAAGCCACGGAGCCTGTTCGAAAGTGACTCACGGTCCAGTGAGAGAGGCAAACACAAACATTTACTAAAATGCCATGTGGTGAGAACATTAATGGAAATACAAGCTCACTGGTAGGAAAGGAGAAGGTCCCTAACTCTGCTGGTCTTCTCAGATTGCAGGGTTTTTTAATTTAATTTTATTTCAATTCAATTAACATAGAGTGTATTATTAATTTCAGAGGTAGAGTTCAGTGATTCATCAGTTGCATATAACAGCCAATGCTCATCCCATCACATGCCTTCCTTAATGTCCATCACCCAGTCACCCCATCCCCCTCAAACTGCAGTTTAAACCATGACTGGGATTCGTCTGACTTGCTCATTGCCCCCTTTGTTATCTATTACATTTACCGTGATAATGCCAGGCTCACCATCCAAACTCTTGCTCTCTGACCTCAGTGGGAAGATGTGAACGCTGGTGCCTGTGACCTTGTCGGGGAAGTGGCTGGCAAAGGTGATGCTTTAAAAGCAGAGGGATCTGACAGACATCAGTGTGCAGACACCACAAGGATGAAGCTAGAGTTAAAAAACCATAAGTGACTCTTAATCTCACGAAACAAACTGAGGGTTGCTGGGGGTCGGGGAGTCGGGAGAGGGGGGTGGGGTTATGGACACTAGGGAGGGTATGCGCTATGGTGAGTGCTGTGAAGTGTGTAAACCTGGCGATTCACAGACCTGTACCCCTGGGGATAAAAATACATTTTATGTTAATAAGAAAATAAAAAATTAAAAAAAAAAAAACAACTCTCTTGACTCCAGCTAGAGGTTTTTACAAAGAAAAAAGCAGACTTCTTGATTGCAGGGGTAAGCCTAGTATTTTAGGGAGAGGAGTCACCCTCTTCTGACAAATCCCACTACATAGTCTCCACGTTTCATGAGGGTATTGGATTGCTTTGTGCCCTCATTTCCTCAGGGTACAGGGTCAAAGGTTTATGTACATGCATTGCTGTCAAGGCAAACATCTCTCACTTGCATGCTGGGGTTTAGTGAAGTCCAAGGGCAGACCCAGAAGAGGCCCAGCCTTAGCCTTGGTTTTCTTTGGATGGTTGTAGCAGGTGACTCAAAGGGGACCCTACAATGCTGGGTGAGAAGGGAACAGTGCTTCAGGGAGCAACCTCTCCTGTGGGAGAGGCAGAGCCGGACGGAGCTGTGCAGGGGTGAAGGCTGTGAGTGAGCAAAGCTTAGGAGGTAGGTGGCTAGTCAGGCCCATGAGGCCCCGCTAGTAATACTCAGTACCAGCAAGTTTCCTTGCCCATCTTTGTCCATGCTGTGCTCACTCCCATCCCTCTGCTTTCACTCAAGCTATAACACATGAGGGGTATTTTGAAGAAGGAAGGAGAATTCATCATTGATTGGACATGAAGGCCCAGAACATTCTTTTTCTTCCCTTTCTAAAAATGAAAAAGCCCTCATTCCCCATTTCCCATCTTTGCAACCACCTGGAGTTGAGCTCTCAGCCCAAGTCTCTAGCCCCCAACAAAGCCAATAATCTCCCAGCTGCTGTTTCCCTTATCACTCTCTGAATCTGTTGAAAAGCTTGTTGCTTCACCAACCTTCCCAAGGCTCAGGGCCACCCAATCCTGGCAGACGCACTTGGCAACAATCACCTGCACAGATGGGCACAAATTCCACCTGATAGGTTCTCCAGATGGATGGGAACACAAGTTCATTTTGTTAAGAACCTCTCTGTGGACTCTCTCTGCCATTCCTCACACATTGCTTCTGCAGAATCTAAGTCAAGAAGACTTAGATTTTTGCTGGCTTTTTTCCACTTACTTAAGGTCAGCTTTTCAACTGTGGCCTTAAGGGCATTCCTGGGAAGACCCCTACAAATGACCTGGGTTGACCAGACAAGGTGTCCTGTCCACCCTCGACAAACTCAGCAGCTATTCCTCCCTGCTCTGTGCCACAGTGGTCTCACTGGGGGAAATCCCCTCTAAAGAGAATATAAAATCACTTTGAAGTAGAAAGTATAATAAACTATTCATTATTTTTCAGAGATTACCCCAGCTCCGTAAAGAGGAGTATAAAATTTATTAGTAAGGCGCACCTGGGTGCTCAGTCAGTTAAGTGCCCCAATCAGTTTCAGCTTGGGTTGTGATCTCAGAGTCGTGAGATCCAGCCCCACACTGGGCTGTGCTCTCAGTGGGGAGAGCACAGTCTAGGATTCATTCTCTCTCTCTCTCTCTCTCTCTCTCTCACCCTCTACCTCTTCCCCTACTCATGTGTACTCTCTCTCTCAAATAAATAAATCTTAAAAAATAATAATAATATTTATTTCTAAAATGTTCATTCCTGGGGCACCTGGGTGGTTCAGTAGGTTAAGTGTCTGCCTTCGGCTCAAGTCATGATCCCAGGGTCCTGGGATCCAGTCCTGCATCCAGCTTCCTGCTCAGTGGGGAGCTCCCTGTCCCACTGCCCCTCCCATACCACTCGTGTTCTCGCTTGCTCTGCTCTCCCTCTCAAATAAATAGAAGATGGTAAAAAAACAAAACAAAACAAACAAACAAAAAAAAAACCTTAGTTCCTTCAAAATTATGATTTTAAATACTCAATTACGTCAAAAACCTTTGTGTTGTTTTTCTGTTTCTTTCCGTAACAAGTCTTCATCTTGCTGAATCAATGATCTCTGAATGCAAATCTTTATATTACTGTTAAAGGAATTAAAACGTTTACTCAAAAAAGTATTCTTTAGTTTGATGATGACCTGTTCCTCAGCAAGTTTTATCACATATAATTGGTCATTCTTATAACGATTTTGCAACCTATTTATTTCACCTTTCAAAATCTGCTTTCCATTTGGACCAATAGAAAAAGTGAAATCTCTCAGTATTTTGAACATGACGAAGAAGCCGTATGCGCCATGGCAGTCTTAAAAGAATCGGGGAAACCAGTGGCAGCTACCATGTACATAGGCTCGGAGGAGATATGCGCAGTATGACATCAGGAGAATGTGCTGTTAAGCTGGTGAAGGCAGGTAAACAGACCCATAATGTGGTCAGCAATTCAGCTCTTGTTTGAGAAATTTAACAAGGTTTGCTTAATCTTGTGAGAACAGTTCAGAAATAGAATTAACTGGCACTGGTTTCCCTCTTGGTAAAACTTGGGAAGTAGAGCAGGATAACTAATCTCTAAGCCAATTTCCAACTATTAAAGAAAAATATAAGTAAAATGTACAAGTTCTTTATTTCTTTGCCTAGGAATGACCCCTGTGGGCATGAGCTGCTGCTTTGGGCCCAGCACCAGCTTGAAGACAATGAGACTCATGAAGGAGGGGCCTCTAGGGCTGCAGGGTTGAAGGCACACCTGATGATGCAGGCCCTGGGCTTCCACACCCCTGACTGTGGCAAAGGTGGGTTTGTGGATCTCCTAGAATATCCCTTTGGTAAGTTCAGGTCATAGGAGCGGTCCTTGTGTTTTCTTTTTCTTTCTCTCTCTCTCTTTTTTTTTTTTTTTTTGAAGATTTTATTTATTCATTTGAGAGACAGAAAGAGAAAGTGAAAGAGGGAAGAAGGAGAGGGGCAGAGGGAGAAGCAGACTCCCCACTGAACAGGGAGCCCGATGCAGGACTCGATCCCAGGACTCTGGGATCATGACCTGAACCGAAGGCAGACGCTTAACAACTGAGCTACCCAGGTGCCCTGTCCTCATGTTTTCTTATGCTGAGAACATGGAAAAGGCTATAATGAACAGTAATGGTACAGTGTAATGAAAAGAGACAGAGTAAGACCAAAAACAGTTGATGTTAATGAAAAA
This sequence comes from Mustela erminea, assembly GCF_009829155.1. Taxonomy (NCBI): domain Eukaryota; kingdom Metazoa; phylum Chordata; class Mammalia; order Carnivora; family Mustelidae; genus Mustela; species Mustela erminea. Next base: position 60,422,088 of record NC_045616.1, on the reverse strand, counting down.
AATTAGATAATGTAAAGTTCATCATATTTTATTTTTTAAAAAGATTTTATGTATTTATTTTTTCGTCAGAGAGAGAGAGAGCACAAGCAGGGGGAACGGCAGGCAGAGGAAGAAGCAGGCTCCCCGATGAGCAGGGAGCCCAATGTGAGACTCAATCCCAGGACCCTGGGATCATGACCTGAGCCAAGGGCAGCTGCTTAACAGACTGAGCCACCCAGACATCCCAATCATGTTTTAACTTTAAAAGATGCCCATCAGAGCGCCTACGATGTGAATGTAGGGACGGTGACAGACATGCTGTGATCATTGTGTTGCAGGACTAGAGCCCAGAGTTGGAACCAGATGGGATATTAAAAAATATGCCAAAGAGGCCTACAACCTAGGGGTCTGGTACATTTCTGGCCCCAGCTTCAGAAAAACATGGCAGCTGGAGAAGTAGCCTTAATATGCACATCAAACCCTGGATTTGAGCCAGGTAGGAATTGTTTAATTAAGATCACTCTTTTTCTCTAACCTCATTTTATTTATTGGTAGAAACACTATGCATGCAATAAATATTCAAAAATAATAGAGTGTATAAGATTAAAACTAATGGCTGTCCCTCTCCTGACACCATTCCAATTCCCAGAGTTAATGACCTGTTTGCTGCTTGTGTTTTGAAGTCTTATACCTAATGTCTGGTTTTAACATTTTAAGTTGTAATTACTGCTAACACTTTACAAAGCCTCAGGCGTTTAAATCATGTAACATTCCCCCTTTTCTTCCTGTTCTACTTTTCCCAATTTTGATTACATTTTTACTTCTTCTGTTCATTATCTTTATAAGTTTTGAATTTTCTGTTTAACTTTCCATTTCTTTAATCCATTGATGTAAAGCAACATCTCTTACTTACACTCTGTAAAATAAGAATTAACTCTTTCCACTCCCCTCTACTCTTCCTCCTTCATCTACCTCCTGGCTTCTTTTTTTTTTTTTTTTTTTTTAATTTCTTTGAGAGAGAGCATGAGAGGCGAGAAGGTCAGAGAGAGAAGCAGACTTCCCATAGAGCTGGGAGCCCGATGCGGGACTCGATCCTGGGACTCCAGGATTGTGACCTGAGCTGAAGGCAGTTGCCTAACCAACTGAGCCACCCAGGCACCCCTACCTCTTGGCTTCTTTAAGTTATGCCATTACTCTTAAATTTTCAAGGTTTAGAGCCATTGTGTTCTGCTCTATAAATATAATTAAGTCTTTCAAGCTTTATAGATTTATTAAAAAAATGTAAAGCTAGTAAATATCATTTACAATATTATTATGATTATCATATTAAACAAACAGGATTTGTGAAATATAATAATCAGAAGGCAACTTTCTTTTTGTCTTCCTCTGTCTCTTTAAACCTGCCCATTGGGTGAAGTCTATCCTCTCTCCCTATCTGAAAATACTGACATGCTTTAGGACTTCACTGGGTCCCTGTTAGGCAAGAGAAAGCTCCATGACCACTTTATTTAGCAAACATCGTCTTAATTCAGGAATTAAAAGTGTTCAGTTCCAGGGACACCTGTGTGGCTCAGTCAGTTAAGCATCCGATTCTTGATCTCAGCCCAGGTTTTGATCTCAGGGTTGTGAGTTCAAGCCCTGCATTGCGCTGTCCACACTGGACATGGAGGTTGATTTAAAAAAAAAAAAAAAAAAGTTCAGTTCCACGTAAAATCAAAATATGGAACACATGACACTTGTATTTTCTCTGGTTTTCCAGCAGTTGTCTTCAAAAGGCAGGCAACTAGGGAAGGCCAGGCCAGCCTGATCCCTCTCTTTCTCTGTCTCATGCTTCCAGCCCTCTCTTCCTATCTTGCTAACCAGGATTTCTGACCTCTTCAGATTCAAGGGGAGAGAAGAGAGGACAGCAAGGGGAGTCAACTGCTTGTACTTGGCTGACAGCCTAACAGGAAGACCGCATTTTCTGGGCCTGCCAGGTCTTCACCAGTGCTCCTTACAGGCTTCCACTGGGAACTTTGAGTCTGTACTTCTCATGCCACAGGCATTGCATTCTTCACTGTCTGCTACGTCCCTTTCAGATCCTGGCTTTTTCAGCAGGTCACTTGAGATAACCCCTATGGGTGGGTCGGGGGGGTCTAGCTGTCCTTCCTGGTGATTCTAAATACCTCCAAATTTCAAACACATCTTTTTCTGAAAGGTGTTATGAAACCCAATGCTTGCTTTTGATAGAAATGTGAGAAAGGCATTAATGGACATAGTTTTTTAGTGTTTAGGTTGAAACTGAAGTTCTGTGTGTATTTGGCAATACACACACACACACATATACATAGACATAGACATATTTACATATAAATATATATACACACACAAATATATATATAAAACATATTGGAATTATAAAGTAGGTATACATTTTTAATTAATTATCTTTTTCAAACACAGGGCTAGAAGGGAGTATTGGGGAAATCTGCTGCCAGCTTCAGGCAGACCTTTCTGTCCTTCCAGACACCTAAGGAGTGGTAAGAGGAAACAGTGAAATGACAGAACAGAAAGAAATCCCCCTCAAGTCCCATCTGGAACTCTTACTCGCCTTTACCCTCAGCGCACCCTGCTGCCTCCAGGTGAACAGATAATGTGCTCCTGGACCTTCAGTTCAGGTCAACATATGCCTCTTGCCTTCCTGCTGTGGATGAGCACCCAACTGGATGCTGCCGGAGATGCAAAGACAATGAGAAAGGCCCCTGGTCCTCCAGTTACTTACTGTCCAGTAACGTCACAGTCCATTCTTCGGAAGGTCATCAAGAATAGCAAAACTTGAGAGGGAGGAGTCAAGATGGCGGAGAAGTAGCAGGCTGAGACTACTTCAGCTAGCAGGAGATCAGCTAGATAGCTTATCTAAAGATTGCAAATACCAGCAAATCCATCGGCAGATCGAAGAGAAGAAGAACAGCAATTCTAGAAACAGAAAATCAACCACTTTCTGAAAGGTAGGACTGGTGGGGAAGTGAATCCAAAGCGACAGGAAGATAGACCCCGGGGGGAGGGGCCGGTTCCCGGCAAGCGGCGGAGCAACGGAGCACAAAATCAGGACTTTTAAAAGTCTGTTCCGCTGAGGGACATCGCTCCAGAGGCTAAACCGGGGCGAAGCCCACGCGGGGTCAGCGTGGCCTCAGGTCCCGCAGGGTCACAGAAGGATCGGGGGTGTCTGAGTATTGCAGAGCTTGCGGGTATTGGAACGGGAAAGCCGGCTACAGAGACAGAGCCGACAGTAAGCTCACAGCTCGGTGTTACCTTGAACCAGCCACAGGCTCAGTGAGCTCAGAGTGCGGCCGGAGGTCAGACAGACGGGAGTTACTGGGCGCTGTTCTCTGAGGGCGCACTGAGGAGTGGGGCTCCAGGCTCTCGGCTCCTCCTGGCCAGAGACCAGGAGGCCGCCATTTGTATTCCCGTCCTCTGGAACTCTACGGAAAGCACTCAGGGAACAAAAGCTCCTGAAAGCAAACCCGAGTGGATTACTCAGCCTGGCCCCTGGTAAGGGCGGTGCAATTCCACCTGGGGCAAAGACACTTGAGAATCAATACACCAGGCCCCTCCCCCAGAAGATCAACAAGAAATCCAGCCGAGACCAAGTTCACCTACCAAGGAGTGCGGTTTCAATACCAAGGAGAGCCTCAGAATTCCAGAGGAGGAGAAAGCAAAGCACGGAACTCATGGCTTTCTCCCTGTGATTTTTTTAGTCTTGCAGTTAATTTAATTTTTTTCTTTTTCTTTTTTTTTTCCTCTTCTTCTGCTAAAATTTTTTTTTAACTTTTACCCTTTTCTTTTTTAACGTTTTTTAACTAGTTTATCTAATATATATATTTTTTCTTTTTTATATTTTTCTTTATTCATTTTCTTTTTTTTAATTCTTTTTTTTTCTTTTTTTTCTTTCTTTCTTTTTGAACCTCTTTTTATCCCCTCTCTCTCCCCTCATGATTTGGGATCTCTTCTGATTTGGTTAAAGCATATTTTCCTGGGGTTGTTGCCACCCTTTTAGTATTTTACTTGCTCCTTCATATACTCTTATCTGGACAAAATGACAAGGTGGGAAAATTCACCACAAAAAAAAGAACAAGAGGCAGTACCGAAGGCTAGGGACCTAATCAATACAGATATTGGTAATATGTCAGATCTAGAGTTCAGAATGACAATTCTCAAGGTTCTAGCTGGGCTCGAAAAAGGCATGGAAGATATTAGAGAAACCCTCTCGGGAGATATAAAAACCCTTTCTGGAGAAATAAAAGAATTAAAATCTAACCAAGTTGAAATCAAAAAAGCTATTAATGACGTGCATTAAAAAAAGGAGGCTCTCACTGCTAGGATAAATGAGGCAGAAGAAAGAATTAGTGATATAGAAGACCAAATGGCAGAGAATAAAGAAGCTGAGCAAAAGAGGGACAAACAGCTACTGGACCACGAGGGGAGAATTCGAGAGATAAGTGACACCATAAGATGAAACAACATTAGAATAATTGGGATTCCAGAAGAAGAAGAAAGAGAGGGGGAGCAGAAGGTATACTGGAGAGAATTATTGGGGAGAATTTCCCCAATATGGCAAAGGGAATGAGCATCAAAATCCAGGAGGTTCAGAGAACACCCCTCAAAATCAATAAGAATAGGCCCACACCCCGTCACCTAATAGTAAAATTTACAAGTCTCAGTGACAAAGAGAAAATCCTGAAAGCAGCCCGGGAAAAGAAGTCTGTAACATACAATGGTAAAAATATTATATTGGCAGCTGACTTATCCACAGAGACCTGGAAGGCCAGAAAGAGCTGGCATGATATTTTCAGAGCACTAAACGAGAAAAACATGCAGCCAAGTATACTATATCCAGCTAGGCTATCATTGAAAATAGAAGGAGGGATTAAAAGCTTCCAGGACAAAAAAAAAAACTGAAAGAATTTGCAAACACCAAACCAGCTCTACATGAAATATTAAAAGGGGTCCTCTAAGCAAAGAGAGAGCCTACAAGTGGTATATCAGTAAGGAACAGAGACAATATACAGTAACAGTCACCTTACAGGCAATACAATGGCACTGAATTCATATCTCTCAATAGTTACCCTGAATATTAATGGGCTAAATGCCCCAATCAAAAGGCACAGGGTATCAGAATGGATAAAAAAACAAAACCCATCTATATGTTGCCTCCAAGAAACTCATTTTAAGCCCGAAGACACCTCCAGATTTAAAGTGAGGGGGTAGAAAAGAATTTACCATGCTAATGGACATCAGAAGAAAGCAGGAGTGGCAATCCTTATATCAGATCAATTAGATTTTAAGCCAAAGACTATAATAAGAGATGAGGAAGGACACTATATCATACTCAAAGGGTCTGTCCAACAAGAAGATCTAACAATTTTAAATATCTATGCCCCCAACGTGGGAGCAGCCAAATATATAAACCAATTAATAACAAAATCAAAGAAACACATCAACAATAATACAATAATACTAGGGGACTTTAACACCCCCCTCACTGAAATGGACAGATCATCCAAGCAAAAGATCAGCAAGGAAATAAAGGCCTTAAACGACACACTGGACCAGATGGACATCACAGATATATTCAGAACATTTCATCCCAAAGCAGCAGAATACACATTCTTCTCCAGTGCACATGGAACATTCTCCAGAATAGATCACATCCTCGGTCCTAAATCAGGACTCAACCAGTATCAAAAGATTGGGATCATTCCCTGCATATTTTCAGACCACAATGCTCTGAAGCTAGAACTCAACCACAAGAGGAAGTTTGGAAAGAACCCAAATACATGGAGACTAAACAGCATCCTTCTAAAGAATGAATGGGTCAACCGGGAAATTAAAGAAGAATTGAAAAAAATCATGGAAACAAATGATAATGAAAATACAACGGTTCAAAATCTGTGGGACACAACAAAGGCAGTCCTGAGAGGAAAATATATAGCGGTACAAGCCTTTCTCAAGAAACAAGAAAGGTCTCAGGTACACAACCTAACCCTACACTAACGGAGCTGGAGAAAGAACAAGAAAGAAACCCTAAGCCCAGCAGGAGAAGAGAAATCATAAAGATCAGAGCAGAAATCAATGAAATAGAAACCAAAAAAACAATAGAGCAAATCAACGAAACTAGGAGCTGGTTCTTTGAAAGAATTAATAAAATTGATAAACCCCTGGCCAGACTTATCAAAAAGAAAAGAGAAAGGACCCAAATAAATAAAATCATGAATGAAAGAGGAGAGATCACAACTAACACCAAAGAAATACAAACTATTATAAGAACATACTATGAGCAACTCTACACCAACAAATTTGACAATCTGGAAGAAATGGATGCATTCCTAGAAACATATAAACTACCACAACTGAACCAGGAAGAAATAGAAAGCCTGAACAGACCCATAACCAGTAAGGAGATTGAAACAGTCATTAAAAATCTCCAAACAAACAAAAACCCAGGGCCAGACAGCTTCCCGGGGGAATTCTACCAAACATTTAAAGAAGAACTAATTCCTATTCTCCTGAAACTGTTCCAAAAAATAGAAATGGAAGGAAAACTTCCAAACTCATTTTATGAGTTCAGCATCACCTTGATCCCCAAACCAGACAAGGATCCCATCAAAAAAGAGAGCTATAGACCAATATCCTTGATGAACACAGATGCGAAAATTCTCACCAAAATACTAGCCAATAGGATTCAACAGTACATTAAAAGAATTATTCACCACGACCAAGTGGGACTTATTCCAGGGCTGCAAGATTGGTTCAACATCCGCAAATCAGTCAATGTGATACAACACATCAATAAAAGAAAGAACAAGAACCATATGATACTCTCAATAGATGCTGAAAAAGCATTTGACAAAGTACAGCATCCCTTCCTGATCAAAACTCTTCAAAGTGTAGGGATAGAGGGCACATACCTCAATATCATCAAAGCCATCTATGAAAAACCCACCGCAAATATCATTCTCAATGGAGAAAAACTAAAAGCTTTTCCGCTAAGGTCAGGAACACGGCAGGAATGTCCATTATCACCACTGCTATTCAACATAGTACTAGAAGTCCTAGCCTCAGCAATCAGACAACAAAAGGAAATTAAAGACATCCAAATCGGCAAAGAAGAAGTCAAATTATCACTCTTCGCAGATTATATGATACTATATGTGGAAAACCCAAGAGACTCCACTCCAAAACTGCTAGAACTGGTACAGGAATTCAGTAAAGTGTCAGGATATAAAATCAATGCACAGAAATCAGTTGCATTTCTCTACACCAACAACAAGATAGAAGAAAGAGAAATTAAGGAGTCAATCCCATTTACAATTGCACCCAAAACCATAATATACCTAGGAATAAACCTAACCAAAGAGGCACAGAATCTATACTCAGAAAACTATAAAGGACTCATGAAAGAAATTGAGGAAGACACAAAGAAATGGAAAAATGTTCCATGTTCCTGGATTGGAAGAATAAATATTGTGAAAATGTCTATGCTACCTAAAGCAATCTACACATTTAATGCAATTCCTATCAAAGTAACATCCATCTTTTTCAAAGAAATGGAACAAATAATTCTAAAATTTATATGGAACCAGAAAAGACTTCATATAGCCAAAGGGATATTGAAAAAGAAAGCCAAAGTTGGTGGCATCACAATTCTGGACTTCAAGATCTATTACAAAGCTGTCATCATCAAGACAGCATGGTACTGGCACAAAAACAGACACATAGATCAATGGAACAGAATAGAGAGCCCAGAAATAGACCCTCAACTCTATGGTCAACTAATCTTCGACAAAGCAGGAAAGAATGTCCAATGGAAAAAAGACAGCCTCTTCAATAAATGGTGTTGGGAAAGTTGGACAGCCACATGCAGAAAAATGAAATTGGACCATTTCCTTACACCACACACGAAAATAGACTCAAAATGGATGAAGGACCTCAATGTGCGAAAGGAATCCATTAAAATCCTTGAGGAGAACACAGGAAGCAACCTCTTCGACCTCAGCCGCAGCAACATCTTCCTAGGAACATCGCCAAAGGCAAGGGAAGCAAGGGCAAAAATGAACTATTGGGATTTCATCAAGATCAAAAGCTTTTGCACAGTAAAGGAAACAGTTAACAAAATCAAAAGACAACTGACAGAATGGGAGAAGATATTTGCAAATGACATATCAGATAAAGGACTATTGTCCAAAATCTATAAAGAACTTAGCAAACTCAACACCCAAAGGACAAATAATCCAATCAAGAAATGGGCAGAGGACATGAACAGACATTTCTGCAAAGAAGACATCCAGATGGCCAACAGACACATGAAAAAGTGCTCCATATCACTCGGCATCAGTGAAATACAAATCAAAACCACAATGAGATATACCTCACACCAGTCAGAATGGCTAAAATCAACAAGTCAGGAAATGACAGATGCTGGCGAGGATGTGGAGAAAGGGGAACCCTCTTACACTGTTGGTGGGAATGCAAGCTGGTGCAACCACTCTGGAAAACAGCATGGAGGTTCCTCAAAATGTTGAAAATAGAACTGCCCTATGACCCAGCAACTGCACTACTGGGTATTTACCCTAAAGATACAAACGTAGTGATCCGAAGGGGCACATGCACCCGAATGTTTATAGCAGCAATGTCCACAATAGCCAAACTATGGAAAGAACCTAGATGTCCATCAACAGATGAATGGATCAAGAAGATGTGGTATAGTGCTCGCTTCGGCAGCACATATACTAAAAAAAGAAGATGTGGTATATATACAAAATGGAATACTATGCAGCCATCAAAAGAAATGAAATCTTGCCATTTGCGACAATGTGGATGGAACTAGAGAGTATTATGCTTAGTGAAATAAGTTAAGTGGAGAAAGACAACTATCATATGATCTCCCTGATATGAGGAAGTGGAGATACAACATGGGGGGGTTAAGGGGGTAGGGGACGAATAAATGAAACAAGATGGGATTGGGAGGGAGACAAACCATAAGTGACTCTTAATCTCACAAAACAAACTGAGGGTTGCTGGGGGGAGGGGGATTGGGAGAAGGGGGGTGGGGTTATGGACATTGGGGAGGGTGTGTGCTATGGTGAGTGCTGTGAAGTGTGTAAACCTGGCGATTCACATACCTGTACCCTCGGGGTTAAAAATATATTATATGTTTATAAAAAATTAAAAATTAAAAAAAAATAGAAAAGAAAAAAAAATTGAAAGTAGGTGTCATGCTTCCCTGTACTTACTCTACCTCATCTCCCTCAACCAAAGACATAGACTTCTAAGATGTGCCTTGCCATACTAGCACTGTGAATTAGACAATTAACTTTTCCACCTTCATTTTCTCATCTCTTAAATGAGGATAACAACAGAACCGTCCTCATTGGATTACTATGAGGATTAAGTAAAATAACAAGATACTTAGGAAGAGTGTCTGGCATATAGCAGGCATTCAGTGTACATAATATAGTGTAATATAATTAAGTGACTTGGTTCCCATTCCCTGTACCCTCACGATGACTCTCCTCTGGCCACATTCCAGCACCAAAGTCTCTCCTTAAGTTTATATATATTTTTTAAAGATTTTTATTTATTTATTTGACATAGAAATCACAAGTAGGCAGAGAGGCAGACAGAGAGAGAAGGGGAAGCAGGCTCGCTGCTGAGCAGAGAGCCCAATGCAGGGCTCGATCCCAGGACCCTGGCATCATGACCTGAGCCGAAGGCAGAGGCTTTAACCCACTGAGCCACCCAGGAGCTCCTCTCCTTAAGTTTAGTACTCGGTCCTGAACTCCACACTCCAGGAGTGGATGCTCGTACAACAGCTTGATAGATGAAATAAATAAATGAATAAATCTTAATTATATATGAAAGTCATTGTTTTCTACATAAACTTTACAAGTATTTTGAGAGTATAGTGGAAGTAAAGATCTCTTACAGTTTCAGCATAATGATTAAGTAGCTACGGAAAAAATTAACAAGAAATGTACAAGAGGTGTTGAAGGGAATTTGAGGGTGCTACTGTAGGATACAGATTAAGATGAATACATCTACAGATGCTTATGAAGATAAAGACACAATCTTGTAAAATGCTAAGTTATTCTAGATCGATTAATAATTATCATATAATCCCAGTGAAAAATATCATCAGGATTGAGGGAAAATAAACATGCAAACTCTTGGGTTCATATCAGGAGAAAAACCATAGGGTTTATGGGAAAATTAGAAAAACCGAGGTAGTCAGGAAGGAGTAGCCTTGCCAAAAAAATCACTATATATAACATAGCTGGAGCGATTAAAGCCACTGGATATGTGCATTTAAAAAAAAAAGAAGAAGAAGAAAAGAAAGATCAATATAAGTTAATGTATGATAAAGGGGGGATTTCAGGTCAGTGAAGAAAAACTGGACTGTTTAATAATGGACAATCATATGGAAAGAAAAAGGTAGATCTCTTAAAACAAGTTCAAGGTTGATCAAAGTTTGATTTTAAACATAAATGCATGAAAGAATAGTCATTAAAGAAAAGAAACATCAGTTTTACCATGCAAAAAAATTTAAATGTCTGCACAAAACTCAAAATCCTCTAAACAAAGGTAAAGTCAAAGGGGAATAATGTGTACAGGGTTAGTAACTACTGTTCCAGGAGGGGATCTTGAGCCGTCTTAGTTCAACTCTCTTCTCTTCTATGCAGATATTATGAAGGTGGGGCTCATCTCTGAGACCGGGATTCAGAGTTCTAGTCCACCCAATTTTCTTGGGCTTCCAAGTGTTAGGAGAAGGAGCTGTATGCAACTGGGGACCAAGTAAAACCTTGGAGTAAGCACCAGGAGCATCACCATTCTTCGACAATCACTATTCCACTGTAAGCTATGATGCTGGGAGTCAGCAGTGCCAGGAAGCACAGTGCACCCAGTAGAGATGATGTGAGCTTCCAGGCACTGCCAGAGACTTCAGGCAGCTTCTGGGCATGGACACATTCATTATCCCTTAACATGGTACTTGCTAGGCACTCCTTGCCTCTTCCTTTCCCAGGCAGCAGGTCTTTTCCCTTTTGTGGCAACTTCTGGGGATCAGTTCCCAGCTCCTGCACCCTGCACATGGGCATCATACTGCCTTCTCTCCATTTCCCTCAATTCCCACAGTCTTTTTTTTTTTTTTTTTTTTTTTTTTTTTAAAGCAGAAGCCAACTGGAGTGTTTTGGAGGGACTCTTTTTTTTTTTTTAATTTTATTTATTTATTTGACAGAGAGAAATCACAAGTAGACAGAGAGGCAGGCAGAGAGAGAGAGGGAAGCAGGCTCCCTGCTGAACAGAGAGCCCGATGCGGGACTCGATCCCAGGACCTGAGATCATGACCTGAGCTGAAGGCAGCGGCTTAACCCACTGAGCCACCCAGGCGTCCCTCCCACAGTCTTTTAAGGTCTTCAGAGAAAGCCTCTTTTCCTCTCACTGTATGAGTTACAATAGGATGTTAGACCAAAATTAACAGAAAAATGAAGTCCACTTTCCTAAAAGGCACTTTTATTGGAGGCGGGGGAAATATTTGCCTTAGAGCTTTGCAGTTAGGGAAAAGGGAGGGATAACAGATTTACAGATTAAAGCAATCTGAATGCTAATATCCTACTACAAATACCACACCTTTCAGAAACTAAGAGACTTTCCTTACCCTATAGATTAGGAAATATATTTCCTTAATCTATGTAAGGTCAGAAAAGATATGTAATACATTAAAATTAGATAAGTACATGTCAAAACAATGAAATATCTTTTTTTCACCTATCATTGATAAAAACGAAAAAACTGATAATAATTTATGGTGATAAGGGTATGGGGGAAAGACGCATCACACATAGGCTTTTTGTAGAAGTGTAAACTGGTACTTTTTTGTAAAGAAGAGGCCATAGCAACAAGCAGTATCATTTCTAAGAATGTAATCTATATTTATTTTCATATTTGTGCAGAAGTACATATCTGGAAATTACAAAAATATCCATAATGAAACATCAGTTAAGTGAATTAAGAAACATCTACAGGATGATAAACAATGGAGCCATTAAGAAGAATACATTAGGTCAACATGTACCGAAATGGAAGGATCTCCTAGATATGGTTGTTAAATGAAAGTATGTTCCTATTGTGTTTGTTCAGAATATTTCCAGAAGGAATGCTTCCCTCCTTTGAAAAGGAGACTAGTGACTGAGACTTTTGCCTGGTGGGGAGATCCCAAACCCTGAGGCCTTGATTCAACCCATCCCAAAGAAGTCACTGAAGGTTCTTGGTCTCATCACAAGAAAGATTTCAAGGACGGACATACAACGCAAGCAGGAAAGTTTATGAGAGCAAAAGTATATTCTTTGAGCAAATATGAGAGCCGGTGAACTCAAGAGAGAGAGCAGCTGACCTGGGGTTTGGGTTTCAATGTTTTATTGACAGTCTTTAATTAGGGGTTAGAATATTCTTTACCTGGAGAAGGGATTTCTTGGAAGTTGGGTTTCATGCCTTTTCTTTTTCACTTGGTCAGGAGTTTCCGGTCATGGCACCTGCCATCTTGGTCCTATCTGGTTTGATCTGGCTTCTTGGGGAGTGCTGCATGACAGGCCTCTGACTTTCCCAATAGCTGCCCATGAGTTCTTCCATGTTGGCCTCTAGGTATCCTGTTAGAACCTAACTGCCTACCCTCACAAAACTATGGTACAGTAGGAAGATTTGCTTTTCTCTGATACCTTTTCTAGTGTCTTAATATGGGTAGTCATGACTTTTTCAATAAAATCAAGTAGTTTCAAAGTTTATAACAAGATTGCTAATTGCAAGAGGAAAAATCATCAGATCATGAGTTCCCTGTCATGACACAGTATTAGAAACACTGCATCATCAATAATATATACAACCAAACATACCTGAGTGGAATCTAATCCAGTTTAGAGGAAATACAAGTGATATAGGCATAAGGTAAACAACACCACAAGGAAGCAATCAGGAGAATCATATATTCAATAGGAGAGCTGGTCTGGTCTATTCCACAGGTCAGTACCTTGGGATTGCTCATCTATATATAAGAAACCAATGCAGGGCACCTGGGTGGCTCAGTTGGTGGAGCTTCTGACTCTTGGTTTTGGCTCTGGTCGTGATCCTGTGATCTCCGGTCATGAGATCGAGCCCTGCCTCCAGTCCCATCAGATGCTCCATGCCCAGTGAGGAGTCTGCTTGTCCCTCTCCCTCCCTCTACTTGCTCTCTCTCTCTCTCTCCTCTCTCAAATAAGTAAATAAAATAAAATAAAATAAAATAAAATAAAATAAAATAAAATAAAAAGGGAGAGAGAAAGAAAGAAAGGGAGGAAGGAAGGAAGGAAGGAGAAACCAACACAATCCTAGATTGGATCCTAGTTTTGATAAATCTGCCATAAAAGACCTTTTGGGTACAGACTGGGACTATTTGGCTACAGACTGGGTATTAAGGAATCAGAATTAATTTTGACTGCATAGGAAAATGTCCTCCCTTTACAGAGATGCATATGAATTTTTTAATGCACACTGAAATGTTAAATTCCTGTTTAAAATTTACCTTAAATATTTTCAACATAGAAAAATGAGGGTTTTCTTAAAGAGCAAAATTCCTACAGGTTCTGATTTGGTAGGGCAAATTAAGAATGAGGTAATTGTCAAAATCAAGACTGCCCAGTGAAACGAAGAATGACTGGCTTGAACCGGCTCTTTCCAGTTCTGCAGCAGATGTTTACTGTACCCGGGAGTTACCTAGAAGAGTCAATGGCCCCCCTGATAAACCCTGCTTGCTGCTGCGAGTAGAATCAACAGTGCACGCCCACCGAATAGCTGTAAGGGATGGAAGACACGTGAGGCATCTAAGGGGCGAAGTTCAGCTGGAAAAACAATTCCTTTCACCCGCAGCACAGACCAGATTTGATTCCCTTCTGCAAAACCGTAAGCAGAGTTAAGCAACTCATTTTGGCTGTACAGTCAGCTGCCTTGGAGACCAGCACACACTTTGTCTAATCAATAATGCAAATGTTGGAGAGAATTTCAGGAGGCTACATTTTCTCCGGCCATCAGAGTTATTTTCTTAAAGAGTCCTTAGCAAAGGAGTTGGGGCGTGCTGAGGGGCCTTGCCGACACTCTGCGGCCACCTGCGCTTCCATTCTGTTACTTAGAGAGGAAATGAGAGAAAGGGAAAGAGAAGTCGTACTCTTCTTGATAGAGACCCAGATGAGCTGGCCTCTTCAAAACAGAAAAATGGAAGAATCATCTTTCCAGTTGATGGTGATGACCTACTCTGAGGGTTCTGTGCTCTCGTAACAATTATATCCACTCTCGAGGGTACATGATACGATGAGCGTTGGGTGTTATACTCAACTAATGAGTCATTGAACATTACAGCAAAAACTAATGATGTCCCAAATCTTGGCTAAATGAATTTAAATTAAAAAAAAATTATATCCACTCTCAATCACTGACTCATCCATTCATTACCCAAATAAAATGCACTTAGTGCTTGTCCTGTGTTAGTCACGGCACCCTTCCCGTAGTACCCAATATTTATCATAAAAAAGTACAATACAGTGTCAGTACTCCCTGGATCATTCCTGTTTATTCGCCTGTCCCTATTTGAGGGGACAGAGGAAATATCTTGTTAATTGTTAGAGTCCCAGGTCCTGGCACGTTGTAGGACTCAAAAAGATGCTAATGAATGAATGAACATACAAACCAGAGTCGGGTCCAGGGTTACAAAGACGCATACACCACTGTCTTATGCTGCCTTGTTGAATTCTCTAACCAAAAATTTGGAAGAACAAGTACATCATGTATGACAGAACAGCATTAGCTCGTGCTGATTCAAAGGAGCTGAAGTTGGAGAGATGGGTGGGAGTAAACAGGGAGCATCAGTAAATGGAATGGCAGGCTGTGCAAGCAGAACAACTAAACGAGCAGCCCCAGGAAGGTCCAGGCTGCAAGAGTTGAGGGAAGGATTAGGATAGAGGAGGGGGCTCTGACTCAGGGTCATTAGCGATGGAAAAAGTACACATTGAGAAATGCATCAGTGCCATTTAAAATACAGAAACCATGTTAAAGTCTAAAAACAGGGAAGCTAACAAAGCCACATTAATTTTCTCTAAAAGATGAGCTCAGGACACTATGTTCAAACCACTCTCGGTAGCAGCAAAATTGGTAAATTATGCTTTTCTGATTAGGAGATTAAGAAATACTGGTCCCCTGTTCACAAAAGTTGGGCTTCTTTCCCTGCTAAAGAAGCCTTACAAGTTGCTATGGTGAACATATATATCTATATATTCTGATTTTATGGGCAATATACACCTCCTCTACACTCCCACTAAAAATGCTTCTTTCCTTTACCTACTTGCTCATTCATTCATTCGTTCCTTGTATTCAACAAATATTTATTAAGACTCTGATGAGCCAAGCTCTGTTCTAGGTGCTGGAACTATACAGGGTGACCAACTGGACTGGTGTGCCCAGGAGAAACCTAGTTTTAGCACTGAGAGTCCTCTGTGCTAGGAAAGCCCTCTCTCCTGGGCTGATGTTGGTCATCCCAGCAGAGTTGAGATTTTAGGTACAGAGGGCCCTAGGAAGCCCTTGCTAAAGATTATTTTGAAGAAAAGCCCTGGAGTAGATAATAATGACCACACAGATTTCTTGGAAAAGAGCTGTCCAGAAAGGTCAAAGCCAGAGATGCCCTGCTGGCCCCATGAGCACAAGAAGCAGCTAAGAAGCTAGGATTGCTGAGGACACAGTGCGAGGTGTTGGGCTGGCAGAAAGGGCTACTTAAGATGGCGAAAGTTCCCGCCACAAAACCTGAACTTGGACAGGAGAACAAAGGCCCAAGATGGCGAAAGTGCCCACAAGACCTGAGCTCGGACAGGAGAGCAAAAGCCCAAGCAGGAATCTGAGACCCTCCTGCTCCGGGTTCCCATGGACCAATGGGACCCTGACAAGCAGGAATCTGAGACCCCTGCCCTGGGCTCCAGTGGACCAATGGGATCCCGACGAGCAGGCGAAATATCCAAATAAGGGAAACTTCCAAAAGACCCCTGAGCTTCCTCCGAGACCCCTTAAAAGCCCCCTCCTCCCTGCCTTGACTCTGCTTTCCAGAGTCGCGGAACCTCGCCCGAAGGTGTGCACCTCCTCCCGGTGCAACTTTCCTGGCTCCCCTTCTCCTGAGCCCTGAAACTTCGCTGGAGAGTGTTTTTAATAAATCTTGCCTTGCACCCACTTTGCCTGGTGTTGTGTTTATCTCGCTGGAAAAAAAACTTTACACGAGGTGAGGTAAAGGAGATGAGATCTGAGAGACAAGGGCAGATGGATTATGTGAGGACATGTCAGTCCTAGCAAGGATTTCAGCTTTCTCTGAGTGGTAGGAGAGGGCACAGGAGAGTTTTGACCTAGGAAGGGACAGGATCATTTTGGCTGCTGTGTTAAGAATAAGCCATAGAAGGGAAACAAGAGGACAGGGAAGTGTAGTATTTAAATTGTCCTTTTATTATTATTATTTTTAGTAATCTCTATACCCAACGGCGGCAGGGGTGGGGGAGGGGGGCGGGAGGTATAGGGGGCTTGAACTCACAACCTTGAGATTAGATCAAGAGTTGGCTCTTTTGACTGAGCCAGGCAGGTGCACCTTAATTTATCTTCTTGGAAAGTTCTAGTCCTTCTCAGCTGTGCCCAACGAAACTGATGGAAAGATTATGTTCCTTTTATCTCTCTTTTTAAAGATTTTATTTATTCATTTGAGAAAGAGTGAGAGCATGAGCAGGGGAGAGGGGCAGAGAAAGAGGGACAAGCAGACTCCCTCAGCAGGGAGTCTGATGTGGGGCTTGATCGGAGGACTCCAAGATCGTGACCTAAGCAGAAGTCAGATGCTTAATCAACTGAGCCACCCAGGTGCCCCCAGATTTATCTTTTCAAAAAAAGGAGGAGTCTACTCTTTCATGGTTCAGTTATGACTGCTGATCCTTAAATTTTGTAATAAAAGAGAAACAGTTTCAAACATGAAGATTATAAATGGTGTCATCTAAATCACAACTCTCATATAGCATGAACATACTGTCACAGAGTGGTGTTATGGATGTGCTGTCTGGGGGCACCTGGGTGGCTCAGTCAGTTAATAAGCGTCTGCCTTTGGCTCAGGTCATGATCCCAGGGTCCTGGGATCAAGCCCCACATCGGGCTCCCTCTGAGCAGGGGGCCTGCTTCTCCCCCCGCCCCTCTTCCTGCTTGTGCTCTCTTTTTGACAAAATGAATAAATAAAGTCTTTCTTAAAAAGTAAAAATAAGGGCGTCTAGGTGGCTCAGTGGGTTAAGCCTCTGTCTTCAGCTCAGGTCATGATCCCAGGGTCCTTGGATTGAGCCCCGCATCAGGATCTCTGCTCAGCAAGGGGCCTGCTTCCCCCTCTCTCTCTGCCTGTCTCTCTGCCTACTTGTGATCTCTGTCTGTCAAATAAATAAATAAAATCTTTTAAAAAAAAAAGTAAAAATAGATTTTCCAAAATTTTAATAACAGTTAATATCTGATTAAAAAAAAGATCTGATTTAAAATATGTATATTTAACTCTTAGGCCTGCTCAAGTTATTTTTCCAGACTTTTCCTGCACATTGAATACTGAACTAGAAATATAACATCTTAGAGCCCAAGGAAAGTAACTCTCCTACGTCACCTCCATTATTGCTGCTGAGAGGACACAGAGGCCCAGGGAAGTTTAGTGATTTGCTCAAGGGGTCTCTGCTGAAAAGAAATCATGTTGAAAGTCCAAATAGTTTCCTCATTTTTTCAAGAATCCTTTTTCAGAGCCTCCCACAATACAGTGGGGAAGCAGAATGCTTTGCTCAAAAGGGCCCACCCCCAAGCTCCCTGCAACACCCAGCCAGAGAGCTACTCCAGCTTGCTGTGCTCTCCTGTAGAGATTTATGCCTGCCCCCTCCGGAGCATGCTGTGTCCCAAAGCCTCAGACATGAAGAATGAGACAAATAAAACCAATTTCCACAGAGGCCATAATGTAGAAAATATTGCTTCTTTTCCCCTGCTAAATCAAACAATTGAGCCTGCTTCCCCTATAAATCCTCCCCCCCTCATTGTGGCATCGTGGCACTCATGTGACAAATGTTTATTGGAGACCTACTTTGTGTCAGGCATTCTACTCAGCAGTGGCCTGCATTTATTAGCATCGATGCTTTAGGATTAATTTGGGATGGATGGAAACTTATTCCATCTAATAAAAGTCTCTTCTTTAAAATGTGGTAGAAAAACCCATAGCCGTCTACATTGTAAAACACCGCGCAGTTGTTAAGTTTAAAAAAAAAAAAAAATGATAGCCCTTGGAAAACATGTTCTGATTTCTAAAAACATTTTAAGGAGCAGAAGAGAACACTTTAAGGTGGGTACAATGAAGAAAATAAATTTAATTCATTAATTAGCTAACTAACATAACTAAAGTCACCCAGCTGCGTTCTATATCTTTATAAGCATCAGCACTGGACGATGGGAGAGGAGGACTAACTGGGGAGAGCAGGAAGAGCCTGGGTCATCCAAAGGACCAGTTAAAATTGTATTACTTGGTACTTAGACTACGCAGGACAAACTACTTTTTATGGTGATGTGACCAAATGTTGGAGATTGGGTTGAGACAGTGAAAAAAGGAGACTAGGTAAAGAATAGGAGAGCCGGGTTCAAGTTCCAGTGGCTCCAACTTGATATCTGTGATCTTTACAAGTCACTAAGTCACTCTAAGGCCCAATATCTTAAAAACAAACCAAAGAGTCAGAGAAAAAGGTAAACAACGGAATGGGAGAAAATACTTATAAATTATGTAACTGATAAAGGGTTAATATCCAGAATACATAAAGAACTCCTTATAGAGTTTAAAGAACTCAAAAACAACAACAAAAAACAACTGGACAAAGGATTTGATTAGAGATTTCTCCACAGGAGATATACAAACGGCCAAGGAGCATATGGGAAGAGGCTCAACATCACTAATTATTAGGGAAATGCAAATCAAAACCACAATGAGGTATCACTCACACCCATTAGAAATAACAAGTATTGACAAGGATGTGGTGAAACTGAAACATCTGAACACTATTGGTGGGAATGTAAAATGGTACAGCCATTGTAAAAAACAGTATAGTTGTTCCTCAGGACGCCTGGTGGCTCAGTTGTTTAAGTGTCTGCCTTTCGCTCAGGTCATGATGGCAGCATCTGGGTCAAGTCCCACATGAGGCTCCCTGCTCAGAGGGGAGCCTGCTTCTCCCTCTGCCTGCCACTCCCCCAGCTTGTGCGCTCGCTCTCTGACAAATAAATAAATAAAATCTTAAAAAAAAAAAAAGGAAAACAGTATAGTGGCTCCTTACAAAATTAAAAATAGAATTATCAAATGAGTCCACTCAGGAAATATACATAAGAAATGCAAAACCAAGGACTCAAGCAGGTACTTGTATACCCATGTTCATACAGCATTATTCACAATATCCAAGAAGCAGAAGTAATCCAAATAAAAACGAACAGGTGGATAGATAAACAAAAATGGTATATATAGACAATGGAATACTATTAAGCCTTTAAAAGGAAGAGAATTCTGACATACGCTATAACATGAATGAACCTTGAAGACATTATGCTACATGAAATAAGCCAGTCGGAAAAGGATAAATACTGTATGATTCCTCTTATATGGGGTACCCAGGGTAGTCAAATTCAAAGAGACAGAAAGAATGGCGGATGCCAGGAAATGGCAGAAGGGCAGAATGGGGAATTACTGTTTAATGGGTGTGGAATTTCAGTTTGAGAAGATTAAAAAAGTTCTAGAAATGGATGGTGGTGATGGTTACATAATAATGTGAGTGTACGTAACATCACTGAACTGTACACATGGAAATCATTAAAATGGCAAATTTAACGCTACGTATCTCCTACCACAATTTAAAAAAAAGACTCAGGAGAGTAATATCTGTTTGGAGTATCTCACAGAGTTGTATGCAATCAAATCTGGGGACTTATACAATAAGTTAATAGTAATAAGCACCCAGAATTAGTTCCTCTATTTGATACTTTAAGAAGCCCCAGACCAGAATTTCAAGCCACGGCAGTGTCTGCTATTTTAAGCATTTGATTCATCCTATAACTAGAACAGGCAGCCCCAGGGCCCCGTGTCCCATCACCTCCATACCTCCAACTGGAATTCTCCTGAAGCTCAGACTCACCTGGCGCCAACAGCACCCTTCTCTGGTACCACCTGACTCATCCTGCTTGTGGCCCAAGGCACTCACCCATGCAGATGCAACCTCTGTTTCCACAGACAGATGACCAAAAATGTAAGAGAGGTTACACCCTCAAGACAACCCTCAATTGCTTGGGGAACAGATCCAGTGGATTACTGCTTCAGCATCCTGTTCTTCCAAGTAGACAATTCCAACAGATATTCTGGATGATTCTCAGGAGGTCCTACAGAAGAGGCAATGCAACCCCATTGCTTACAGCTAGCAACCTTTATAGGACGCCACATAGGGACCTTACCCCTCGCCTGTCTCACTCTTCCCACTTCTTCCTTCAGGCTGCCTCAAGTCGTGTCCCAGGTGAACTACCTGAAGCCAAAACCATATCTCAAAGGCCTAATTAAAAACATTATGATCTTAATTTTATATTAATTTCTTTAATATTTTATAGCTTGGCAGTTTTTTAAAGATACAAGCAATTCATAGTTGTGTTCTAAAGTATGTTTACAAATTTATAAATATTTTGAGACTTTGAACATAATTTTCCTACTTCAGAATGTGATTAGGCTCCCAAGCCAGAACAGAGTTCCTACTTTGGGAGAAGTGGGAAGGAATGGTTGGGAAAGGATTTACCAGGGAAAACTTGGGCCTGAATCTTAAAGAATAACCAACAATTCAAGGACAAGAAGCCCACTGCAGGTGGAAGAACAACAGAACAGAGCACAGCTTCAGCTCTCACCCCAACTCTACAGAACCTAATCCAAGTACCCAACTATTTATTGAGAGAAAGAGAGAGCGAGCGGTGGGGGAGTGGGGCGGTTCAGAGGAAGAGGGAGATAGAGAATCTTAAGCAAACTCCAGGACCAACACACAACCCAATACAGGGCTCAATCTGACAACCCTGAGACTGTGACCTGAACCAAAATCAAAAGTCAGAGGATGGGGCACCTGGGTGGCTCAGTGGGTTAAAGCCTCTGCCTTCGGCTCAGGTCAAGATCTCAGGGTCCTGGGATTGAGCCCTGCATCGGGCTCTCTGCTCAGCAGGGAGCCTGCTTCCTCCTTTCTCTCTGCCTGCCTCTCTGCTTACTTGTGATCTCTGTCTGTCAAATAAATAAATAAAATCTTAAAAAAAAAAAAAAAAAGTCAGAGTATTAACTAACCGAGTCAGCAGGGACCTAACCACCAAGCTCTTTAAAACCTACCTATGGGGATTTCTTTTTTTTTTTAATTAATTATTTTTATTAACATATAATGTATTATTAGCCCCAGGGGTACAGGTCTGTGAATCATCAGGCTTACACACTTCACAGCACTCACCATAGCACATACCCTTATGGGGATTTCTGAAAGCAGACTTGGTACGATGGAAAAGAATTACTCTTCTATCACCCCCAGAGAAAGACTGTTGGACACTCAAAACAAAGAAGCAAGAAGAGATTCATTTTATTTCAGGAGTAAATAAGGCTAGATAGGTGAGATGTTTGTCAATTTAACTTCTTTGGGGCTTTTTACTTTCTGTGACATAACAAACCAACCCCAGAACCATCTGACCCAACGTGGGATGGAGGTGAAGGGATTATCCCTAGAAAGCAGCAATTTAGAGGAAAAAGAGTAGGAAGAAGGGAAATTCCAAGTGATGGCCACGAGAGGAGGAGAGGAGAAGCTTCGGAGGCCAAGGTCACCAGGTGAGAGGGGCCATTCCTCTGTCAGTCACTTGCTGCCGAATTTCTTGTGGCTGAATCAACAAGTATTTTGAGAGCCCACTCTGTGCTATGTTTTTATCTAACAATTATTATTCACTTACATCTAGAAATAAATCATGACTCTCCATTATTAATTATTGAACAACAAGTGAAATAATAGCAAGTGCCAAAGTATCACATACTTAGGACTTGTACATCCCTGCATTATATGTGAATTATGTAATTCAGTGAGTAAACCGAACTTCCCCATGTCCCATCTACAGCCAGAATCTTCTCCAGGTTAACATGCAAAGGGAACGACATAAAGCCCAAGCCCAGCCCAAAGGGGCGAGAAAGACACGATTTCAGGTGGTCTATCGCTACATCCATACGTATCCTCACATCCCTACAGAGCTGGCTCAGGGTTCCCTGGCTCTGGAGTTTAGAAATGGATGCCAGACACTTCTCATTGCCTCCTCTGTGGCTGCATGAGTTCCAGCTTCCATGAACTCAGCCTGATATTTGCCTTTGCCCTTGTCCTGTTGACAATCTAGTGTCAACCAGGAAGCAGGAAAGGCCTTCTAAAATGTATGTGAGTTGAGTGTGTGCTGTATATAGTGACTGGCTTCCAAAGAATAACGAATATAAAGGGGGAAAATAGTGAAAATAGTAAGTAATAGTGGCGCAACGTGGCAGACCTACCCAACCCAAATGACCAGATCAGTATCACCTGCTCAGGTGGCTCTGACATGACGGAAGGAGAAAGGCACCTCATTTCTTTAGTATTCTTTCCCCAGAGCCACTGCCCCACTCCAGTCATAAAGAAAACACCAGACAAATCTAGACTGAGGGACAGTACTGATCAGTACTCCCCAAAACTGTCAAGGTCATGAAAAACCAGGAAATACTGAGAAAGTTATGGCCAAGAGACCTGAAGGAGACATTGAGAACTAAATGCCATGTAGTATCCTGGATCAGATTTTGAGATAAAGAAAGGACATGAATGGAAAAACTGGTGAAAACTTTACGTAAAGTCCGCAGTTGAGTTAGTAAGAGTCTACCAACAGCGGTTTCTCAGTTTTGAGAAAAGCACCACAGCAATGAGAGGTAGTATCTTCAGGGGAAACTGAAACTGGGTGAGGCAGCCTGCTTTTAGAAATCCTTGTAGCAAACTTTTCAAGAGCTATGTGCTCCTGTTAGGACCTCTACGATGAGGATAAAACAATGAACTATCTATGCTATCTCTGCAACTTTTCCATGAACCTAAAGCTATTTCAAAACAAAAACCGTATTTTTCAAAAAGAGAGAAAAAACATAATGGTAGGAAAAATCGTCCCACGGCCCCCAGCTCACACAGGGTAAATACCAAGTTTTTACAGTGGCCCTGTTGACCCTTTTGGAAGTTACAACGCCCTTCCTGGAATGACTTACTCCCCATCCCTGCTTTATTTTCCTCCAGGGTATTATTTAACCTTTCCTGACATGTATATATAACTCAGCCATTTCATGTGTTGTCTTTCTCCTCTCCCTACCCACATTTACCAGAATGTAAACACCAGGGCAGCAGGAAATGTCCCCTTTTTTCATCTGGGAGAATAAAGTAGGACTTGGTAATTATTTGTTGAAGAAATTAATGAGCTCATGGTTCAATCAATCTCTTCTACCTGAATACCCTTACGATTTAGAACTCTAGAACTCATTTTTGATTGTTTTAACCTCAAAACTAAAACGATTACATAGAGAAAGCAAATGAATTGATGCTACAAAGTTAACTAGTCCTCTAGATTTACTAGATAGATATTTATGCAAATGTATGAAATAACATAGGTAGAAAGCTGTTCATTTTGGATTTATTTGAAGTGGCAAAGCCTTGAAATAATGTTACTACCCATCAATAGGGATAAATAAATAAATCCTGCTACAGTCATAAGTAATAAATAAATAAATAAAGATAAAGATAAATAAATCCTGCTACATTCATAATAAATAAATAAATACAATAAAATATTAAGCCATTAGAAAAAAGAGGAAGCTTCTTGTCTACTAATGTGAAATGATTGAGAAGACATGTTAAAGGGGAAAAAAGCAAGCAAGATAAAGACAGTGTCTATGGTGCGCTACTGGTTGGTTAAATGGGCAAAAATGTTTATATATATTTGTTGTATGTGCCTAAAATATATTTCAATGGTCACACAAGACTGGAACATTAGTGGACTGGAACTGGGTTCCATGAAGGGCAGGATGCCCTTCTTTAATTTTTGAAATTTGGACTAAATGAACATCTTACCTATTTTAATTAACTCATTAATTAAAGTGAAATTAACTTTTAAAAAATGGATCTTCTACACATTATGCAATGCTGATCTAACAGTCACTTAAAAATAAAATGAAATTGACACCCTGAAATAGCGTTTTAATTTTTTCTTTTTACTGTTTATTCTAGATCATGCTGGTATAGTTAATCTCATTAACAATTAAGGACCTTTTGAATGTTGGGTACCATTTGTATATATTAAGTACTGAATTTATTTTTCAAAAATGGATTACTTTTATAATAAGAAAATTAGAGTTAATTCCATCTGCCTGAATCACTCCCCACCATGGGTAAAATGACTGTACTCAAAATCTCGACTGGCTTATTTTAGATTTTTTAGTTTATTTAGTTCATTGGACTTTTTGTGGGATCCACATAAGTCCAAGAAGCTGCTTTATGTCATTTTAATTTTAATTTTTAATTTTTTATTCGAGGATAAGATACATACAAAAAACAGTACATATGTTTTAAGTGTACAGCTTAGAGAATATTCATAAGCTGAACACACTTATATGCATAGCACTAAGATTAAAAAGAAAGACTATTACTAGCATCCCCGAAGTACCCCATTCCCTTCTTGTCACTCTCCCCTCCCCCTTCAGTAATCAATCCTGTGACTTCTAAGAGGATAGCTTAGTTTTAACTGTTTTTGTACATCATACACAGGTAAGTGGACAGGATTGCCCTTTTGTGTCTGGCTTCTCTAATGCAACACTGCTTGTGAGCTTTGATTCTCACCGTTGTATGTAGTTAGAAGTGAATTATATGCACTGGGTACAGCACTCCCTTGTGTAACTGTGTCACAATTCATTGATCTATTCTATTGCTGATGCACGTTTTGAGTACTTTTCAGTTTGGTTTATAAATGGGCTGCTGTGATCAGTCCTATAAACATCTTTAAGGAATGCTCACATGTTTCCACCAGGAGAAGAAATGCTTGATAGAGGTATGTGCAGCTTTAAAAGATACCGGCCAAATACTTTTTTCCAAACAGTTGTGCCAGTTTATACTCCCACAACAGCAATGAGAGCTCCAGGTGCTCCCCATCCTCCCCAACATCTCCTATTTTCCATTTCAGCTGTTCTGGTGCATGTGTATTGGTATCATTGGAAGCTGGTTTCGGAAAGTACCATATTTTCCCCAAAATTCTTCAAGCTGGGTAAGTTATTAAAAAAGGTTGATGTTGGGACGCCTGGGTGGCTCAGTTGGTTAAGCAGCTGCCTTCAGCTCAGGTCATGATCCCAGGGTCCTGGGATCGAGTCCCACATCAGGCTCCTTGCTCGGCAGAGAGCCTGCTTCTCCCTCTGCCTCTGCCTGCCTCTCTGTCTGCCTGTGCTCGCTCGCTCTCTCTCCCTCTGTCTCTGACAAATAAATAAAATCTTTTAAAAAAAAAAAAAAGTTGATGTGGAGAAGTGGAAGTTAGAGAGATCCTTATTTATTTTTTTTATGGATGCCCTTTTTTTTACTCTTTGGGGTCCTTATTATATGCATGTTAAGTTGAAAAATATGTATGTTCCTATACATATTTTTACAAGAATATGTTCCTATATTCTTGAAGTTCAGAGGCTGGTAGGCGATGCCAATTTTGTTATTTAGAAATATGTTATTATTTTTCTAAATCAACTGAGGGCTGTGTACTGGTAAGAATCTTAAAATAGACTAAAGTCAAGTACCAGCCAACTCTAAACAAAAGAAGGAAGAGGGCGCATGACAGCAGAAGACAGGCCCATTATCCTTTTAGAAAGCATTAAAAGAAAAACTGGAGAGAAGAGAAAAAAATTCAGAGCTAGAAGGAAAATGGGATGCAATTACCACACCAGAGGATAGTGGGGGAAACTGGGTGTGTCCAGAACCCACAGAAGCCTTGGCTGGAAGATTTCTCTGCGGCATTCAGGAGACTCTGTACAAGCTGGCAGATCTGTGAGCTCTGAGACAAGTGTTTTCACCTGTGGTAGAAGGAAGCCATGAACAGTCTAGCAAAACACTCTGCTGTATCTGCAGGAAGTAGGAAGGAGCTAACATTGGAGGCATGAACAGGAGCCAGGGGCACTCTCCAAGCCAACCCAAGAGAGTGCTTGATGACCACAAGGGGAAGGCAAAGTGAGCACCCTGGAAAAAGGCTATTTTAAGGCCCCGTGTATGCCAAGCTAAGTCAATGCCAAGCCAATTGAAAAAGAAATCTGAAAAATCACCTACTTTCAACTGGAATTTTACATATGAATAAACCAAGGCTCTTAAAAGCAGGGTGTAATTGTGTGAGGTGATTTGGTAGGCCTGGTGTGTTGAGTGTGGCCACTGCAGTGGACAGAGGGAATGAGGTACTACCAGAAAAGATAAAGTGAGGAAAGTCTGTGCACCAGGGAAGAGGGTTGTGGATGAAAAACTCACCGCCACCATCCCGTCATTTTGATCTAGGGCAGTGGCAACAAAAGACAGCTGGAGTTACTGGCAATGGAAAAATGTAAATAAAAGTAAAACCTACAATTTGGGGGCTTTGGGGGAGAACTCAAATCAAAAAACATCTCAAATGTTTTTAATAATTCCATATATACTTTCCGTTTTCAGCAGGAATGGAAAACTCAAATGCCTTCAAGATGAGGTAATTATGTGAATCAGAAGAGTATAGGACAACTGGATGTGGGACAGACTGACAACCAGGAAGGCTCCACATAAAGGAACTTAGTTTCTAAAAGCACTGGCCCTGCCAAAGGAAATACAGAGGTTGGCTTCATTTCCATGCCACCAGTTTGTAAACAATGTTCTACATGGTGTTAAAACATAAAACATCTTCAAAGGTTTAAAGGATAAAGGTAACATTTTTAGTCTAAAAAGATCTATGAAAAGCCTCTTTCTTTCTTTCTTTTTCTTTCTTTCTTTCTTTTTAGCCAGTTTCATTTTGAAGACAATCCCAGTTGGGGTACCTTGGTGGCTCAGTTGGTTAAACATCTGCCTTAGGTTCACGTCATGACTTAGGTCATGATCTCAGGGTCCAGGATCGAGCACCACATGGGGCTTCCTCCTCAGTGGGGAGTCTACTTCTCCCTCTCCCTCTGCCCTCTCCCTCTTCATGCTCTCTCCCAAATAAACAAAATCTTTAAAATAAATAAATAAATAAAGATGATCCCAATTGAATGGAAAATGAAAAGCCCTGACATTTTCCCATCTACATATTGATAAAGGGGACATTTTAACTTTACCTGTTTCATGAGATGGCATCTATCTCTCCCTTGGAAAAAAGGAGGCGCTATCCCATTACCTCCTTTACCTCCTAGGCAAACATGGTGTTTGAAACACTGTATGAGTGAAACATTTAAAGGTATATTGAATGAATGAAGGGGTTTTAAGAAGAGCAAAGCACCAGCAGAAGATAGAAGGACAACTTCCATAAATCTGAAGATTCAGGATGGATCACCAGCTCTAACCCTCCTTCTTCCCTTTGGGATTTACTTTTAACCCTAAACAGCTTTGGAAGAGGCCAAAGACTTCAGTGTTACGACCTTGGTCATCTCATTGCTCTAGCAAAGAACAGAGAACATGGGCAGCCACCCAAGAACAGCTATTACAGAACTCACTCCCCAGGTGGTATGAAAATGGACTTAGTCCTTTGGGAATGGGGCAAAGGAAATTTAGAAGTCACACTGATAACTGCTCTAGTTTTCTGACTTCATAGTTCTTGAGGGCAAAGTGGGGTTGCCTATCTGACAGAGTTGTAAGGAGTAAATAATACCGTGTATGTAAAAGGCCTAATATAGTGCCTGGCACATAGTCAACAGTGAACTGTGGATATTATTATCAACTGTGGAACTACTAGGTGACTGAATTCTGTTTGATGGCCCTAATTGGGATGGGAGTAGGGAGGTAGGATAGCAAACTGAGAAGCTGTGGAAAAAATAAAATATTTCAACAACGGCCCATAAATTATTTTAGAAAAGCTGGAGGTGGACAAGTGTTTAAATAACTAAAATTTCCTATGTTTATATACAAATCCTTACCTGTACATGTATAGATAAGCATATAGAGTTCCTCTGAAAGAATAGGGAATAATGGTTACCTCCTGGGAGGACTTGTGCTGGGAAGAGCAGCTGGGGAAAGATTTTTTAAAATTTTGCCATGTGTCTATATTATGTAGTAAAAATTCACAATTTGTTTTTAAATTAAATGCTAATACTTTAAAATCTCTCCTAAGTTTTGCTAAATTTGGAACATTTGAGAATGTTTGCATTCAGCTCTTACTGTCAGAGCCCTGATACCGCCCCCTGGCGTCTGGTACCCACCACTACATCTACTCCCTGCAGCCACGGCTGGGCTCTTTGGGGACGTGTTCTTTACTCCAATACTCATCAGTGTACAACTGTAAGTAGTTAATGGATTAACTAAACTATTAGCTACTCAGACACTCCATTGCTTTAATGGTCGAAAAAAGCATTGGGAAGGACATTACCTCACTCTTCATCCTTGCTGGACAACTGAAACACTGCATTATTTAAATTATAATATATGCATCCATCATCCATACTTTTTTTTTTCATTTTAACTTGACAGTTACCACAACAAAAAGGACTTTTCTCCTTTCTCTGTTGTATCTCGAGTGCACATCACCTTAGAAACTACATTTCTACTAATTCATCCTTCGTTTGAGTAATTCTCTTCTTTGCATATGTTGAAATGGAAGTTATTGCTCCACATAGAAAATGTCCTTGTGTGCTTTTATTTGGGTAAAAGGTTCCAAACTCTCAAAATTTTTAGTTGTCATCTAGAATATTTACAGTCATGCTGTACATTTTTTAAAGTAATATTTTTTTATTATTTTAAAATCTATGTGTCCTCATTGTAAACTTATTTGGGAAAATATAGTAAAATATATGAATAAAACAAGAACACACCATAAGCCCACTATCATCAAATAACTGCTGTTACCATCTCTATCTCTTTCCAGCTTTTCTGGGGCCTGTAGGCTTTTACACACAGTTTTTGAACTGAATTTTGAAGTGGCTAAGGTATATATCTCCACTATGATATATAGACGTTAGAAGTCCGTCCTGGTTAAATAATGCAAAGATATTCTTACTAGAAACTACTGCATTATTAGAAACTGCACGGCATTTTTGGATATAAGAGCAGAAGGTCATTTGGAACATACCCACTAATTCAGAGTTCGTATCAGAGACCGCTCTGTGAACGCTCCATTTGTATTCCGTTATGAAACTACTCGATATATTGCCCACAGATCACACTTCATAGACTGAAGTTCTTGGAGGACACAATGTCATTCAGTAACCTTGTATCCTGACCTTTGACACATATTTGTGCATGAATAGAATCCTTAGGGGCCTCCTCCGGTGTCTTAAGTGGGTAACTGTGCAAGAGCCCAGGCAAGAGAGAAATAAATCAGGGTCGGGACCCTTCTAAGCAGTGGGAGGGGGGCGGGGGCGGAGAATGGGAGGGACCCTGCACAGGTAAGGTAGAAACCTGAGCGAGGGGCAACCTCATTATTACTTTTTCTTATTTTACTTGCCTTGTGTGTTCACCGATTTGAGATAACAGTCTCGATCATCTCCGCAGGGCAAGTTCCCAACTAACCGCCGGCCTCAATAAAAAAAAGTCGGGGAGGCGTGTTTCCCAAGCGAGGACCGCGTTGGCCGCGCCAAGGCTGGGGAAACCCACCCCGCGCCCAGCGCACGGTATAAAGAGCCCGGCCGCGACAGTGGTGCAGCTCCAAGCTACGCGCGGGGTACACTCCCCTCGTCGGTCCGCATCCGTGCCTAGCAGCCATCTGGACACCTCGAAGATGGCACCCGTTGGGGGCAAAAAGGCCAAGAGGGTGAGTCTGCGGGGCATCCGAGGGCGTTCTCCATCCCAGCGGGGGCTCTGAGTCTCGGCCCACCGGCCCCACACCCCAGCCTCAGGAAGCGCAGAGGGGTCCTCGGAGCCCGACTGTGACCAGAAGGTGCTCTCAGAACTTCTCCGGCAGGCTCCCAAGGTGCCTCTGAGCTCCCCGCAACTCCCCTGCCCATATCCCGAGCGCGCCCTAGATCTACGTGACCGCCGACTCGAGGACACCCCCGGAACCCCACGACTCCCAACATCTTCTGAGTCCAGCACCCCAACACCACAGCACTCCCCCAGAAGTGCGGCTCCTAGACCCAAACACAGGACTTTTCTTCCCGACAGCGGTGGGAGTATGGGATTCCTTAGGGTGCGCCCTGGCCACCCCGCGTCTGTGCCGGCACGGCCGTGCGCGCCCCTCTGCGTGGTCCGCGGGCCGGCCAGGGAGGCGCGCGGGCGGGGTCCGACAGTTTCCTGCCCGCGCTAGGACGGGTGCAGCAGAGCCCCAGGGCCGCCTCCCTGCCCGGTTCTTGCGTGCAGGCGTACCAGTCCCGCCGCAGCTCCAAGGCTCACTCGTTGGTTGGGCCATGGTAAGTTTTTACCCCCAGCTTGGCTTCTGCGATCACAACAAAATGTACCATCCATGCCTCAGAAAACCAAACCAAACCAAACAAAACCAAACAAAAACGGATAGAAAGGCTCTAAGATACTAAGGGCTGTTAATAAGATTTAAAAACCAAAAAACCCAGCAGCTCCAACACCTGATTAATGACAATCCTCTCTCTTCCCTAGCTGGGATGAATGTCCAGACTGTCGGCCTTCATCTAGATTGGGAGATGAAGGAGGATAGATGCGTGGCGCAGACAGATGGAGCGACTTCAGGACTATGGGTGGGCTGGTGGGAAAAGAGTCAAGGGAGGAGGAAATACACTTGACCCTGGGGTATCAAAGTGCCCCCCCACCCGGCTGACAGAGGCCCCCAGGGAGACAGCCGGGGATCAAGGACAACTGTAAGAACTCCTTACCAACAGAATAAGAAGACTAGCTTTCACCATTTTAAGAATGTGTGCCTAAGTATTCATTTGAGGCTTTACAATTAAACCTTTTCTTTTAATTCTTCTGTACATATTTCTTCAACGGTAACATTCTTCCACCATATTCTTCAAAATACTTTAATGTGTGCTGGGGTGCTTCCGTGGCTGAGTCCGTGAAGCTTCCCGCTTTTGATCTTGGCTCAGGTCATGACCTCAGGATTATGAGATTAAGCCCCACATGGGGCTCTGCATTGGATGAGAAGCTTGCTTGGGATTCTTTCTTTCCTTTTCCCTCTGCCCCTCCCTGCTCATGCTCCTTCTAAATAGATAGATGACCGACAGATGGATAGATACATTAAAAAATCTTTTTAAAAAAATCAAAATAAAAGATAAAATTTTTAAATTCTTTGATGTGTTCTGAAAAACCCTCACCCCCAGCGCATTTATACACATTTTCATTATGTGAGCATTCTGATTGTTTGCCTTATAGTCATGAATTTATAAATATATGTACTTTCTGAGAATTCTAAGGAAATCATTCTTTTCAAGAATATGATAACCAAAGTACTAAAAATAGAAAATTGTTTTCAAAACTCAAGTAACTCCTTTCTATAATTTTAGGGCATCCTAGAACGTTTAAACTCTGGAGAAGTTGTGATTGGAGATGGAGGGTTTGTCTTTGCACTGGAGAAGAGGGGCTACGTGAAAGCAGGCCCCTGGACCCCAGAGGCTGCTGTGGAACACCCAGAAGCAGGTTGGTACATAGCTCTATTCTAAGTTCTCATAAAAGAGCACTGCAATGACCAGTCTAGGAGCATACCATCAAACAGATCCATTTATGGTACATTTCCCAACATTTATTATTGCCTGCTGGGCATTGTGCTAGGTATGTAAGGACAGACTCACACATTGAATGACCACAGTGGTCCTCCTTGTTGCTATCACCTATAGCCACCTCTTGGTTCCTGCCCTTCACTTTAGGTGAGTCTAGAAGCTGGCTCACTGCCTTCCTCTTTGCTCCTCCCTCCCTTACCTCTCTGGGTGACCTCGATATCCATGCAGATGGTCTATCTAGGACTCTTCCTGTCAATGCCTTGATCTCCTCCTCATCTCCAACTCTATTTTTCCTCCATCCTTCACCTCAGCAACACAGTCCTAGATCTTGCCATCACCACTGTCTACTCCTGAAATCCCAATTACAAAGACCCCACTCTGACAAGCACCTTCTATATTTTCTGCTCACTCTAATTCTCCCACTCCACAACCTCATCAATATTTTCAGTCCTTCATCCCTTCCATGTTAGCATTTCTAATCCATTCTCTCCCCATGTGTTCATCATCCGTCTTACCTACAGTAACAATCACTTCTTATAGATATGCTCTCCTCCACTGTATATTCGCCAACTCATTAAATCTATTGTATACTTGTCCCATCCTATTTAAATTGAACTGTCTACCTACCTTGCACCTGCACCCACACAGCCTATTCTCATTTCACTTTTTTGACCACAAATCTTTTATGGTAAAGTGCCAAGAGGGGTTCTGAGATGGCACATGAGGGAGATAATGCTGTCTTACAAGGGTTTTATCAGCCTAAACCAAGTAGGAAGCATTACCCTTTAAAGGGAGAAATGGGCCACTTCTGCAGGCCCAGAGGGCTCAAGAGGGATCTAGATTTTTGAAGTTCATAAGTGACTCCACCTATATGTCTTCATCCCAATCTCAGGGACCCGTATCTTCCTAATCAGGCCCTGACTTTGGCAATAGAAGGCTTGCCTGGTTGAGAATTCACCCTCTCTGACTTTTGGCTCCTTGTATAATTTAGTCCAGGGCCAGATCCTCAGCATTTTCTGCTCTCTAGCTACAAAAGGTGAGCTTCTTGTTATGCCACCCAGGAACCCAACAGACCTTCATACTTGGCCTTAATTTGGTGATGAATCACCCTTAACCTTTCACTGTCTTTCTCTAGTATGTTAGTTGTACCCAACAATAGCCATCTGATTCTGAAGTCCTTATAATTGCTACTGCCTCTGAACCTCTCAACCATCTGAGCTACTGCACCTGCTAGTACATTCCCTTCTAAGGGCATCTCATTCCAGCTCACCACACATGAGTTTTGAAACAACTGTACCCCTAGAGCATGCTGGGGACTCTAACACCCATCACGAGGTAGGCGCTCATTGCCAGTTGGCCAGAAGTGGATTTTGTTTGTTTGCTTAAAGATTTTTATTTATTTGACAGAGATCACAAGTAGGCAGAGA
Organism: Mustela erminea; assembly: GCF_009829155.1. NCBI lineage: Eukaryota > Metazoa > Chordata > Mammalia > Carnivora > Mustelidae > Mustela > Mustela erminea. Next base: position 60,388,728 of record NC_045616.1, on the reverse strand, counting down.
GGCGGACAAAGAGAGGGGGGTAAGCAGTGAGTACCACTGAGCAGGGAGCCTGACATGGGTCTTGATCCCAGGACCCTGGGATCATGACCTGAGCCAAAGGCAGAGGCTTTAACCTACTGAGCCACCCAGGCACCCTGTGCTCAGAACTTTTAATGGGAAGTGCATTTACACGGTGATGCAGTTGTTAAAGACAACAACTTGGCCAGTCCCTCAGGAAGCTCTGGATTTGGATAGGCCCTTCAGAGTAGTCCCAAATTGAGGCAAGGAAGCTGGACCTTTGCTCTCTGCCTACTAAGAGACCAAGCATTGCATCCAAACTACCAACTCTCCCCTCTCCCAGGAGAGGGTTTAGCCCTTTGCAAGGAAGCTCCCTTTGGCCGAGGGTACTTCCTAGAGACGTCTCAGTCAACAGCCATCAGTAGCCAACACTGAAAGAAGCTGACTTAGAGGAAACTGGAGGAAGTTCTTGTGAATATTACCCAAGTTGAAGAGCTGTCTTTAATGTTTATTAAAGAGTGTATTTCAGTGAATTCAGGGATAAAGGACAGAAACTAACAAAGCCTATAAAGTGACAGTACGGCTTTAAGGTTAAACAAACAGATTCTGGATCCAGACTAATTGAATGAATGAATAATTGAATGAAATTCTGGCACACTAGGTGGTGTGGCCATGGGGAAATTATTCAGCTTCTCTGGGACCCAGTTTCCTCTTCTATAAAACTGAGATAATATTGACATCTACCTCTAAGATTGTTATGAGATTTAAATAAGTTATGTGTAAAGTCCTTAAAATACTGCCTGATAATGTGAAACACTACAAGTCTATTATTAAATCCATTGTTTCTTCTCTTGATAGTGTCTTGGTTGTAATGTATCTATTTCTGCTGGAGAAGTATAGAAATTTTGTGTTCAAATCACACTAGCTCTGAATTGTATTCAAAGTAAAAGAGCTACAGTCACACCATGAAGCCTGGCAAATACACACAACTTTCATATTTCCAAATAAAAGTAGAAATAATACTGTACTCTGCCCTAAAAGAAGGAAAGAAAGAACGAGGAAGGGAGGAAAGAAGGAAGGGAGGAAGAAAAGGAGGAAGGGGGGGCAGGCAGGCAGTTGTGGAGGGAGGAAGGAAGGAAAGGAAAAGAGAATTCAGTAGGCTTGGGAAACTAAAACAACAGTAGTCTTCAAATTTTCATTGCACCAGCAGCTTATTAAAAGTGATAGATTCCCAGCCTTCACTTAGAGATTTGGACTCATTAGGTCTGTGAGTGGGTCAAGGAACCTACAAATTTATAACTGTCCCCAGGCGATAGCAAGGTGAACCACACTTTGAGAAGTGCTGCATTAAAGGGCTTTAAGGAACACAATAGAATAATTAAGATCCAAGAATGAGAATTTAAAATATATCTGCGGTTTGTTTCTTAAGGTCTGCTTGCTGGGTTAAATTCAGTGAAATATTTCTCGGGCAAAACTGGTATTAACAATAAGGTACTTTGGTGAAAACTCCGCCATGTAAATAAAGTAAGACTGTGCTTTAAACACAAGCTTCAATCTTACAAGTCACCTTTTTTTAAAGTTATACATTAGAGGAGTTCAAGAGAAACTGCTCTGATACTGACTTTGACTTTCTTAATACAGAAACAGCACATTTATCTCTTGGCCATCTGTTTCTTGAGTATTTTGGGCTCATTTAAGTGGACTAATTGTCCTACTAAAGTCTATGCCAAAAATTGCAATTCTTGCACCCAGTGGAATCAGCATAGAATTCAGCAAAGAATTCAGGCTTGCTGAATCTGGAGGGGCTTGGGGAATCTGAATTCTTATTAATTGCCCCCAGGTGAGTCTCATTTGGGTCACACTTCGAGAAGCACTGCAGCTTTAAGAAGCACCGTAGAATAACCAGATCGATTAAGAGCAAGGAGTTGGCTACTGCCCTCTGGAAAAATCTAGTAAAAGGGTGTAAAATGCAGTGTAAAATATACATATGTTCAATTTGCACACCATTCCAGGGCTTTTTAACACAGTCCCTGGAAATCCACCCAAGGACCAGCTGGATGGACTTCCTGTTTAGAATCCATTTCCTCCTAGTGTACAAGGACCTCATCGATAGGCCCTTCACCCCGCTCCAGCCACAGCAGCTCTGTGTTTGATCCATGAACAGGGGACTCCGAATAAAATGTCTTTCATTGGTTCTGTTGCTAATTAAAACAAGTCTGAAGCTTCCACATTAGGCACGCTTTTAAGTTCCCTCTCAGAACTAGAGATTCCATGCTTAGAAACCCATTTTCTGAAATTCAGAAGCTTTCTGGCCTCACTGACTTGTTCCTTTAAAACCACACTGAGCTTCCTATGTGCTCTGCACTCCACTAGGGCCCCGGGATGCAAACGTGCCAGACTAAAGGGCTAGGAACTCCACTGTCCTAAAAATTTCCTAGCCTCTAATGTAGTCACTCCCAGAACTTTGGCTTTGAAAAGCCAATGAAATTTCAAAAATAGATTCAGGGGTTGATACAGAATTGCTGATTCCTTTATAATTCTCCTGATGAAAATGAAAACCTGCTAAGTCTCACTAGCATTTTCTAAAAAGAGCATTTTCCCAGTCACTCAGAATGGCAGTTCTCAATAAAATGTAAGCTAAGAATCAGTTTCCAACTAAATTAAAATATCTGTGGATTGGACCCCAGCAACCATTATTTTTAAAAAGCTTACAGGGTATCTAATGGGCAACCAGAGTTTAGGACCACTATTTTAGAGCAAAGGTTAATTCCTTAAATTGAATATAATTGGTTATATGGGGGGAGCTGCCCCATCATATTTTCTTTAGCCAGTGAAAGCTTTGCCATTTATCCATGGACCTATGCTTAGGACCCTTCCTCCAATTCTTATTCCACTCAGTTACCAGAAATATCTTTCAAATACACTGAGCTAATCACATCATTCATATTTTTACAAAGTACTGGTGTTTCTCGATACCTGCGGTCTGAAGCCTAGGCTCCTTGGGATGATGTGTTAGGCCATTTGTCCTCTGCAGGCCCAGTACCCCCTCTCCACCTGCATCTCCTACTAACTCTCTGATACATCCTCAACTTCAGCTGCTGACACTACCTGCTGCACCCCCAAATCCAAACCTATTGCTGCCGCCTCCTTTTTGTTCAGGTCCTCTGTAGGGAATCTTTTCCCCACCTCTGCCCAGCAAAAACGTTAAATGATTCCTCCTCTGTGGGAGCTCCCTCTTCCTTTCACCCCACCTCCATGGTAGAAATAATCTCTCCTTCATAGCAAGAGCCCCAGATCTGCTTCTTGTTTGCTCTCAGGATGTGCAAAGAATGTAAGCAGATATTTTCATTAGCTGTATATCTGGTAGCCTTTTGCAAGCATCATGAGTTATCAACTGATAGTCATGAATAACCTTCCTCAACCAATCTCCCAGTTCGCCAGCTTCATCGAGAGTTCCTCAGAGCTGGATCCAACGTCATGCAAACCTTCACCTTTTATGCAAGTGAAGACAAGCTGGAGAACAGGGGAAACTATGTTGCAGAGAAAATATCTGTGAGTAAAGCCATACTTGGCATTCTTAGACGGGCACAGTAGGCATTACATGTCCTCACCAAAGTTCTCATAAAGAAAAATGTTGAGTTTTTAGATAATACAGAAATGGGATATGTGTGATACAGGATTGCTGATTTCTTACTTTGTGCATTAATTCTCCTGACAAAAACAAACACCTGCTATATCTCACTAGCATTTTATAAAAAGTACATTTTCCCAGTAACTCAGAATGTAATTTTTAGATAATACAGAAATGAGATATGTGTGAATAACTCTTTTAGGTTTTAGGTGGAGTCCCCAAAATTGACAGAAAGGCATTTAATGAAGCATATCAAAGAAGAGGTAGTTAATGATTAATGATTCTCCCAGTCATCCTAAGTTGCTGAGTGGGTATCCTGACAAATTCTTACATCCGTACCTTTTTTTAATGTGGGGCAATGTAGGGAAAGGTCAAAGACACAAGGAAGGGCACAGTGATCCTGGAACTTTCCTGACTCAGCTATAATCAACTGTATCATGTTGGGCAAACCATTTACCTACGCCATCAAAGTGACAATTTCTCAATCCCTATAATGAAAAAGAAGCTTTTTGTTCATTTGTTTTTTAGGTGGGCTCCACGTCTAGCATGGAACCCAATACGGAGCTTGAACTCACAACCATCAGACTGAGACCTGAGTGGAGATCAGGAGTCAGAGGTTTCACTGACTGAGCTCTAAAAGGCGGTCTAAAAGACCAAGTTCTAAAATTGCATGAGTCTGTGTGAGCCACAGCACTGGGGTTTATTGAAGACAAGTGTCAATTTTTAATGTCTAAGTAATTAGAAAATACTTTGCAATACATGCATCTGTTAATTAAGAAAATACATAATGATAAAAAGTCATGAATTCTGTAGTCATCTTTTTTTTTTTAAGATTTTATTTATTTATTTGACAGAGAGAGAGACCACAAGTAGGCAGAGAGGCAGACAGAGAGAGAGGGAAGCAGGCTCCCCACTGAGCAGAAAGTCCGATGCGGGGCTTGATACCAGGACCCTGAGACCATGACCTGAGCTGAAGTCAGAGGTTTTAACCCACTGAGCCACCCAGGTGCCCCAATTCTGTAGTCATCTTAATTACATTTTATTCTCATTGATCTTGACAGCAAATAATCATCATCATCACCACTATCTGCTAAATATTCTTCTAAGTGCCACTTAGACACTGGAAGATACCAGATCCTTTTATGTAAAGATCTTTATCCTCTCACAGAGCTTTGGTATGTAATATCCTAGATACCATCATTAGATTTATTGTTTTCATTACTATTAGTGGTGGTGTTGTTACTGCAAATTGCTCAGCTTGGTAAATTGAACTATTCTATCACTGTCATCTTCTAGAACTCTCCATGGTAATATCCAACTGAGATGTGGACATTTGAATAATAATTTGGTTTCAATTCTGCATGAAAATGTAGATACATCCTATTTCACTCATTTTAGGGGCAGAAAGTCAATGAAGCTGCTTGTGATATTGCCCGGCAAGTGGCTGATGAGGGAGACGCTTTGGTGGCAGGAGGCGTGAGTCAAACGCCTTCGTACCTCAGCTGCAAGAGTGAAACGGAAGTTAAAAAAGTATTTCAGCAACAGCTAGAGGTCTTTCTGAAGAAGAATGTGGACTTCTTGATTGCTGAGGTAAACAAATATTTGACCAAAGATGAGACATCGCAGCTCATGTATTTTCTCTACCTTGTGCTTTCCTGAGGAACATGTGGGATAGTTGCCCATCATGGTTAGTAAATATTTAGTTTTTAAATCTTTTTCCAGTTTAGGGCTTCTACTGAATTTGATTCAGTTAATCTAATGAAGTGTTCTTCAAACCTTTTGACTGCACTTCACAGTAATTACCCTTCTATTCCATTTCAAAAAATGCTAATGGGTCACAACTCAAAAGTTTGAAGACTGGTCATTTAGTGATAATTATTACACAGTAAAATAAGTTTTCTAATTGTTCAGAAGAAACGAGATAAAAAGTACCTTAATTTGATCTTATTTCAGTATTTTGAGCATGTTGAAGAGGCTGTGTGGGCAGTGGAAGCCTTGAAGACATCTGGGAAACCCGTGGCAGCAACCATGTGCATCGGCCCAGAGGGGGATTTGCACGGCGTGAGACCCGGCGAGTGTGCAGTGCGCCTGGTTAAAGCAGGTGATGATGGATTTTAACCAGTTTGCAATTAGTGAGTCTTTTGAAAACTACATACAAATACAGGCCCACCTATGAATCATTATATACTTGTTTTGTTAAAAGGAAAACCATTAATGTGCTTTCCTGGGAGTACTGATAATATCACTATTGACTCCTAAAGAGAAAAAAAGTAAAATAAAGAAAAAAAACATACACACATACCATTGTTCTGAAAGGGGCAACTAGACCAAGGTGTAACACCTAGAAGGAAGAATTTCAGTAATTCAAAACGAGCATGAGGAAAAAGTGCATTTTATTTTAACCCTAAGTTGAGGTTTTAAGACAGTAACTTTTAAGTCAGTTGCCTTCTTTGCGGAAGTTTTCTCCTTTTCATAAATTCCTGATATGCTTTGCTTTTTGTAATTGGTACAGTAAATTTTTAAAAATTTTGGTATGAAATAGGGGCCATGTAATTTACCTTTTTAAGTAATTTCCATTCTTTTTTTTAAAAGATTTTATTTATTTATTTGACAAAGAGAGATCACAAGTAGGCAGAGAAGCAGAGAGAGAGGGGGGAAGCAGGCTCCCCACCGAGCAGAGAGCCTGATGTGGGGCTCAATCCCAGGACCCTGAGATCACGACCTGAGCCAAAGGCAGAGGCTTAACCCACTGAGCCACCCAGGTGCCCAAGTAATTTCCATTCTTAACACTGGGTTTCATTTCAATAAGGGAAAACTCACAGATTGTTTTCAAAGCTGCCTCATTTTTAATGCAAGGAGTTACTCTATGTCAGTGAAGAGCCCAGCTCATTCTGTGGAATGGGGAGATTTTGACTGGCTATGTTGGATTTCTGATTTTTATCCAACTCCTGATATTTCATGAAAGTCACTTCATACTTGTCATTAACAATAACAATTAGATTTAGGAATGAAACTAAATAATCTTAACTTTTTACCAGAAATATAAACATGGGGGGAGGGGAAGAAGGAAGTTAACTTGTTTCAAAAAGACCAGAGAAGGCTTTCATCACCCCGTTGATAACTGGCAGAGATTCTTGGCCTGCATCTATTTCTTCCCTGACCATTCCATTCAAGGTAGGTGCAGTGTTTGACATCAGCATACCTTATTTATATTCTTTGTAGCACTTGCCATTTGCCTTATTTGTTTATCTCTTTAATGTCTGACTCACGAAACTGTAAGATCAAAGAGGGCAGAGATTATGTTTGGCTCATGGCTGAGCACCCCCATGCCTAGCACAGCACTGGGCACAAGTGAACATGCCCTCCTCTCAGCAAACGAACTCTTTCTACTTATACCACACATTTGGGATCTCCTCAATCGACATTTTCTAATCTGTGAGAACATTAGTTGGGTTCTGTAGTGAAATACATTTAGAAAATGCTGGGTTAGGGGCCCCAGGGTGGCACAGTCCCTTAAGCATCCAGCTGTTGGTTTTGGTTCAGGTTGTGATCTCAGGGTTGTGAGATGGGAGTCCCCATGTCAGTCTGAGATTCTCTCTCCTTCTCCCTTTGCTCCTCCTGCTCATGCGGTCTCTCTCCCTCTCAAATAAATAAATCTTTAAAAATAAAAGAGGGGTATGGGGAGGTGGGTGAGTCTGGTGATGGGTATTCAGGAGGGCATGATTGCATAGAGCACTGGGTGTTACACGCAAACAGTGAATCATGGAACACAACATCAAAAACTAATGATGTACTGTGTGGTGACTAACAAAACACAATAAAAAATAAATAAGAGAGAAAATGCTGTATTAAACCAATTAACAGAGTTTCTCAGGGCCTTACTGCTCACTTAGGTTGCACACATACTAAAATTGGAACAATACACAGAATTTCTGAGTCTTTGATATGTTTATATATAGGTAGTCTCCAAGAAAGGGACAAATTAAATAGCTACTTTCTAAATCGATCTCAGAGCCTACTCTCATGGAGCAAACCTTTGGAAGCCCTGTGCTAAATTATGAAATCCTTGATGTCAGGGACTATGTTCTATGTTTTTATTTCTCTACAGCCCCTTAGAAGGACACTTATACCTAACAGACACCCAATAAGTAGCCAACCTATGATTAATTTATTAGTGTAATGAAGTCAAGAAAGGAAAGAGAAACTCTGGCAGCAGAACATCAAAAAAATTTAAAAATTTTTAAAAAAAGACAAAAAAGAAGGAGAAGAAAGAGAGAAGGTACTCAAGATCCAAGTGAAGATGTTAAGTGAGCTGTTGAATATACAAGTCTGGGACCCAAAGGAAAATTTCGGCTTAAAGAGAGAAATCTTGGAGTTCTGGATCTTGTTCTGGATCCCAAGAGCCCTGGGACTGGAAAGGAAGGAGAGGTGAAGAGACGATGGCTCATGGAGATCCTGGGACAATGAAGGATTGAAAGGTTCAGCCGTGAGCAGGGGCTCAGCACCTAACATCCAAAGAAAGCAGCCAGCAAGGTAGGAGTAACACTAGAGAATATGAGAAGCCAAGAGAAGGAGAGTGTTGATGAAAGAGAGAATGGTCCAGTAGATTGAATGCTGCTGAGACATCAAGTAAGATGAGAACAGAGAAGTAACTGCTGGCCTTGCCAAGGTTGAGGTCATCGGTGCTCTTGACCAAAAAAAGAAAAAAAAAAATTTCAGAGAAATAACAGGAGGCAGGGTTGGAACAAGAATGAAGGAGCAAACTGTCACCCAGCACAATGAGGACTACTGAGATGCTTGTCACTGAACACTGGATATTATGACCTATGGCATCAACTTAGCAGCTCCTGGAATCTGGATTAGTGATATTAGTAAACTAGCACAATAAAAGGAAACACTGCTCCCCAAATGAATGATATGATAACCACAGGTGCAATCGAGCAGCTGGGAGTGTTGGAAAATTACTGTATCCAAGACTGAAAAATTGACATTTAAAATGTGGAGTTAAAAAAACTCTAATAATGAGTTTCTGGAAAAAAACGTGGGACAACCAAGTGTGCATAAATGACACTTCCATTTTAACAGATTCTTCAAAACACCTTTCACGGAGAGCCCTTGCTGCCTATTAGCAATCATCCCCACCCGAACCCAAGACAGGTTTGCAAGGAAGCAAGAACCAAAGGCTGTATTTACAATTCACTATTCCAAATAAAAGCTCCCTAATTAAGGGAGGAGAGCTGAGCCTGCCTGTCTGATGAATCCCTAAAGCTAAACTGTTCTTCCCACTTGCAGGAGCGTCCATCGTTGGCGTGAACTGCCACTTTGACCCCACAACCAGTTTACAAACGGTGAAGCTCATGAAGGAAGGCTTGGAGGCTGCCCGACTAAAAGCCCACCTGATGAGTCAGCCGTTGGCCTACCACACTCCTGACTGCAACAAACAGGGATTTATCGACCTACCAGAATTCCCCTTTGGTAAGACAGACATTTTATAAATCCTCTCAGTGTCTTCATGTTGGACAGATTTCCCTAACTGTAGCCATAGAGCTTTCTCATAGTAAACAAATGGCAGCATGTCTCATCTCTTGCCCCCCAGCCTCCCTCCCTACAGACAGCTCCTTGATTTACTGGACCACAGCAGAAGGAAAAGATAGAACCACCAGACAAAAAAGACTTCTAAACCTTTTACCTGTAGTTTGGTAAAAAAATGATGCCCTTCCAGGTGAGATTGGCAGAGATAGTGACCCTGGTCCAGCTTGGTTGCCAAATCATATAACCTTAGAAAAACCCATTCGTTCTTCTAGACCTTAGTTTCCTCATCAGAAAAATTAGAAGGACAGACCAATTTATGTCTAAGACACTTTTCTCCTGTTCTGAATGTTGCTCAGATACTATAGAGTTTTGGGGGAAGGAGACAATACCATCACAGGATCACTACGTAACAAGTCTGAACAAAAAGACCAAACAGATGAAGTGAGGGCAGACTTGCAGTCTGGGAAAAGGGAGAAAGCATGTTTGGGAAGTATGGGTCTACCTGAAAATCAAACCAGAGAGGTCACCTGGGCCAGAGCCTGGCCAGTCTGTTCCATTCTAAGCTCCTATAGTCCTAAGGTACTATATTTTATAGGGACTCTCAGAGAAGTAAGGTATTACAAAATAATCCATGCAGAAGAACCATGGAGGAATGGCAAGTCAACTGTGTTTTTGCCATAGAACAAATTATTGCAAAAATTAGTACTTTTAGACAATAAATAGTTATTATATCTCAGAGCTGCTATGGGTCATGAATTTGGGAGCAGCCTAGCTGGAGAGTTTTTGCTCAGGGTCCCCTAGAGGGTTGCAGTCCAGATATTGGTCAGGTCTGCAGTCATCTGAAGGCCTAAAGGGAGTGAGGGAATCTACTTCCAAGCTCCCTTAATTGGCTATTGGGAACAGATATTCACTTCTTGTGGTCTCTTGTGGAGGTCTCAGTACTTTAGCTTATGGGCCTTTCCACTGTGATGCTTCAGTGTCCTCACAACATGGTAGCCATTCTAAGAGATTAAGAGAAACTGAGGCAGAAACCACAGTGCCTTGTATAACCCAGCCTCAGAAGTCACTAATGATCCCTTCTGACACATTCTATTGGTCTCTGAGACCAACCTGATATAATAAGAGAGGGGACTACACAAGGGTGAGAACATCAAAGGGCACAGTTCATTGGGAACCATCTGAAATTTGGTACACATTTAAGACTGGATGTGTAGACACAAATTACCTAATGGTTTTTGAAAGTTAAGAATTAGGTCTTGACAAATTATTTAATTCAGCTGTTGAAAATTACAAGCATATTATGGCTGTTTATTTTGAGTAGTTTTTTAAATGAAGAATTCATTCCATTTATTATAGGACTGGAGCCCAGAGTTGCAACCAGATGGGATATACAAAAATATGCCAGAGAGGCCTACAACCTGGGGGTTAGGTACATTGGTGGGTGCTGTGGATTTGAGCCCTACCACATCCGGGCGATTGCAGAGGAGCTGGCCCCAGAAAGGGGATTTTTGCCACCAGCTTCAGAAAAGCATGGCAGCTGGGGAAGTGGTTTAGACATGCACACCAAACCGTGGATTAGAGCAAGGTAAGAACTTTTCAACTGTATCTGCCAAACCAAACTCAGGTCCATTGTGAGTATGTCCAAGTGAGGTCAGAGCAAAGAATATAGCTAATTTTCTGCATGATGATACTTAGTTATCCCCCTTAAATTGTTCACAGAGATGTTTACAGAGTAACCTTAGATAGTGATTTCTGGAGAAGGCTTTAAGATTTAACATATAAATAATGCAGGTTGCAATGAAATGCGATTTCATGCTCCAGGATAGTACCGTGCCACGGAACTTCAACAACTCTGAATTAACTGGTTGTTAAGATTTAAGTTAAATGTAACAAATATTAACTAAGTGCCTGTTCTGTGCCAAGCACAACTCTTGGAGCTGGGTAGACAACGGTGAGTAAGACAGGTCTCTGCCCTCAGAGCTCACACTCCAGTGAGGAAGATGAACAATAAACAGACTTTACATCAGGCAACATGCAGAGCACTGGGAAAATAAATGAAGAGCTGCCTAGAGATTCACATAGTCTACTGGGGAAAACTGTTAAGAAAGTCAGTGGATTATACCGTAGTAACTGCTTTGGTAGAGGCAGAGATTTAAAAAGTAGTAAGAGAAGAGAATGGCTCTCTCTGCCTAACAGAAAGACATTCTAGAAGAAGGGATACGGGGGCTGTGTTTTGATGGGCTTACTAGCCACAAGATAAAGCAGGGGGTGAAGGAAGGATGATCACCCATGCAGAGGGAGTGGTTGCACTCTGTTCAGTAGACAGTGACTCTGCCCAACTCTATCAGACCCTGCTGTGGATGCTGATGTAGCAAGAACAAGGTACGACCCTGTCCCCAAAGCTTCTGGCTGAGCAGAGAGCCTGATACAGGGCTCTATCCCAGGACCCTGGGATCATGACCTGAGCCAAAGGCAGAGGCTTAACCCACTGAGCCACCCAGGTGCCCCAAAAGTTAAATTTAAAAATGTTTTTTGAGGGATGCCTGGCTGGCTCAGTTAAGTGTCTGCCTTCCGCTCAGGTCCTGATCCTGGGGTCCTGGGATGGAGTCCCACATCATCAGGCTCCCTGCTCAGTGGGGAGCCTGCTTCTCCCTCTGCCTCGGCCACTGCCCCAGCTTGTGCACATTCATGCTCTCGAGCTCTCTCTCTCCCAAAATAAATAAACAAAATATTCAAAACAAAAAACCAAAAACTTGTAGCCCAGATTAATAAATGTGTATCAGTGGACGTACTCTCAAGAGTCTGAAGCCAGCTCTATGGAAGTATTCCTAGCTCAGTGACACACAGACACAGATACTCAGGAAGGAGTCCAATGTGGTGTGTTTTCTTCACCCAGGGCCAGGAAAGAATACTGGGAGAATCTTCGGATAGCCTCAGGCAGGCCATACAACCCTTCCATGTCGAAGCCCGACGCCTGGGGAGTGACCAAAGGAACGGCTGAGCTGATGCAGCAGAAAGAAGCCACAACTGAGCAGCAGCTGAAAGAGCTCTTTGAAAAACAGAAATTTAAATCTGCCCAGTAGCCTCCGTGGAAGCCATTTTTGCTGACTTCTATGTTTGGGCCACAATTCCCAAAAATAAGGAAAAGATGGTTTTAAAAGAATGCTTATGTTAATGCCAGGCTACGTGTAAAATTGGTAGTAGCTAAACAAAACAGAAATACAAATAGCCCTGGATAATTTAAAAAGTATATTTTAGAAATTTACTTAGAAGCAAAGTGAGAAGTAAATCTTAAACAGGTTCCCTATCCCACACATAAGGTATTAAGGAAATCTCTGTGGCCAGTGAAAAGTAACTCAGATATTCATTCCCACTTTAGTTAATTTGCAGGCTAGTAAGGAGGATGAGATATGAGCTGACATGACAGTGATAGATAGAGTGCTATAGGGAAGGGACTTCCAAGTTCTTTTCAACATGACCCTTAGTAAGAAACAAAAGTTTAATAACCCAGTAAAACACATGCCATACAAGCACTGAAATAAAATGTGTGATCCGTTTTGGTATTTTCTATTCCATTCCTTTCCGTCCTATCTCACTGATAAAACATGCTGGCTGAGACCCTTCAAATGGATTTTATGACTTAATAGTTTGAAAAACACTTATGGAACACTTCAGACACGAGGACTTTGCTATTTCTTTAAGTTTGTTCTTATAAAATCAGTCACATGAGACATCATCAGTATCAAAAGACCAGTGCCGTCCTCTCAGCATTCAAAAGTTGTTCTCCCTTGCCTGCTGACCCATTACAGATCAACGTGGAGGGGAAAGAAGGCATCAGTATCTAGGCTTTGTCCATCCTGCCCCAAACAGAATCCACTTAAATACTTTCGTCAGTAAGGCTGAGGGATCATGAGTTTGTGTTACCTTGGTAGCTTTAAAAAAAAAAAAAAAAAAAGTGTAATTAAAAAAAAAATAGGGCTTCTCCACACTCTGTCCAAGTTTCCCAGATTGAGAACTACGATATTTCTACCCGATAAACATCTACTCTCTAATGAAAGCTCAAGCCCAAAGATGATACTGGCATAAACATGGCTACACTAAATGTATGAAGAGTTCATTCTGCTTTCTACATATTCTTGGTTTAGCTGTTTCAAAATCGTAATTTCTTCAGCAATTTGTATTTGATTCTTATTTTCATCCTGTAATTTGCTTAAACTTTACATGAAATTTATGTGACTCAGTGTACTTATCTCAACTTTCCTACTTCGCAAGTATTTGAGTTTCAAAGGTGAAGGCAGCAGTATTTAAAGGGAAAGAAATTTCTAGAATTTTCTTACCCAGGTAATTAGTGATCTACCCCTCACGTTCCAGTGCACAGAAATAGAGCCAAAACAGCACAGCTTTCAGAGGCCATGTGGCTGAGGGGCAATAAAAGGAGGGTAAATGCTATTTTTCTTTTACAAAGTTGCTACCTACCATATCTCACTCTCAAACCAGGCTCAATATTTCACGTTTCATTCATAGATAATAGAAACTTTTATTCAACTTACTCTTCTATTACTTTGTAATATGGATGCCCTTTTAATACCTTTTCAGAAGTTTATTGCCACAGAAAACATATCTTTCTACCATTCTCACAACCTCTGATTTAATCATTCTTATATCCTTCTATTTTAAATACTTCCCTCAAAAGGACCTATAGTGGATATGTTTGAATAGAACTGTATGTGAACACTGCCTCTTAGTGGCAGATTTCCTATTTTGAAAAAATTTTTTGAAATTCAACTCTTCCACAAAGTGCATTTCTTTTATTTCCAGAAATCTTGTTCAATAAAAGGAAGGCTTGTTTAATACCTAGGAGTTTCTTCAAGTTAAACAGACATTTCTTGCCAGTAAAGGTATTTTTATAGAATCAGCCAGAGGGACCCTAGAGATCAGGAGTCCAAACTCACCCTTTTAAGGATAAGATTCCTAAGGCAGGATGCCAAGTCAGAAGGGACTTCTTGCTAGTCCCAGACTGCCAAGAAAGAGGATTTTAGTTTGGATTGTTGGTAGAAGGAAAATAGAGCCAGGACATACAGTTCACAAAGCTAAGGAAGTCATCCTCCAAGTCAGGATATAAAAATCTTGGCATTATTCAGAGTCATTGTAAACTCACTAAACACATGGTGTGCGGTTCTGGCCCCATACTTCTTTACACTGTAGCAAAGCACCTTTCAGAAGGGAAGCCATGGGAATACAGACCCACAATAGAGACAGAACTGGACAGAAAGGAACCAAAGCTTCAGTTTCCAACTTCTCCAGAGGGGGGCAGCAAGTCACCAGCAGGGAAGGCCGGAGGCACTCTATTTTGCTTTGACCTTAAGCTATTTCATCAGAATAAACTAACATCAAATGGCAGAAATATCTGTAGCCCTCCTTTCTGTTTTGATCAGTTTTTTCTTAAGATACGTGGCTCTTTGAATCCCATCCAGGACTTCACATCCAGCAAAGAAAGCCTTATATGTGCCCATTTTCCCCAGAGATCTTCCTTTTTCTCAGCTTTGAGCACATCGGTTGGCTGAGAGCATGACACAGACTATTTTCCCAAATAGCCTCCTGTCAGTAACATCCCCTTCCTAGTGTGGAGCCTCCTGTGTGTTACCTGGAAGGTAGACAACTCTAATTCTTACACAATGAAGGAGGGAAAAGTCGGTCTGAAGAGAGAAAAACAGAAGCTGCCTCCCAGCTGCTTCGGGAGTACTATGTCCGACAGTTCGGCTAAATACGAGTTAGAGACAGCAAGGCCCAGCATTTCCAAACATCTTCAGGAACAGCTCAGTGTTAGTGTGTGAATGGAAAACCTGACAGACTGCCAAATATGAAGACTTCTCACAGATGGTAGCAGCAAGGGGAGGGTCATTGGGTGAAAAGCGGCTGGGAGTGTGGGTGGGTAGGCAGGGGGTGCAATAGATAGCAAATGCCTCCAGTTTTCGAGCAGCTGGAAGAACTCTGTTGGCCTTGGGCAGATGAAAAAAATCAAAGGGATGGGAAGTGAGAGACAGAGGTCATCATTTGTGCTGCTGGGAATCTATAGAAATAATGCCAATTTGAGTATAGCAAAACCATACAGGTTAATTTACATGCCACTAAATCAAAGGCATGATCATTTTAGCACATGGTTTGACTTGACATGTTCGTGAAGGCCCTTATGTAAATTTTTCCAAGGAGTTTTCAAAGGAACCATTTAGCTTATTTTTAACAAAAATTTATTTCTCCAAATGCCTATAATATTTTTAGTAGTTGTCACTTACATGCAAACTGTTAATGTACCATTTATGAATTATTCCTGTTTATTCCTTCACACAGGTTCAGGGAGACCTCTACTCGGCCTCATTTTTGTGGCTATTTGTTCCAATTTACTCCATGGCCTCGAAAGGAAAAAGCTGAGTATCTCTGATAATAGTTCAAACTTTTCCTCCAATTCATCCTGGTCATTCTTCCAATTATTCCGACTTAATGAGATTTTACTGTTCTTTGGAAAGGTTAATGTCTCAACATATGAATTTGCTTAGTGGAATTCAGCTATTTCCCACAAACACTAGTGCAGTGTAGCAGAAAAAGCAATGAATAAATTTAGAATCGAGAATTCGGGGTACGAGGCTTGCTTGGCCCCTACTGCATTGTACAACACTGGATAAATCACCTTGCTTCTCTGACCTTCAATTTTCTCATCTATACAATGACAAATCTCTAACACCTTGCTGAGAAAGACTCCACAATCTTCTGTTTCTAATTTGATGGTATAGATAAGCAATAGCCTCATCATTGTAAACAAATATTTACCGAGTGCCACTTAGTGGAATGTTTCCAGCAGGCTTAACTGTTAATTAATTATTCCCCTGACTACACAGACAGCAGACTAAAACAAATAACACTGTTCAGAGGGCAGGGAAAATGTTATTAGCCCAGACTCGGCCTGGCACTGGGAAATGAAAAATGTCATTCCTCCCCACAGGTACTGCTTCCTAGGGAGATTTGGGTCTGTGGTTTTTCATATTATGAACGGTTTCTGTTTTCAGGACTCAGAGTTCTTTGTAGGTTTGCGTAAGCTGTGGAAGTTCTAGAAACCATCAAGCCAATAATTCTTGTCCAGAGTTTTTCATCTACCTAGGAAGAGAGAGAACCACCTTCTCCCATTTTATTAAGGTGGTGCAGTCAGGGAGCTAGAAGCCTCAGAACGTCTTCCTCCTTCTTTAAAGGCATTTTCAGAATCTTAATGGCTCACAGATTGAGATCCCCAGACGGGACCCATCCTCAAGAACATGTATTTGAAATTGGCCTCATAGTCAGACCCAAGTCAGTCCCTGACCTGGGCTCTGGACCTCAGGCCCTGAGCCCCTATCTGTGGTTGTCCAGGCAAGGGGACCCAAATATGGGCCTTTTCATCAGAGATGCCTTCTCAAAATTTTCTAAGTCCCTGTCTGGCCAACTGAGCCATCCAGGAGGGGTGCCCCAGGCCTGAACGGGTAAGCAGGGAACCTGGTCCCTATTTCTTCCCTTCTGGGTGCCCAATGACCCTCTATACCCCTCCCATTTCCACCTCACTCCTGGAGTCACCAAGTGTCCTAAGGAGTTCTGAGACTCTGTTTGACTCCAGTTCTAGCAAGGGTAACTGGAGATAGGATGGCTCCCACTGGCACATGCAGCCTTAATGTCCCGGAATCAAGTAAGATGAGCTGTGTAGAATAGTGTTAACATGGAATTTGTATGACTCATGTCAGACACAGGACAAGTTCAGGGCTCTTGGCCACCAAATGTCTCTGTCAGCTCTTGACTTGAGTGGCCTACATGGGCCCCACATTGGCTCTCAACTGTTGGGGTTCCCACCTCAATGCTACCCATAGGCCAACAGCAGTCAAGAGCAGCAGCAGTGGCAATGAGTGTTCTCTGCCCTGTGCATCCTCCCCCAGACAGGGTGTGCAGGGGCCACTTCCTGCCCCCTCAACAACAGCACCCCCACCCCACTCCACGTGTCAAGCCTCCTCCAGGGGTGGCCAAGCCTCATCCTCTGAAGGGGGGGGGTCTGCTTCTCCCTCTGTCCAATGCCTCCCCTGCTTGTGCTTGTGCTCTGTCTCTCTCTCTCCCCCTCTTTCTCTGACAATAAATAAATAAAATTTAAGAAGAAGAAGAGATGGTTCCTATTCCTCAACAGGGAGAAATGTTAATCTTCACCAACACTAGCTGGACAAGGAACAAACACAGCAAGGAGGAAATACCTCTTTTCAACCTACTATTCTAAATCACATGACCAATCACGAAAGCTCACATAAGCTTATGAATTTTTAAACATATTTTAAATCAAATACATTGTTTAAATTAAATTGTTTATACAGACAGGCGTCCCATAAAAATATTTCCCAGAGCCCTTCACACCGTAGGGGCAGCCCAGCTTGACTGTGGGGACAAGGTCCTGTTCTTCCCTTGTCTACCTAAACGTGCCCCTACCACTCTATTGTCCACTTTAGAAAATGGAAGCTCCAATCTTCCAATTGCTCTAGCCAAAATCTTGGAGTCCTCCTTCACTCCTCTCTTTCTCTCACACCCACTTTCAAACCATGAACAAAATCATATCTACTTTCAAAATATATCCAAAATCTGAATACCTTTCCCTTCCTTCCTCCCATTGTCTCTCTGGACACAACCACCATCATCTCGTACCTACATTACCACACAAGTGTCTCCAGCAGTCTCCCTGCTTCCTCAGATCTATTCTCCATGGAGTATCCTGAGTGAGACCTTTTTTTTTTTTTTTTTTTGAAGATTTTATTTATTTATTTGAGAGAGAGACAGCATGAGCAGGGAGAGGGGCAAAGGGAGAAAGACAAGAAGACTGCCTGTTGAACACAGGGCTCCACGCAGGGCTCAATCTCAGGACCCTGTAGATCATGACTTGAGTAGAAGTCAGAAGCTTAACAGAATTAACAGACACCCAGGCGCCCCCTGGGTGATGCTTTTAGAAAGTAACCAGATCATGTCCGTCCTCAATTCAAAACCTTGCAATTACTTCCTGTCATAGACACGGAGTTATTTGTTTTGCTCTCTGCTCTAGCTCCAGGGCCTGCAGAGGGATGTGGCACATGAGGGGCTCAGTAAATATGTATTGAATGATTATGTGGGAAAGTGTATAAAAAGATGCTGCTTCCATAGAAACACAAAGAACGACTAGAAAGCCAGGGTGGGGTGAGAGTGAAGCATGTCACATGAACAAAAAGCTTTTGCAAAAATGTGGTTTGTGTGGCTCAGTTTACCTCCCCCAGGGTCCCTGCAGCAGTCTGCAGGTTTGGGGGACAGTACAGGGGGTTCATTATACCATTGTCTTTACTTTTGTATCCTGGAATTTTTCCTAATTTAAAAAAAAAAAATTAAGGAAGCAAAACTCTTGGGGCCAAAGAGGTAATATATGTGTATGAAGAAGCTTGTTTAAAGTTTAATGGTAGAGGGTGCCTGGGTGGCTCAGTCGGTTAAGTGTTTGTCTTCAGCTCAGATCATGATCCTAGGGTCCTGGAATCAAGCCCAGCATTGGGCTCCTTGCTTGGTGGGGAGTCTGCTTCTCCCTCTCCCTCTGTCCCTCCTGCCCCTACTCATGCTCTCTCTCTGATAAATACATGAAACCTTAAAAAAAAATAATAAAGTTTAATGGTGGGATCTGGGTAAACTGGAGACAGAAGGCCCTGCACAAAGACATTCAAATTCAATTTTTTGCCCCAAACCCTGTTGTGATCTAAACAAAATAAGCCTGAAGTCCGCCAATCTGTGACTCTTGTGTGGCACAGGCTAAGTCATAGATCCTAAAAAAATATCTATTCACACAATTCTGGAAAATTTTACACAGAAATCCTCAGTCATCTGGAAACCAAACCTCAGAAATACTGAAGAATCTGGCTCTCTTCCAGGCCCTCATATCTGATACAGCTCTGTCTTAGGGCAGACTGCTCCTTTCCCTACTGTGAGGTCACAGAAAATATACACTCGTCTCTGCCCTTGGCTTCTCACACAGAGCTCCTGAAACCTTTCTAATTTCCTAAGTGGCGAGAGCACTAGGAGCATCTTTTGTTCTATTGAGGTGACTCTGGGTGGGCTCCTGTGTGGGGACTGGTCACCAGAAAGACCAAGCCCTGATTAGAAGCTGGAAATACTAAGTCCCACCCCTCATCCTCCACCCTGGGGAGAGGGGCTGGCAATGGAATTGGTAATTGAGCCTGCCCATGTGATAAAGTCGCTATAAAATCCCAAGAGCACAGGGTTCAGAAGCTTCCAGTGGATGAACACATCCACCAGGAGGGTGATTCACCCCCAACTCCATGGGGACAGAAATTCCTGCTCTTGAGACCCTCCCAGACCTTGCCCTATATTTCTCTTCCTCTGGTTATCCATCTGTAGCCTTTATCCTATCCTTTAGCAGACAGAGGGTAAGCACAGGTTAGTGTTTCCCTGACTTCTGTGAGCCATTCTAGCCCATTAATCAAACCTGAGGAAGGGGTTGCAGGTACTGATTTACAGCCGATTGGTCAGAAGCACAGGTGAGAACCAGGACTTGCAGTTGGCATCTGAAGGAAGGAGGTGGGGCCAGGCAGTTTTGTGGGACGGACCCCTTAACCTGTGCAACCTGACACTATGTACCTAGAGACTGAGTCAAGTTTTAGGCACCCAGCTGGTGCCACAGAGAATTGCTTGGTGTGGGAGAACCATCTCCCCCCGACCCCCGCCCGCAATATGGTGACCAGAAATTAAGTGTTTTGTGTGAGTAGTAAAGAAGACACCCAAGAAAGACAGAATCACAGGTGGAAAACTAAGTCTTCCTATAAACCTACCTTCTCCTAAACTGCGGACAAGGGAGTAGTTACAGATACTCTCAATTCCCCACGGCAATTTCCAAGCATCACTTTCCCACCCCTGCCCCACCCCCAAAAAACCTCTTCCTCCTTGAGGCTCATGTCATCCAAGCACCCATCCTCCTCCCATCTTTGTCCCTTCAATCTTCTACCTGGAGTCCTTCCACCAGATAGCAAGAGTGTGAACACCTCCTCACGTACCCTCCCTGCAACCTCAACCGCCAGTCAGTATCCCACAAAATGACAACCTCCCATGACCGTGATCCAGCTTGCTCCCTTGTCTTACCCGCCCCTTCACCTCCTTGCAGCAGGCCCACTCTGAGCCACGCCAGAAACATTAATACCGCCAATCCTGACATCCCGCTCTCGGAGCAGCCTCCCTTCTGAATCTAGGTCTCTTGTCCGTCCTATATCCAGATCTCCAATACCTGGACCTTTCATTCCCCTGTTCCATCTGCCAGCACCTATTTAACTTCATTTCTCCAGCTGGTATACAGTGTTGTTTTGCAACCTTTGCCAGATACCAGAATCACCTGGCGAGATTTGGCAGCTCAGGATGATTTAACTGCATTCATCAATGACATCAAATGCACTGGGGAAGGGACTCAACCAGCAAAACTTGGAAAGGCTCCCCAGCTGATTCCAAGAAACAGAGAAACAGTATTCTGCAACCTGGCCACAGGAGTCATCCCTCTAACTGCCTTCCGCCTTCCCACCAATACCTTCGCTTCCTCCTTTTCCTCTTTGCCACAGGCTCCCTGAAAAGCCCAGCCTCAGACCAACCCCCCACACATTTTCTTTATTCCTACACGGAAGCTGCTGACTTCTGCTGGAGGAAAACCACAAAACTGTCAGCTTTCTCCGGAGGGCGAGTCTCACATAAGGCACCAGTGAAGTGGGCATTTGAAGGATACGGGGAGTCATTCCTTTGGGACACGCATTAACTTCTGCAGGCAATACTCTTACCAAATGCACGCCATTAGGAAAAGTTACAAATATGCGAATAAGAGTTAAGCTATTTGGTGGCATAATCGCTGAGACTTTATTTGCAAGTAAATCTCCTCGAGCTACAGCAGCAGTATTGGTGTGAGTTTCTGGTGGGGAGCTCGTCCTGTCCCTCACATTGGCAGAATGATACAAGGATCACAGCTGCGTTAGTTAGTGCTGTTTTAAGAAAAGTTAGGAGGGAGGTCGCCTGGGTGACACAATTGGTTAAGCATCCTACTCCTGGTTTCAGCTCAGGCTGTGATCTCAGGGGTGTAGGATGGAGCCCCACATTGTCCTAGGGCTTTTTGCTCAGTGGGGAACCTACTTCTCCCTCTCCCTCTGCCTGCCTTTCCTCCAGCTTGTGCTTTCTTTCTTTCTCTCTCTCTGTCAAATGAATAAATAAAATCTTGAAAAAAAATGAATCAGGATTTGCGGGAAAAAATCTGATTGGCAGTTTGGATTAGATATTCTGTCCTGGTCCAATCAACCATGGCTGGGGTGAGTCATCTTATGTAGTAATGGCTACCGCGTAGCCTTCCTGTGAGGGGGGAAGCTGTTTCAAGACAGGAAGAGATACGGTGTGCATAGCAGACACCCAAATGTTGTTCTCTGTAGATTGCTTCTCTTCCTGACTGGAAGCTGGAACACATGAGAATTCTAAGCTTCTGAGTGGCTAAGGGAGGCTGCAGGTGGGCAGGAAGGAATGAGGAAGCAACAGAGGAAGAGAAGCTGGAAGATAACTCCACCTACCTAAATACAACAAGCCTTCAACCCAGCTGTTTTTTTCATCACAGGTTTCATAGTTATTTATGTATTAATCTATATGCTCCACAGAAATCATCTTCGACTAATACATCACCAGAACGACAAACTGTTGTATTACAAACAAGAAGGGGGAAGAGAAAAACCACGGGGACAACAACATATCTGGAGGATCGTTGAGAAGATTAGAAAAACTAAAAATGATTGCTAAGACACGCATAAGAAGAAACATGAAAAAAAGTACAAATATCTTAAGGGCATAGGACAAGAAACCGGAACTCTGTCACATCTTATGGCTGGACAATGAGGGTGATGCACGGACCCGTCATGAAACATATGTGTTATTACAAAAAAGTGTCTCCAGGTGACTGCCTGGAGCTATTCACCTGTCAGAAGCATATGACTTCAGGATGAATCAGAGCCGTGTAAATTAACCAGGGAGTACACTGCAGGCACAAATATGTTTTAAGAGAGGAAGACTGTAGCCTTGGATTTGTGGGTGGGAGTAGGCGTGCCAAGAATGAAAAACAGAGCTAGGGAAAAGAACAAAACAAATTCCTAATTCTTCTCTTCAATTGCTTGCACAGTTCAGTAGCTGGGCTTAAGTTTTCAACCAGGACAAGAGATGGGGCGTACCAACATCACCTAAAGGACTGAAGAATAGCTTAAAAATTTGTTCTGTATATGAAAGGAAGTATAATGAGAAATAATGGTATTTATTTTAAAAGAAACTTTAAAATCTGTTTCCTCAAGCATAATCAGGACTGGACTAATGGAGCCACGTAGAGTGATCGAATAAAAGTCGGCTCTCTAGTTCCTGGGCTTTATTTATGTCTCCGAATTTTAATAACCCAATACTCTTTGTAGTGATTAGGAGCAAGAAATAGGATCCAGGGGTGCCTGGGTGGCTCAGTGGGTTAAGCCGCTGCCTTCGGCTCAGGTCATGATCTCAGGGTCCTGGGATCGAGTCCCACATCGGGCTCTCTGCTCAGCGGGGAGCCTGCTTCCCTTCCTCTCTCTCTGCCTGCCTCTCTGCCTACTTGTGATCTCTCTCTGTCAAATAAATAAATAAAATCTTAAAAAAAAAAAAAAGAAAGAAATAGGATCCAGGTCACTGTAAAGAACACGTTACAGTTACCAAAGCAGAAGCCAGATGTGCTTGTGGGATATGGGACCCCGCAATGCGTTTTACAAGGCACACATTCCTGACCTTCACTGTCCCTTTGATGGAATAGTCAGAGCAGTGAAAGGAGAGGCAGGCACAGGGGAGTCAACCGAAAGGATCCTTAGGAAAGACCCTGGAGGCAGCCACTTAGACTGTTCACCTCGGAAAGGACTGCCCCTTAGCACTACCAGAGCGGCCCCAACTGGCGCAAGGAAACCACTCTACATAATAGTCCTCTCCGGTCCTTTAAACTCTCAGGTCAACAGAACACAAGGGCATTTGTTCCCCCATTTCCACCTGGGAAGTCTCAAAAACGTGAAATTTTTTCTCCCACCAAATCCATATAGCTCTAAGAAACTTTTGGATTTCCTGAAACTATTTGGTATAATTTTTTTTTCTTTTCTATTTGTTTTTTATTAACAAGCAAAATAATAATTAAAAAACAACAACACAAGAACAACAACCTTAAAGTTGGAACAGCATTGAGTCAAACTGCTGCTGAAGTTCCTGGATGTACCTGGGGTACATGCTATCTCATTGCAAGGCAGGACCTAGGCACATGACTGTGCATTTAGGTATATATATAACCAAGAAAAGTCAGAGAGATGGAAACCACTGGAGAACAGAAAGCATTAAGAGCTTTTCATCAGGCAATCCCAAAGCGCTCTGCCCTTTTCCTCTTCTTTGCCTCTGTATCCTCTGTGGTTCCTGTTCCGGCTGAACTTGTAACAATCCCAAATCGCTCCTTCCTCTTTTTCAGCTTCTCATCATCTTCAGACTTTCTGGAGATGGAAGAGACATTCAAACCAAATCTTTGAGCTCTTTCCTTTAGTTTATCCAGGTTAACCATAGGCTTGGCATCAGATGAGAGACCTTTTGATGGAACTGAAGAAATCCCAAATCTTGCTGCCCGGGCAGCTTTCTTACTCTCCAAGCTCACAGGTACACTGAATCGTTCAGCTCTCTTCTGCATTCTTTCAGTCTGTGGTATCTCAGATGTAATTTTTACCACCTTCTTCTCTGCTGCCACATCAACAGTTTTCTCGGGAGGTTCTTCCTCTTTGACAGGCAGTTCTATGGGCTTTGGTTCTTCTTCCTCTGTTTCATCTCCCAGTACATCTTCTTCATTTGCCTCCTCTTCAGCATGCTCTTCAAGATATGCCTGGAGCCTGTGGATGAGATCTTGTTTTATTCCCTTGGTCTCCAAACCACGAGCAAGACATTCCTGCTTAAGTTCAGCAAGCTTCAGTTTATGGAGCTCCACCGTCTCCGCCGCCATCTTGCTACCCCTCCTATTTGGTATAATTTTAAAAGAGCCTACAATAATTTTCACCCCATACAGTCTGCAAAAAAAAAAAAAAAAAAAAAAAAGATGGGATAATGTTTGAAAACACAAAAGTCTTCCTAAAAGTGAGACCTATGCCTTCATCGAATAGCAGAAGGCAGAAATAAACATTTTTAAAGTTATTTAGCATTCGATTGATCTGAATATTGTAAAAACTGTACCTCTGATAATAACCTGTTTTGCTCACAGTGTAATTCCTTGTTTATAGATAGAGTGGCATATTAAAATGTTTGTTTTTTGTTATCTGCCCATTTATTTGTGGACTCAATAACATGTACTGCCTGTCTGCCTGTGTGCAGACACCATGCCCAGTGCTGGCGGGGAGGGAGGAATTAAAACAGTGCCTCTAATAATAACAAAGTTGCAAGTCACCATTTTCTGAGTGTTTATTACATGACCATCTCCTGGAGCCCTACAGTAAGACTAGGAACTACATATTATTTCCATTTTTGAGAAAAGGAAACTGAGGTTTGCCTAAAGTCACCTAAACCAAAAGAATGGAGCTGAGTTAAGTGAGAGGTGGTCCCAGGTTAGGCTGCTCTTAATTGTCCTAGGCATGCCTTTCTGCAATAAGCTAATTAGTTTAAGAATTAATTTCAAAATCTCTAGCAACCAGTACATTCTTGGCACATGGTAGACTCTTAATAAGTATTTGCTAAGTGAACTGAAACTGAATCACTGAATACTGGATTTGTATTTTAATTTTAGCTTATTTTTCTAAAAGAGTTACTTACCCTGCTGGATGAGTTGGTAAATAATCATAATCTTATCAATTGCCTTTAAACATTGTTGGTCACCCTTGGTACTCCTACTAGAGTTGCCAAGTATGAAGTTCCTAGATAAATAACGATTCCTGAGAATAACTTGCATATTCTAGAAGTTGACATGTTATACTGCCAGAGCCTAATGCTCTTTTCCTTCTACAGTGTATTCTATTCATATTTTAGTCTTGACTGCTGTTGCTGGAACTTTACAAGCTAATTATAATTGAGCTTTTTTTTTTTTAAAGAAAACCATTAATTGCTAGAAGAATGAAGGACTAGGGAAGATGTGTGCTAGAGGGACGCCTGGTTCTAAAACAGGTTCCGAAAACATGGTCTTCCAACAGCAAAGTGACTGGGATACTTTCCCCTTTGATGCAAACAGAGGTCATTTAAAGGACATCAATTTCAGATCCTCGATTTGCATTTGAAAGGACTGTTTCCTGTCATTAATCCGCCTGAAAACCCATCTCTGGTCCAGGTGTTTATGGGTTCTCCTTACTACCTCTCCTTTAATAATTACTTCCCACCACCAGAATTTTTTTAAAAAAATATACATTTCACTCATCCTAAATCTGTCTATGGCATTTCATTGTAAAACCCAAGATTGTCCAAAGATGTAAAAATCCCTGAAATACCAAACAGAGAGATTCCTAAATCCTGGTGTTGAGAAAGTGAATGACTTTAATGACTGATTAAATAATCTTTTTGCAAGTCAGGCTGTTTCTCATTTTTGCTATTAATATAAAAGCAGGACACGTTAGCTGAGAGTGCATTAGTAAAAATTCTTGATGATACGTTATCGTAAAGCTTACAGTGTAAAACTTGCAAGGAGTTCAGAGAACTGAGTGATAGTGCTCTAATAAAACATTCTTCCCCATCTGCTTATTTATATGAATAAGGTTTCTCAGAACTTACAACTATAAAACAACAGAAAGGCATACAATTAATGATAAACTCTGTGTACTTCTAGCCATAAATAATACTCAAACATGGACACATAAACTTACTGAAAAATTAGTTCCACCACATGATTAAGAAATGCATTTTGAACAAAATTTTACTTTTCATAATTACATATTAAAATTTGTCATATATTTATACTTTTAATTTGTGTATTACTAATACTTATAATAACTCAATCCCCCCAATTTTTTTTTTAAGATTTTATTTATTTATTTGACAGACAGAGATCACAAGTAGGCAGAGACACAGGCAGAGAGGAGGCAGAGAGGAGGAAGCAGGCCCCCTGCCGAGCAAAGAGCCCGATGTCGGGGCTCCATCCCAGGACCCTGAGATCATGACCCGAGTCAAAGGCAGAGGGTTAACCCACTGAGCCACCCAGGCGCGCCCCCCCCCAATTTTTTAAATACTTTGCATCTATGATCACAAAAACCTTAAATATTTAAATTTAAATGATATACATATTTTTGTTGTAGACAAGTTGGATGGGCCTAGCCTAAAAATATTTGACATTGAGAGGAGGAAGAGGAGTAGAAATGAAAACACAGATTTCAGGGAGAAAAATGAAGAACTATATTTTCTGCTGTTAAAGAAGAGCTCATTAATGTATTTTTAAAATGGATGAAAGCAGGAATCAAACTGGTTTGGTATTTTGCTTCTAATTAATACGATTAAAGTGTCAATTTACACTGTTAGAGATTAAAGTCTGCAAATATTCAAATTTGATTTTTAAAAAATTAATAACTTTAAATGTGTGAGGGTGTCAATTGTTTTGTTTTGTTTTAAATTATTTGGGGTGGCTAATGGAGCAAGAGCAGCTCTATCAAATATCTGGGGTCCATATAAATTCTAAATGCTCACCTGTGCCTTTACTCTTTGAAAACTTCAAGTCTGGAACACCTGGGTGGCTCAGTCAGCTAAGCGTCTGCCTTTGGCTCAGGTCATGATCCCAGGACTCTGGGCTCAAGTCCCGCATCCAGCTCCCTGCTCAGCGGTGAACCTGCTTCTCCCTCTGCCTGCTGCTCCCCCTGCTTGGGCTCGCTTGCTCTTTCTCTTTCTCTCTGACAAGTAAATAAATAAAATCGTTAAAAAACAAAAAAAACTTCCAGTCAAAGAAATGAACACACTGTGATGATTTCAAGTAAAAACTGCCATTTCAGAAAATTACCCAATTAGCACAATTAGGGCTCATAACACTTGATGTGCAATTAAGTTTCATTAAAATGGTTCTTACGAAAAATCAACATTCATAAATTCTAAGAACAAATTTTAGAGATTGATATTAAATCCCACGTTAATTCATTCACTCATTCATTCAGCAAATGACTCAGAACCTCGCCCAGGCCAAGCCTGTGGGAGGATCTGGGAGCACAGCCTGAACAAAACTGTTCAGGGCTCTGTTCCTTGCCAGCTTACACTGCAAGTGGGAGAAGGCAGTCTGTAAACAGGCAAATGCATAATTAAGATAAGTTTGGATTGAGGCGCCTGGGTGGCTCAGTCAGTTAAGCGGCCGACACCTGATTTCCACTCAGGTCATGATCTCAGGGTCCTGGGATAGAGCCCCACTCTGCACAGCACAGAGTCAGCTTGTCTCCTTCTCCCTTTGTTCCCTCCCCGCCCCACCCCTACTGGCATGCACATGCACGTGCTCTCTCTCTTTCTCTCTCTAATAAATAAATCTTTATTAAAAAAAAAAAAGATAAGTTTGGATTGTCTTAAGTACTGAGGACAATGAAAACCAAGTCAGATGATGACAAGTAATTGGGGAATGGGGATAGAAGGCCACTGACCACGAAACTAATGGAGGTTTTCATCTACACAGCCCCCTTCGAGCCCCTTGAAGGAAGGGAAGCCATTAGTGTGGAGGCACCCATGTGCACACCCACGTCACACACCTCCATACATCCCCAAACAAAACAAAACACTTGGAATGCCCTAAAGTCTTAGAGCGCATATATGAAAAAAGCAAAACAGAGATTGCCCACATTTTGACAAACAATCTTAAAAATTGCATGAGTTTACCAACAATGAGTAGTACAACCAAGGAAACGTCTCTAAACTCTCAGCCATAAAAACACATTTTAATCAAGGATACTATTCCAAAGACTGAATATCTTTGTAGTTGCTGTTTGGAAAGCATTTTCGCAACATTATTGTCCTATGAAGAGTTGATCCAAGAGTCCCTAGCCAAAATTGTGGAGTAAGAAAGTGGTAGGTGAGGCAGTTCCTTAATAAAAACACAGGTTCTTTTTCTGACTTCCTGATGCCTGCGGCATGTGTCAGCTTTTTCATTTTGTCCTTTTGTGTGTTTTCACACGCAAAAATTTTGTGTGAATTTTTATATTCATCATTTTGTATTCTTTTTCTCCAATTATGTAAGCTCTGGGCCTCATAAAACCTGTCTGGTCCCTGGGAAAGGCTACTTTCGATGAAGGGTTCTGGAAAACTCTTCTGAGTTGCAGGGACCTGAAGGAGGGCAGCAGTCCATCAAGAGATAAGAACAACAAGGGTTTAAGGAGGCTGGCCTTGGCATGAGAGGCCAGAGGCCAGTGTGGCTAGAGCTCAATTAGGGCCCTGGAGGCAGGGGAAGAGGCTTGATCTCATTCTAAATACAACCAAAAAACCCATCTCATTCATACTTATACATAGCGGCATTGGTGCAAAAATATGTGGAATATTTAAAATAGCCTAAAGTCCTCCCATGTATATATTGAAACATTTTCCTCCTCAAAAAAAAAACTGAAACTATAACCTCGTGTGAAAAAAGGTTACTACTGCCCCTCAGTGGCAAAAGAAGAAATATTCAGAATAACATGAATTCGAGGCTAAAGTAAAACAAAAATCGATCTGCGGCGATAAATTCCTTTTTACTGAACAATAAACCAAAAAACCTCAATTTTATAAAATATAAATTTTAAGGCCAGGAGTTAGCACTATAGTTTTCAAAAAGATCAGAGAATACTAGGCCCACAAGCTAGTTACTGAAGAAGAACACACATAGGGATAGCTCTTTACAATGGGCTTTAATGCTGTGGGAGTTTCTTTCTTCTTTCCCTCCCCTCTCCCTTATCTGGCCACCATCCCTCCCCCTCCTTCCCTGCTACCTTCATGCCTCCCATCCCTCCACCCTTCAGTTCTCCCCTCCACAAGGATTTATGAACACCTGCTCGGTGTGTAGAAGTAACCACAATACATATCCACTTGCGGCTTAGGGAGGAAAACAGATCTCAAGCAAGTAATTTATTATTGTCATGTTTGGTTCTGAAGACGTTTGCGATGCCACGGGAGCATCTGTCGGGGCACTACACCAGTCTGGGGAGATAGTAAAGGTCACTTCGATGAAGTGACCTCAAAACTGATGGCTCAGGGACTGCTAGGAGTCAGGCAAGGGAGGCTGAAGTGGAGGAGTGTTGGCAAGCAGAGGAACAGCATCTGCAGGGCTGTAAGACGGGAAAGCAAATGGCGTTTGAAGAACTGAAAGAAGACCAAGCCCGGAGGGAGAGGGGCTAAAGAGGAGACTAGGGAGGTAGGAAGGCTTTTTGTCATGAGGAACTTTGCAGACCTTCAGAAGGATTTGGGCCTTAATCCTAACAGTGACAGGAAAATGGTAAAGTGTCAAAAACGTGGGCCAAATAGGACTTCTTATGTTGTAAGAAGTTCTTATGACAGAAACCATAGCTCCGTTACCGACCCACCCTAAACTAAACTAAACAAGTTTAGTTCCCTAAACCGGAAGTAGCCATATCCCGAGGGTTCGTAAGTCCATTCAGAGGTAGTTATGCATACACATGCAAATACACCTAGGTATCTTATCATCATGTAATATATGGCAGCCTACAATGCACCCTGTCTTGAATCTTGTTTTTTTTAAACTTAACAAAAGAGCTTAGCAATCATCCCGTATCAGTCTATACAGGGCTGCCTTCTTCTTTTTTCCCCCCTGGACTAGATTGTCTGTTGTATACCTGTACCATTATTTATTTAACTAGGCCCCTATTATGGACATTGAGTTCATTTCCAGGCTTTTGCTCTTATAAGCAATGCCACAGTGAATGTTCGTATATCTATCTTTGCCTCCTGTGAAAGAGTATCTGCCAAACAAATTCCTAGAAGTGGAATTCCTGGGTCAGAGAGTATGTCCATTTGGAATTTTGATAGATATGGCCAAAGGCTATCCCTAAAGATATTATTAGTGTATACAACTAGCAAAGTGTTGATACTGTGTATACAACATGAATAAAGATATGACCGAGGGCAAAGTGGTACCTCGGTAGAGTTTTAATTTTTACTTCTTTCCTTAAAAATGAGCTTGAGCAGGGTGCCTGGGTGGCTCAGTCAGTTAGGCATTCCACTCTTGATTTCAGCTCAGGTCATGATCTCAGGGTTGTGAGATGGAGCCCTGTATCAGGCTCTGTGCTGGGTGTGGAGCCTGCTTGAGATTCTCTCTCTCTCTCTAAAAACACACAAATAAATAAACAATAAGTAAATAAATAAAATTTTAAAAAATAATAAAAATGAGCTTAAGCATCTTTTGATCTGATTAAGAACCAGTGCTTGTTATGAATTGAAAATTATCTAAATAAATAGGCCAGGAGCAAAACAAAGGCCTAGAGCTAAAAATGATGTTTCACTCATTCAACAAACAGTTTTTGAAAAACTACTCTGTACTAGGCACACTCATAACATAGGCAGTGATGAATCCAAGATGGGTGAGACTTGGTCCTATCCCAGATGAGCTCAAGTTTAATGAGGGAGATGGATGTGGAAATATGCAATTAAATGCAATCTGCTATTTAAAAGGAGGAAGGAACATAGAAATATGAGAGTACAGAAAAGAGTAACTAATCTGCTACTCACTCACATACATGTTCTTCAAATACTTAGCTTTTAAAAGGCAGGGAATTGGGAAAAGCAGGTAATTAATTCTTTTTAACTTTTTTAGGTCTTACTTGGGTTATTCATTTATTTATTTAAAGACTTATTCATTTGAGAGAAAGAGAGAGTGAGCAAGACCGAGCTGAGGGAGGGGCAGAGAGAGAAGGAGAGAAAGAAGCTCAAGCAGACTCCCCACTGAGCATGGAGCCCTACATGGGGCTCAATCTTAAGACCCTGAAATCATGATCTGAGCCGAAATCAAAAGTCACACGCCTGACTGAGCCACCCAGGAACCCCTGTTTGGTTTCTGTTTGTTTGTTTGTTTGTTTGTTTTTAATAAAAACTTGGCTCTGTGCATCAGCAAAAACATCCATAATGGTTTTAATAGAACTGGGATTTTTTTTTAAGTGTTTAAACTAAAAATGTATCTGAAATTATGGTTAAGACCCCATTCATGAAAGGGTGGTTTGGTTGACACAATGGGGAAAGGAACCTTGGCACACATGACTTCATTTTAAATTCTGAGACCACAGTCAATTTCACACAGAGCACCCCCCCTTTCAACCCAATGTCCCCTCCCACCCTGCCCCCCATGTTCAATCAAGATGTGTCCTATGAATTGTTTTTGTCTTCTACAAACTTTTGAATGAAAACCAACTTTCTGTCATTAGTTTTATCCTTAGAAAAAGCACTTTGGCACTGAAATACTTTTAAATGTTTTAAAATCTGCTTCTCCCTTCTGGTCTTTGCTTAACAGTAAATTAAGTACTTAGTGATACTCAGTGCAAAATAAAACTGGAGACAAGACAGCCTTTCAGCTTCCAGATGGCACAGCAGAATAGCAAAGGCTAAAGGTGGTTGGCAGAAAGAGCATGCCACACATTTATACCTACATTACAGATAGCAGGAGCTGAGGGGTTAAAAGCACCAGAGCAAGAGGGCATCTGTCAGGACCCAACACCCCAGTGCTCAGATGACGTCAGTCCTTTGAGATGCTGGGCTGGGGACTTGGGTTCACTTGGGAAAGGGAAGACACACTTAAGTGACTCTGTGCATCTTAGAACAGCACCTAAGTCTAGCTGTGGACAGAACCTCCCCAAACATGTGCCTTCTCCCACCTATGGGCTTTGTAGGTTCATCCCTAGAAATTATAGTATAAAGCCTTCCTCCCTGGATTAACCAAACCTCCAAAAAAGCCAAGCACCTACTGCTAAGGAGACTTTCCTCTTTTTCTGTGAAGTCTGTCTTAACACTACTTCCATCAAGATATCTTCTTCCCAAATCATCCTGAACATTCTAGATTCCCTGTAGACAAGTCTCAGGTAAAACCCATATTGACATCTGGATGCATCCTTATCAGTGGAGGAAGCACTTCCAATAATATACGAATGACGAGTTTTATTTGTAATATAATTTCCTAAGACCTTTCCTTCCATTATCTCAATCTTCTCCACAGATGCTGTGAGGTTAGTAATATCAACCCCATTTTACAGACATGGAACCATTTTCCTTTCCTGGTGGTCCACAGTTTATGGAAATCAATAGAAACATGTAACTGGCAAAACTCCTATATCTGCTATTCATTCATTCATTCATTCATTCATTCATTCATTCCACAGATGTTTCTCCAATGCAACTATGTGTCAGGCACTATTCTAGGTACCGAAGCTTAAGAGGTAAAAATTCATGATTTCTACTTCCTGCAAGAGATTAGTATCTAGGAAAAGGAGACAAATATTAAGTATGTGCAATAAAATGTCAATCTTGCTGGGGTACGGTGGGACCCAAAGGAAGGAGAAGTCAGTAGAGGGCATTTCGGGAAGAGAAAGCATATAAGTAAAATAATAACATAAATAAGTATAATAATAACAAAGCATACAAAAACACAGCTCCTCTGCTCCACAACAATTTGTAAAGGTGAAATATTCCTTTATTCATCAGCAAATATTTACAAAGTCCTTAATATATGGTGACCCTATATTAGGTGCTGAGACGAGAAAAGGGAACAAGGCAAAATTTTCTGCCCTCAAACTTAAACAAGCAAAAGGATATATGGGATGTAATTTTATAGACTGATACAAGTGATGAAGAATACAAACCAGAATAAGGTCAGTGGTGGTAACATCTCTGAAGAGGTGGCACAAGAACAGAGACCTGCATGAAGACAAAACAGAAAGTTGGAGAGAGAGCATTCCCAGCAGGAGGAACAGTGCATGCAAAGGCCCTGAGGCAGGAATTAATTTGGTGAGTCTGAGGGACAGCAAGAGATCAGTGTGGCTGGAGAGGGAAAAGGAAGAGGGGAAGATAAGCAGATGCAGGGAGATGCTTCTATATCTAGGTAAGGAGTTTAGCTCTTACTCTAGGTGCCATTGAAACCCACGGGGAGGGTTTAAGCAAGGAGAAATACGACTAAGGTTTTTCAAAAATTGCTCTGACTAGCTTTGTGAAGAATGGCCCGGAGGGAACAGGTACAGTACGCACTGCGTATCAAAGTACAAAACAGACTGAAAAGTGAACTTGTCTTCCTTTCCTACCTTAATCTCTAGCACTGCCCAGTTCTGTACAACATCATACATCTAGCAGTCAGGATCTGATCAGAAAAACAGAACCTACACTAGGTAGTTGAACTGAATGAATTTAACATGGGGAATTGGTTACAAAGATGTCAGAAAAGCTGAAAGAGAAAACAGAGGGGAGAAGAAATGAGAGAGAGAGAGAGAAAACAGAGGGAGATGAGGCAACCAAGAGATTAGCAATGGCAGGAAGCTGCAATCACATGGTATTCAGCAGCCCCAGGTAAAAATGCATTATTCCTTCTGTTGTACTCTATGTATGTTTAAGAATAAGAGAAAATGCCAGAAATAAAAAGAAAGGCATATTTAGGAATAATGACACCATAGCCAGGGGCAGAAGTGAAGGGAACTTGTCTTTGGTGTACTAGGGATTTACATTTTTTCTAGATTTATTGGGTTATAATTGACTTTTAATATTGTATAAGTTCAAGGTCTGTAATGTGATCATTGCTACACATATATGCTACAAAATGTTTACTACAACAAGGTTAGTTAACACATCCTCCACTTCACATAATTACCATCTTTTCGTTGTTATGGTGAGAACATTTAAGCACTATTCTCTTAGCAACTTTCAAGAGAAATGCACACAAGTGTTTTTGAAGCAGAAAAAAAAAAAAACAAATAATTTTTCAACTGCAGGTAAGAAGACTGGTTTGACCTTAGGAAGAGCATAATGAAGAAGAAAAAATTTGGGGCACTTGGATGGTTAAGTCAGTTGAGTCTGACTCTTGATTTCACCCAAGATCATGATCAAGGGGTCATGAGATCGAACCCCACATTGGGCTTCACACTGAGTGGGGACTCTGCTTAGAATTCTCTCTTCCTCTCGCTCTGTCCCTTTCCCTACACTCTCTCTCTCAAATAAATAAATCTTTAAAAAAAAAAAAAAAAAAAAGGAAAAACTTGTGAACCTTTCCACTTCAGTAGACTAGAATATCTGGAATTTTGGAAGATTAGGACAAGTATCAAACTTAAAATGGGTCAGACTTATAACTGAACTAAACCTTGAGAGCCCTTCTGGCTCAGAAGTCTGTGATTAAATGAATTCATTTCTGCAGGACAGTCGGGGGAGTTCCTAGGTGCGGGTGCAAGGAGGGAACGGATGAGCTCTGCACTGACAATGTTAAAGGTCTCATCCTGTTCTTCTCAATGTTTAGGTAAGAAATCTGAAAATTACATTAACAAAATATTTTTTATGAACCTAAAAATAACTCAGCTGAGCATGCTCAGTCTTTGTGGTTGTTTTACACATGTTAATTGTGCCTATAACAAAATTGACTGGTGAAATATTTTACTATTGTGCAACAAAATAGCAAAATGCTGGCATGTGTCCTATGTAGGGTTATTGAGTACAGTATATGAATTTATTAAAACTTAGAAAGTAATTCCAAATTACTATAACAATAAAAAACTCAAAGCATCCAACATCAAAACTAGAATCCTGCAGGAATTTAATGATAAGGAAGTAAAAACTATCTCCTGAAAAAGTGTATTAAAATGCAGTCAGTTGGGGTGGCTGGATGGCTCAGTGGGTTAAAGCCTCTGGCTTCGGCTCAGGTCATGATCCCAAGGTCCTGGGATCCAGCCCCACATCAGGCTCTCTGCTCAGCAGGGAAGCTGCACTCCCCCCCACCCCTGCCTGCCTCTCTGCTTGTGATCTCTGTCTGTCAAATAAATAAATAAAATCCTTAAAAAAAAGTGCAGTCAATAAACATGTGGGTGGGGGGTGGATCAAAAGCAAACAAACGGCTCTCCTTCACATTGACTAATAGTTTATGCATAGACTTAATTTATTGTTATCACTATTAATAGGTTTTTAAAAGTACACAATTCTCATTCATTGCTAATGGGAACGCAAAATGGTACAGCCACGCTGGAAGACAGCTTGGCAGTTTCTAAGGGAACTAAGCACACTCTTAACCATATGATCCAGCAGTGACACTCCTTGGTATTTACCCAAATTAGCTGAAAATTATGCCCGCACGAACACTCACACATGAACGTTTATAGCAGTTTTATTCATTATTGCCAAAACTTGGAAATAACCAAGATGTTCTTCAATAGGTGAATAAATAAACCACGGAATATCCATTCAATTGACTGAATATTATTTAGCTTTAAAGAGAAAAGAGCTCTCA
Organism: Mustela erminea; assembly: GCF_009829155.1. Lineage (NCBI taxonomy): Eukaryota > Metazoa > Chordata > Mammalia > Carnivora > Mustelidae > Mustela > Mustela erminea. The sequence continues at coordinate 60,353,122 of NC_045616.1, read as the reverse complement.
AGCCATGAAATGACACAGAGGAAACGTAAATGAATATACTAAATCAAAGACGTCACTCTGAAATGACTACATGCTGTATGACTTCCACGATCTCCCACTATGTGACGTCAAGGAAAAGATAAAACTATTATGACAATAAAAAGATCAATGGTTGCCGGAGACTACGGGGGAGTGAGGGATGAATAGATGAACACAGATCTTTTAGGGCAGTAGAACTATTTTGTATGATACTGTAATGGTGAATACATGTCACACATTTGTTGAGATCCACAGAATGTATAACACAAATGGTAAACTCACTATAGAATTTAGTTTATAATAATATATCAATATTGGTTCATCAATTATAACAAATATAACATGTTAACACAACTGAACTGAGGGGAGAGTAGATAGAGAGGGCATAGGGGAAATCTCTGTACTTTTTGCTCAATTTTTCTATAAATGTAAAGCTGCTCTAAAAAATTCTATTAATTTTTTAATAACTGTAACAATAGAAAAATAGGTTAAAGATAAGACTACTCAAAAAGAAAGAAGTAAATTAGAGGCACCTGGGTGGCCCAGTCAGTTAAGCATCTGCCTTCAGCTCCACTCATGATCTCAGGGTCCTAGAATGAAGCCTGGCATCAGGCTCCCTGCTCATCATAGAGTCTGCTTGTCCTTCTCCCTCTGCCTCCCCTTCCTCCTCAACCCCCACCCTGCTCATGCTCTCTCTCAAAAAAATTAATTAATTAATTAATTAAAATTTTTTTTTAAGTTAAAAAATTAGTTAAAATAATTTTTTAAAAGTAGTAAATTATTCAGATACTGACACAAAAAATTCCTGAATGTTACTGGTAAAATAAATGACATAAATACAATGCCAATGAAATGCCTGTGCTCCCATTTATTTTAAAAAGGTATTATAAAGTATTTTAAGTATAATAAAGACTATTTTTCTACATTGTTGGTGGAAATGAAAAATCATGATAGCTTCTCTAAAAAGCAATTTGGCAAGAATGTCAAATGTGTTTACTTCCCTTGACTCAATAGTTCTAGGAATCTGTGCTTTAATGGGTGTGTGTGTGTGTGTGTGTGTGTGTGGTTTTATACTGATGAATACTTGGAACAGCAAAGGAATAGCTCAATAGACTGTTGCCCACTCACACGATGACATTATGTAGCCAATAAAAACTATGTTTTTAAAAAATATTTTAAAATGGTAAAATGTCTAATCCAAAACCAGTATCTTTATTTGGTTTTTCTTTCTTTCTTTTTTTAGATTTTATTTTTCTATTTGAGAGAAAGAGAGACAACAAGCTAGGGGGAAGGGGCAGAAGGAAGGGGGAAGCAGGCTCCCCAATGAGCAGGGAGCCCGATGCAGGACTCGATCCCAGGAGCCGAAGGCAGATGATTAACTGACTGAGCACCCAGGTGCCCCATTTATTAATTTTGCTGATTTTTTTAAATTAAAATAATGTCAATTAAGGATTATTCCTCAGTGTTTTGTAACATGCCTTTTTGATGGGATTCCTTCTATGAAAGTACACATATAGATTATCCACATCTGCCTTTCATCCTTTTTAAACGTTTCGTAGTATTTTATTGTGTGCATGTACTGCATACTTTGTAAATCAATCAATATTTTTATTTACAGTATTCCACAGAATGGATATAATATAATAGTATCATGGAAAACACTACTTTCAAAGAGCTGTTGGTTGATTCTGTGTATGTTATTCTGTCCATCTGCATGCACACAAGATTTTCCTGAAGCATATACACCAAAATGTTAATAATAATAATAATAATAATAATAATAATAATGGGATTAGGGGTAATCTGAATTTAAGTTTCCTTTCTTATATACAGTTGTATTTTCCCAAAATTCTACAAAAATATTCTATTACTTTTATATTAAAGGAAAATTTTTAATGAGGTTTTCCTACCTCGCTGACTAAAAAAGTTGCAGGCATTAAAAATCAGCTTTAGCGACGCCTGGGTGGCTCAGTTGGTTAAGCAGCTGCCTTCTGCTCAGGTCATGATCCCAGCGTCCTAGGATCGAGTCCCACATCGGGATCCTTGCTCCACAGGGAGCCTGCTTCTCCCTCTGCCTCTGCCTTCCACTCTGTCTGCCTGTGCTCGCTCGCGCTCGCTCTCTCTCTGACAAATAAATAAATAAAATCTTAAAAAAAAAAAAATCAGCTTTAGCTCCAAGGTCTTTTTTTTTTTTTTTTTAAGATTTTATTTATTTATTTGAGAGAGAGAGAAAGAGTGAGAGAGAGCACAAGCAGGAGTGGCGGTGGTGGGGAGAGAGGCAGAGGGAGAAGCAGACTCCCCACTGAGCAGGGAGCCCGATGCGGGGATCAACCCCAACACCCTGGGATCATGACCTGAGTTGAAGGCAGACACTTAACTGATTGAACCACCCAGGTGTCCCTAGCTCTGAGGTCTTTAAAGGAAGGTGCTCTGTTGGGGTATCTCCAGCTAGCAGTTGGGCTTTCCTTCTTCCTGGGCTTTACTAAGTTTGGCAACATCTCCAACTGTTCTTCCACGGGGGATGTCTCCTCCCCATCTCCATTCTGCTTCTTTAAACCTCCTTCCTCTTTCAAAACCCAACTCAGCTCCTACTTCCTCCAGGAAGACTGTTCACATTATTCTAGCCTATATGGCACTAAAGTGTGTCCTAATTGTTTCCTGGTTTCTTGCAGTCTTTATGACAGGCAGATCATATGCGCTATGAGGATAAAACTTTTGATCCTACTCACTTGTATTCTTCACAGTGCCAATACCGAAGCAGAGACCTAAAAAGTGTGTCTGTTCTTAAATAAGAAGATAAAGGTGAGAACATCCCAAACAATGCCTACCACATAGTAAATAATCAATAAATGTTTGCTGTTGTCTGAAAGGATAATTTCTCAATGCAGAATTAATGAATCAGAGAAGGAATATTAAACCCCACTAACTGGCAGATACAGCAAAACCAAGGACCTAAGGAAGAAGCCTAGCCCTCCTACCGGTGCCTGCTATTAAACATTACATTTTGAAGGAATGTGAACACAAAGAATGAGAAAAACACTTTCAACTCACTAAAAACCAGTAGGGATGTTTTAAGTTAATTCTGTTTTTAGGCTAATTCATTCTTCACACATACAAAAAATACCGTTGAGCAACTTTTAGATTGAAAGGACATCTTTATGGGCGCCTGGTTGGCTCAGTGGGTTAAGCCTCTGCCTTTGGCTCAGGTCATGATCTCAGGGTCCTGGGATCGAGTCCCATGTCGGGCTCTCTGCTCAGCAGGGAGCCCTGCTTCCTCCTCTCTCTCTCTCTCTGCCTGCCTCTCTGCCTACTTGTGATCTCTCTCTGTCAAATAAATAAATAAAAATCTTAAAAAAAATTTTTTTAAAAAGAAAGGACATCTTTGATCATTCTAATCAGTTTGTTTGCTAACACAGAATTTAATTTGCCTTGCAGACAATGCACTTTACCTGACCTTATCTCCATATGCACCATCTGTCCATTAAGCAGACACCTAAAATTTTATTTTCCCTAAAGATTTAAAACATATCTTTCATGTCTTTTGGTTGACTTTTCAACAAGCCCAAATAAAATAACAACAATAACTTTTCAACAAGCCCAGCAATTATGCCACCTGTGCGGCATAATTTCAGGGACATTTCTGCCCAATTCTTCCATTTGTCTACTTGCTTCCAAACCCGAAAGACTTTGATCAAGAATCAAAGCCATTTGTTCTGTACTTGGAGAAGACTTAAAAGATCGATCCCCAGAGGAAAGTAAAGCATTTACTCAAATCCACTCTAAAATATTCTCTTTCCAGGTGCTCCCCTGTCTCCACAGTATCCTTATTACTATCCATACAGAGATGACTCACAAGTTTATATCTCTAGCCCAAGTCTCTGACTCCTCAGGCATCAGACTTGTCTATATGACTGGCAGCTTACCTGGTCCTTTGGGGATTCTTAAAGGTGCCCAAGCTTAATGAATCAAGCTTGCACCACTCCCCACATCCACCAATACTCCTAATCTGGTTTCTTTCCATGACTCGCTAGCTCATAACTAGTCATCCGGTTGAACAAGCCTGAAAGCCAGATGTTACCCATGATACTCCTTCTCCCTCAGCTCCATGCCCAAACCCTTCAATCCTGGCAAAATTATCTGTTTTCCTCCATCTTCTCCACCTTTTCTAGCCAAGCTTTGCCTATTTTACAGTCTATCTGTATCTCTTCTAACCCCAGTCAAACCTACTCAACATATTATGCAAAAGCAAAAATTTTCATACATAGTAGGCCCCTTGGCCCTCTAATATTACAAAGCCTTTGTATATACTCTTTTCTTGATTTTAGTCATTCTTCCTTCCTTGGTAACTCTAACTCCTTCCACATTTCTGCTCGAGAATCATTTTATATGAAAATTTCTTTCCTTGGTTTTTATGACCAGGTCAAATCCCCCCATCTCCTAACTCTTTGTACATTTCCTTCAGAGTACTCTTCAAGTTATTTTACATTTATTTGTGTTATTATGTTGTATCCCTCACTAGCCTAATCCATAAAGGCATAGATTTGTCTAATTTTTCTCCGTATTATATCCTAGAACATAGCATAGTGTCTTGTACATAGAGGTTGCTCAAAAAATATTCACTCGGTAAATAAATGCAGAAACTAAAATAGAAATAACTAACATCAAATCCTTTCCCCCAAACAAGTTTTTATGACAGATAACAACCAGAAGAATAAAGCCTTTCCTTGAACGAAAGAACATATTTTAAAAATAAAAACAAAAACAAAAAAGGCACATAGTAGGTATAGAATTTTGTAAAAATTTACCTGCTTTAAAAGTTTCATGGAGGGGCACCCGGCTGGCTCAGTCAAAAGAGCACGCAACTCTTGATCTCCAGATTGTGAGTTCAAGCCCCACACTGGGTGTACGGATAACTTAAAAAAATAAATAAATAAAACTGTTTAAAAAAGAAAAAAAAACTTTCATAGAGCCCGTATCTGCATTCTGTATTCTATGTACCATAGGCTCCCATTATCCACAGGGTTATGTTCCCAGACCCTCAGGGGATGGTTGACATTGCATATAGTACCAAACCCTCTATATACTACATTTTATCCCTATACATAGACACCTAAGTTAAGAGATTAATAACAATAATAACAAAATAGAACAATTATAACAATATACTAAAATAAGTATTATGTGAATGTGGTCTCTGTCTCTTTCTCTCAAAATATATTACTGTACTCACCCTTCTTCTTTTGACAATAAGAGATGATAAAATGCCTGAGCAGTAACGGGAGGGAAAGGTGATGTCGTAGGCATTTTGAAGTAGCCTTAGCCTTCGATTGACCTCCTGACGATTCGTCAGTAGTATCATCTGCTTCCAGACCACATTTAAGGGAGGATAACCAAAATGACAGAAGGGACATAAACTGTGGATAAGGGGGGAACTACTGTATTTATGGAGAGCAGGACCAAAGCAATGCAATTTGTTTCCAGGATGCTAATAATGAAGGGTTTTTGTCTGTCTGATCGTGTTTCCTCAACATAATTTGCCTTGTGTCAATTTACGTGACTACCCAAGACATACCAGGAGAAGTTCGAGAAACAGTCGCAAGGATTTCCACCTTTTAAGTTGGGCAGGATGCCTAGAAGGGACAAAAGTTAAGTCTTCCCATTAAAGGAATGCCCAGCTATCTAGTGTTGGAGTTCAGATAAAGAGTATCTACTAGAGGATCACCTTGGTGGCTCAGTTGCTCAGCGTCTGCCTTTGGCTTAGGTCATGATCCCAGGGTCCTAGATTCAAACCCCACATCGTGCTCCCTGCTCAGTGGGAAGACTGCTTCGCCCTGTCCCGCTCCCCCTGTTTGTATTGCCTTTCTCATGTCTCTGTCTCTCTGTCAGATAAATAAATAAAATATTTTAAGAAAGAAAGGAAAGAAGGAAGGAAGGAAGAGAAAGAAAGAAAGAAATAGAAAGAAAGAAAGGAAGGAAGAAAGAAAGAATCTACTAGGAAAGGAGTCATCTCTAAATATGAGCCAGAGAATTCAGGATTTCAACTTTAGCTTTCTCAGTGTGTGTATGAGACACTCAGAGGGATAGAAGATGAAGTATTAATCTCCATGAGTTCAGTTAAGGACACATCCCAATAAGGAAAAGCTGTGGGGCTTATGATTGTTTTATAAAACAGTGTTAAGATAATTGTTTGGCACTCGTTTGCACATGACAGACTCATGACAATTCATTTCTTTAAATACAAAGCCCCAAATCACCCCTTCTAAAATTATGATTCTTACCAACATCACTTAGTAACTACACATAGGAACAAGCACTGGCCAGGAGACAGCACTCACAGATCTCCTGAATAATGACACGCTGGTCCATTACAAGGATCCTGCTCAAGACACTCGGGTTCTTGTCCCATTTCTCTGGCGCTCATTAGCTCTGTGGCTCACACACGGTCTCAGTTCTTCACATGCAAAATGGTATGATTGGGTTAAGTCTTTCAAGTCCCTACAAGGGGCATCTGGGTGACTAAGTAGGTTGGGGGTCTGATCCATGATTTCCACTCAGGTCACGCTCTCAGGGTCCTGGGGCAAGCTCAGCACGGAGTCTGCTTATCTCTCTCCCTCTGCTCTTCACCCTGCTTGCTCATGCTCTCTCTCTCTCTCTCTCTCTCAAACGAAAAAATAAATAAAATATTTAAAACTCCCTTCCAGTTCCAAATCCTGTGATTTGTACCTGAATCGCTGCCAGTAGATTAGACTGTTAATCACGAACTTGGTCTGCAGTCCCAAGAGCATTTGGCACAGAGGTTTCCTGCTCTTTCAAAGCACCAATTCCTAGCAAGAACTCATTCCGCCTTAGCAAAGTGAGCAGACGAGAAACCTGTCCTTCCCACATAGAGGCATAATCAGCTTCTGAGTTGGACTGACTGGAAGCATGGGGCAGAAGAGAAAGGTAGGTGGGGCGAAGCCACCATGCTGATGAGGCGGCCGTTTTACCCCCAAATGGTACTGACCAGATTTCCCTTCAGTACTGCTCCCATCTTAGCAGGCAGGCTATTGACCTCACATGCCTCATCTGCAGCCATGACTCACAGGATTCAACGGAAGAATATCACGTTTTCCATGCCATACTCGTCATGTTTATAGAGCAGCCCTCTCTGCATTTAAAAAAAAAAAAAAAAAGTATTCTCCTGGGTAACCCTCTGGCAGAGTTATCCCACGACAGAAAATGTCAGAGGCAGAGAAAGACCTGTACAAGGACTTCCTCAATGAGAAGGCCTAAATTCAATCTGCTCCAATCGCTTCGTGCTTCCTTCCTCAGCAGAGAAGAGACTCCTTTTATTTTTCAGTCTGCCTTGTCCCTGTTCAAACCTTTACCATGGGCAGGAAGACCAATGCCAACTTCTATCTCTAAAGGAAAGTATCATTTATTCCACGAACCTACAAGAAGAATTCTAAATCAATTTACTTGCCAGGGTGCCTGGGTGGCTCAGTCGTTAAGCGTCTGCCACCAGCTTAGGTCATGATCCCAGGGTGCTGGGATCAAGCCCCACATCAGGCTCCCAGCTCAGGGGGAGCCTGCTTCTCTCTCTCCCATTCTTCCTGCTTGTGTTCCCTCTCTTACTGTGTCTCTCTCTGTCAAATAAATAAATAAAGTATTAAAAATTTTTTTTTTCTTTGCCTTGCTTTATAAATGATAAACATACTGCCTTCTTCAGGATACTTTAAAAAAAAAGTTACACACAATAAAATATATTTTATCATTTTCAAATTTCATATTTATAATCATGCAATCTCTAAAATGTAGCAAGATGTTATCAAAGTATAATTTGCCAAAGAGTAATTTGTAAATTAAGATACTTGGCTATAACATACATTTGTCATTTCTTGGACAAACTTTTCTTGTCAACTGCCTTCTGTTTTATTTGAATCAAAAATTGACTTTCGGGGTGCCTGGGTGACTCAGTCTGTTAAGCATATGCCTTTGGCCCAGGTCATGATCCTAGAGTCCTGAGATGCAGCCCTGTATTGGGCTCCCCACCCAGCAGCGGGTAGTCTGCTTCTCCCTCTAGCTCTCCTCCCTCTTGGCCTCTCTCTCTCTCTCTCTCAAATAAATAAATGTTTTAAAAAGAATTTACTTTCATCTTAAATAAATATGATAGAATTTTTATGTTTTGAAAAGTTTACAATATGAACTCATTCTTTTACTATCCAATCCTGCAACTTACCTGGAGTATTTTTAGCCTAAGCCAATCTTTCTATATTTACTTTATGTATGTGAAGAACACATGTTCCTTTTAGAAATGCTACTTACATTCCAAAACAGCAGTGACTCTGATGGCCCACTGCTGTCATTCAAGACTGAAGGGTTCTAATTCAAGTTCCAGGGTGACTGGAGACACCACCCTCATCCTATGGGATCCATTATGAATAACACAAGGATAATGACAGATATAATTACTGCCAGATGGCTTGCTACTGTCTTTGGAGTTCCCCAAAGCAAGACGCCCCAAATGTATGGTCATAATTGCTTATTAGTTGGTCAGATTACAAAGCAAACCTTAGCTTACTCAAAATAAAATGGCATTTTAAAATTGTCTTCATTGGAATTACAATATCTCTATGTTAAACACAGAGTATAAATACAGGTGATCCTTGAACAACAGAGGTTTGAATGGCACAGGTCTACTTATACGTGAATTTTTTCCTATAAATACAGTATGTTACTGTAAATGCATTTTCTCTTCCATGTGATTTTTTTTCCCCATGTGATTTTCTTTCTCTTTCTTTTTTTTAAGATTTTATTTATTCACTTGACAGACAAGATCACAAGTAGGCAGAGAGGCAGACATAGAGCCCAATGCGGGGCTCAATCCCAGGACCCTGGGATCATGACCTGAGCTGAAGGCAGAGGCTTTAACCCACTGAGCCACCCAGGTGCCCTCCTCCCATGTGATTTTCTTTAATAACATTTTCTTCTCTCTAGCTTACTTTAAGAATACAATTCATAATACATATAACGTACAAAATGTGTACTAATTGCTGTGTTATTGGTAAGGCTTCCCGTCAACAGTGGGCTATTAGCAAAGTTTTTAAGGAATCAAAAATCGTACACAGATTTTCAGATTTTTTACTGCAAAGGGGTCAGCACCCTTAATCTTTGTGTTGTTCAAAGGTCAGTGGTATTTATATGTATAGATACATGAGTTGTTTGCATGAAATCAACCTCTAGTTTTTATTTTAGAATTATTACTAATGTTGAAAATAGTCGAATCCTACTAAATAAAAAGAGACTTGTTTTCTCTATAAGGCAAATTGTGTGTTTCAGTGCTGATGATTCAAAAATGATTGTTTCAAATGGCTTATCTCAAGATTTTGAAGAATCTATTGTCTAAAGTCCAATTGCTCTCTGGCTTTCTCATTCCCCACTACATCACAGATTAAATCTCATAACTGTTTTGAAAGTCTTTGTCTACCCTCCTTCTGACTCTACATCCTATTTTTGTATGGTGAATTTGTTGACATTTTGATAACCAAAACTCCATACCTATTTTCATCTATCTCCATAGTAACTATACGTTCAGCACAATCTAAAACATTAGACCAAAGACAATAATATATAGCCAATAAGAAATTGTTTTCTAAATACTAAATCTCAGAGCCAATCCAGTATATTCACTGTGGATTCCATATTCATCTTTGTAATGGAATTAACTGTTCCCTTTAAATGACTCTTTTTGGAAAAATGACATGAATCTGATACACAAAATTCTCCTGTGCATCTTCCTAAAGGATTGCTTCAGATGGAATGGTAAAGACAAAATAATTGCACAGAATGAAATCCAAAAGGGACACAAATCATAAGGTCAGGTGTGGCTTCCCCATGGCTTGAGCAAAATAATTACTTCCATCAAGGGAGCAATTCCCCTTCCCAGCAAGAAATCCCTGGCACTCCCCTGAGTCACTCGCAAATTGTGTTGTTATAAATGTGACATCAACTCAAATCCACAATCACAGTCCCATAATTTTTCACTGTAAACATTAAAAGCCCCATTTCATGGGCCTGCATGTTTTCTTGATAAAGATGACAGACTTCAAATGATATTTAGCCAAGTGACGGTTGCCCTGTAGATGGCTGCTTAGGAAGGTTGACCACCAAGGTAACTACCATGTTTTTTTGTCAGTTCCCCCAGCACCCATCGTTATAAAGTTCAGGTATTATAACACATCAAGCATTACAACATGAGAGACTGCCAAAGGTTACACAAACTACAAAGCCACGCTCTTGTTGGTGAATGATTCAGATAATTACAATGAAAATAACATCAATAAGGTTCATAAACTGAAACTAATATTAAAGAAAATAAATGAAGCTTTACTGTGTGGGAAAAGAACGTAAGATTCTAGCCCAGAATGATAGAATCCTGTAGTTGGGAATTGCCTTAGAGCTCATCTAGTTCAGCCACCCATCTGATACAGAAATTTCTTCTAGAACATTCTTAACAGGTGGCCATTCAGACTTCCCTTGTTCATGTCCAATGTCCAAGATATGCACTACTGCTGTTGAGTCAAAATTTGCCCTTCTGAAATTTCCACCTATTGACTGCTTTCTAGAGCTTGTAAATCAATTTGGTCACTCCCTACAGTATTTCAGTTTGTTTTTAAAAATATATTATAGCTGGAGCACTTAGGTGGCTCAGGCAGCTGAGCGTCCAACTCTTGACTTCGGCTCAGGTCCTGATCTCGTGCATCATGAGATTGAGCCCCACATCGGGTGCCATGCTCAGTGGGAGTCTGCTTGGATATTCTCTTCCTCTGCCCCTTCCCACATTTGCACTCTATTTCTCTATTAAAATACACATACATCTATTAAAATACACATATATCAAGCATTTATTGAGTGCTAACTATATTCCAAGCACTGAAGTAGGTATTTTATATGAACCATCTTATTTATGTAGTGATTATGAGCATCAACTCTGGAGCCAGAGTTTGAGTTCGAATTCTGAGTTAGAATTCTAGCTCGGCCATGTACTACTAGCTTTAGGACATTAGAAAAGTTGTTTAACCTCTCTGTGGTGCCTTGGTTCCTCAACTATAAACTAGGGATAATAATAATCATGTCTACATGATAGAGCTGTGATTCAAATTAAGTGCTAGTACACGTAAAGTGTTTAGAACAGTGCCTCGCATGTGAATGAACACTGCAAAAATGTTGTTGCACTACTCACTGCTATTATTATTTCTAACATAACCTCATTCTACGGATTAGGAGGCTGAGGTGCAGGAAAGAGATTAGGCAACATAGCATGGGATTTTCAATTATCATTGTTAAATCACATCTGGAATTGATGGCCCGGTGTATTTGTTATTTCTTGCGTATTTGCTACTGAATTTAGCTCTGTGTATTCATCTACTTAAATAGATGCAATTCTGGGGACTCTTCAGTGTTCAACTTTTCTAAAGGTTTAGAACCAAGCATGGATTCTCCAAAAGAAGCACTCCTAATGTTGTATGTTCCCATGAAACAAAATCATTCAATATTAACCCAGAGATGATGAGAGTGTGTTTAGAAAGCAATATTATAAAATGTACCAAGAATCACAAAATTTTTTCAGACTTTGATTCAATAATTCCACTCCTGGAAAGTTATTCTAGGGAAATAATTCAAGAAATCAAGTAAGCTTCATACCTGTAAATCCTTCTCCTGGCATCACCAGCTCCATCCCACACAAATGCATTAGGGGTAAAAATTAGGGAAATAGCTAGATAAATTATGATAAATAGGAAAATTATGAAGTTAGTTAAATAAACATTATGACATATGAAAACATGGAAGGAAGTTTATTATAGGATATTAAATGGAAAAAGAAAACCCTAAATTGAGTTACAGTGAAAATTATCACTATTAAAATATGTATTCTTGAACACAAAAATGGGAAAAAATACCCCCAAAATGGAAATAATTCCATTAAAATGGTATAATCACTGGCTCACCTAAAAAAAAAAAAATTGTTTTTATGTTTACACAACAGAATATATATAGCATTGAAAATGACAAAAATTACATTCATCAATATGAATACATCTTGAACAACAACAAAAAAATCTTTCAGAAAGATATATATGGAGGGGTGCCTGGGTGGCTCAGTGGGTTAAAGCCTCTGCCTTTGGCTCAGGCCAGGACTGAGCCCCACATCTGGCTTTCTGCTCAGCAGGGAGCCTGCTTCCCTTCCTCTCTCTCTGCCTGCCTCTCTGCCTACTTGTGATCTGTCAAAAAAACAAACAAATCTTAAAAAAAAAAAAAGATATATATGGCATCATTCCATTTATACAAAGATTTTTAAACTTATAAATGCCACTCTATGTGTTATTTGGAGTTGCAAACATACACATATATGTGATGAAAGTTTAAATATTTGAATGGAAACACTTAACACCAAATTTAGGCTGGTGATTTCTTCTGGGGCTAGGGAGGGAATTACGACCAGGAAGAGATGACTTCTTAAACTCACTAGACAGCAAACAGGCTATTTAACAATATAATCTTCTACCAGTGATTCTCAACTCCCCCGCGGAGTTTGTTAAAAATACAGATGCCTGGGCCTCACCACTATAGATTCAGAGTCAGCTGGTTTAGGCTAAGGCCTGGGCCGCTGTCATTTGTAAAACTCCCAGGAGATTCTAGGGAGCACTGAGTTCTCACCCACTCAATGAAAGTTTAGAAGTGATGTGTCCTTTTGTATAGCAAAAATATATAATAATGATTAAAATCACTCTTTCGTGTTGATATATTGTTTGAGCCACAAAAGCACACGATTTAAAAAATATATATCTTGGATTTTGCTTGACTCATCAAATTAGAAAACCCGGCAGCTCTGCAAGCCTGGGTATCCTTGGGATCCCTGCTGCCCACAGAGCAGAGAACCCTATATGTGCATTATGCAGGAGCGGAAACGAAGTCCAAGCAGCTCAGGGAAACAGTACAGTTTCAATGGTCATGCCAGCAACAGCACAACTGAAAATGACACTCCCACAGGATTGTTTTCCCTGCAGTATGAATTTCACAAGAGCTCCCTTCTAGAGGGCAACTTCTGCACCAGCAGCTTCCTCCTCCTCTGGGCCTCTCTCTCTCCACTGTAATAAAAGGAAAAAAGGGAGAGAAGCCCATCTGTTCTGTCTCTGCAAGGCAGGCTTGTCAGATTTCCGTGATGCCAGGCCAGCGGGTACAGTGGCAGAATCATCCCTTGAGCCAACAGGAGAATAACAGATTGCCTTCTAAGGCAGTATAGCCTGGGGATGGTCTTGAAGTCAGGAACAGAAGCCAAAGGAAGCCGCAGTGGCCAAGGCCTGACCGCAGGTTTAGTAAATGAGGAAAAGGAGCCCAGGAGCACTGACAGTTTTAACCACCCCACTCACCAGCTGTTCGCCCTCCCCATCCTTTCCCTCTTCTTTCTTCCTTGCCTGCAGGCTCTTTGCCGGGACTTCTGTCCTTATTCTTCCAGGTTTTCTTTAGAAACCAGAGTGGGGAGTGTGAAGGAGTGGATGTCAGGCAGAGATAAAGCAGTAACTTTTATAGCAGGACAGACAATAAAATAAATGGAATGTAGGAACGTTAAGGAAAGAGCCAGATTAACAGAACAACCTTTATGGACTGAGCTACGGTCTCTTAGCAACTGAAACTCAGGTACTCCTAAAGACGAAAGAAATGACCCCTTGGTAAAACAATAGCAACTCCTTATTGCACTATATCCTGCACAATCTGTCATCTGTGGAACCTAAGTTCGGACAGGACATTTGACACTTGAGGTCCTGTTAGTCCAGGATCTCAGTACACCTGAGTGTGCGAATATTCTCAGTAAGGAACTTGAAAATCCCACTGGGTCACAAAGGGTTAAGCATGGGATTAAAAGAAAGAAGAGACAGAAAGGAATGAAAACAGCATTGCTGAAAATTCATTTCATTAAGACCCAAGTTTTTTGTTTGTTTGTTTTATAGAACTTATTTATTTATTTGAGGGGCACCTGGTGGCTCAGTGGGTTAAAGCCTCTGCCTTAGGCTCAGGTCATGATCCCAGGGTGCTGGGATGGAGCCCCTGCATCCAGCTCTCTGCTCAGCAGGGAGCCTGCTTCCTCCTCTCTCTCTGCCTGCATCTCTGCCTACTTGAAATCTCTCTCTCTCTGTCAAACAAATAAAAAAAAATTAATAAAAAAAAAAGAATTTGTTTATTTATTTGAGAGAGAAAGAGAGAGCACCAGCAGAGTGAGGGCCAGAGGAAGAGGGAGGGGCCGAGGGAGAGGGAGGAGCCAAGGAAGGGGGGGGGCAGAGGGAGAGGGAGAAGTGGGCTCAGGGCTCAAGGGAGCCCGAGGTGGGACTCCATCCCAGGACCCCGGGATCATGACCTGACCCGAAGGCAGATGCTTAACCGACTTCACTAGGCATCCCACAGAACCCAAGATTTTTAAATTGGGTATTTCAATAAAATATCCCTGCTAAGATTGCCCAAGGAGTGCCATGCTAAAAGCAGTGACTTCCTTTTCTTAGAAAAGGGAATCTGTGTCACTGAGTGGTTCTTGGGGCTCCTTTGTAGGAAGAAATTCACTTGTAAAGGCTCAGAAAAGAGGACTCTCAATTTTCTCTAGACTGGTGGAACAGGACTAATTCGGAGACATTATAGCAGATGTGCATGGAAACACACGTGGGCAGAAGCAAGAAGGCCAAGGAATGCTACTGCTGCTCTCATGACTGGCATTAAATTTTTCAACATTTATTTCTCCAAAGCTAATCATCCCAGAGTCAAAAACAAAAGCTGAAGGATTAAGTTCTGTTCCAAGAACAGTTGTGATAATATTAATTATGTTGATAAACAAACTCAGAAACAATCACAATAAATCAGGCTACACTCAGCTCCAGTGTTTGCCAAAAACACCCCAATAACAAGAGAAAAATTACTTTCAAGCTTCTAAAAGAAGTCTAGCCATGAAGACTGAAAGAGAAAAACTAAAAGCTCTAGAAAGGGGCAGGGGAGGCATTTTGCTATTTCCATAACTTTTGTAGTCATTTTAAAATAAACACTTTAATGACTAATACCTACAAGTGATTCTCTGGAATTATGTGACTAAGTTATCTGACAAGAATTTGCCTCACACTTAATTAGTCGTTTGTGCCATCATCAAGCAAAGAATGCCAAGACTTTTGCATAACCTGACGTGTTCAGAAGCAAAGACCAGTCAGACAAGTTTCCAGATAGAAGTAAAAATAAATGCAAAAAAACGTAGAGACCAAGATTACATGGAAGAGAGAGAGCTTGTCAACAAAGAAGACATATAATTCTTGGTCCCATGTGCATTAAAAACTCACAGTCCAATTAAAAACCCAAATTAATTAAAAAATTCAACAAATCAATCAAATAAATTAAAAACTTAACATAAACTCTCCAATATCATTTGGCTATCCAAATATACTACTTCATCAGATCATTATGGATTATAAACATGACAATGATAGCTTATATATTTGAGTTTCTTCTGCATCCAGATGTAGAATGGTTATGTCATTAATCTCATACCACTGTGAGGAAAATTGAAAAAGTAATGACAGCCCCATCAGTAAGTACATATAATCTAGACCATCGCTTTCTAAACTGGGTTATGGGCATAAATACAGAGAACAAACTGCTGGTTAACAAAGGGGAAGCAGGGGCAGGGGAGTGGGCCAAATAGGTGAAGGGGAGTGGGAGATATAGGCTTCCAGTTAGGGAATGAAGAAGTTATGCTGATAAAGGTACAGCTTAGGGGATGTAACCAGAGATATTCCAACAGAAGTTAGGTACACTTGTGGTGAACATAGCAAAATATACAGACTTGTTGAAATCACTATGTTGTACACTTAAAGTAGTGTAACATTGTGTGCAGACTATACTTCAGTAATAAAATAAAAGAAGATGAAGATAAAATAAACCAGGCTACAGGTGATAGGTGGGTTAAAAAGAAAATAACAGGCCCCAAATGCTGTCACTTAGGCCAAGTCCATAAACCAGGGCTTAATACCTAATTGAATTGCAGTTTCAGCCTCCCCCAGAAATTTGGTCTTAACGAATCAGTCAGGAATTTACTGTTCACCAAAGAGTGTGCCACCGGGGCCCTCTCCATCCTCCAAGGGTAGGTGAAGTAATCTTCATAAGACCCCTGCTTTTCCCACAACGGAAAATTGACGTTGCCTAGAACAATGCTTTCTTGTGCTAATAACTTTCTTGCCTCCACCTTCCTATAAAAACCTTCTCAGAGCCTCCCTCTACTTTTAGATAGGATGCTGCCTGACTCATGAATTTTTTTCAAAACTATTTATTTAAGAGAGAGAGAGATTTAACAGGGGTGAGGGGCAGAGGGAGAAGGAGAAGCAGACTCTCTGCTGAGCAGGGAGCCCAACTCAGGGCCCGATCCCAGAACCCCAAGATCATGACCTGAGCCAAAGGCATATGCTTAACTGATTGAGCCACCCACGTGCCCCTGATTCATGTATGAATCTTTTTTTAAAATTAATGAATCTTTTAATAAAGATTAGATCTTTAGAATTTAGATCTTCAAATTTACTTAGTTGAATTTTGCCTTTAACAGGCCAAAGGCTGTATTCAAGTTGTTTGTCTTTCCGCAAGGGCACTGACTGCATCTCTTGTATAATTATTATAATGCAGACTTCCCCAGGTTAGGGGTGTCAGCAGATAAAGAAGATATATTAATGCCCAATCTACATCAGATTAGTCCATCTCAAGTCCCATTTTGAGATTCCTCCTCCATAGCTTGGAGATTGTATCCCAGTGGTGGTGTCTACTGAGACAGAGCTCTAGCCCTGCTATCTTCTTTTACACCTTTATTCACATATTCATACATTCACATATTCATTCTTTGGTAATTTCAAGGGCTGGCATCAGGGGACATTATCCACATCTCTCTCTCTCTCTCTCTTTTCTTTTTTTTTTTTTTTGAAGATGTTATTTATTTATTTATTGAGAGAGAGTGTGAAAGCAGGGTAAGGGGCAGAGGAAGAGATAGAGAGACTCTCCAGTAGACTACCAGCTGAGCAGGAGCCCAGCCACAGCTCTTTGATCACCATCATTTCCAGTTTTTTTTTTTACGATTTTATTTATTTGTAAAGAGACAGAGAGAGAGAGAGCAACCGAGTGTGAGAGCAAGTGCCTGGTCAGTGGGGAGAGACAGAGGGAAAGCAGACGTCCAGATGAGCAGAGAGCCAGATGCAGGGCTCAAACTCAGGACTCTGGGATCATGACCTGAGCTGAAGGCAGATGCTTAACTGAGCCACCCAGGAGCCCCAATCACCATCACTTCCTATAGCAAATGCAATCTCAATCCAAGCTCTCTAATCTTTAGTCAATCAGATGATCACCTCTAAATCATTTCCATATCAAAATTCTAGAGATACCACTGCATTAACTTTCACCAAGACTTCTTTTTCAGGCCCTGGGCTGGACACTGGGGATATGGCTTAAGTCGAGTTCTACCCATCTCAGTCCTCAGGATTATTGAATTGGGAGAGTGTCTACTTGGGCCATGGTGGGGTTAGGAAGAGAATTCTGATTTCTCAAGATTTTTCAAATAGGAAAGATCAGAAAAGGATTCAGGATATAGACAGCCCTAAACATTCTCAATTTTGCAAGGCTAGAAACTGTAACTGTACTAGATAGATACTCAAGGTAGACCTTTCAGAAATAATATTTAACAATAATTAAGCACTTAATCACAGAACTGTTTCCTGATTTACATGCATCTAATACTGATTCTGTTCCTAATATAGAGCAAAACACTTTACAAACACACTGAAACATTTGCAATCAGATTAACTGTGACTGCACAGAGAGGTTGTTCTCAACTTCACAGTATCTAATTGTGCCTTCACAGAGAACTTTGTCCAAGATCCCGCTGCTAATAATTGGGGAAGACAGGATTCTGACCCTGCTATTATGGCTCCAGGCCCTGTACTCTTAACCACCATTCTGCATGAGCTGTTGGTGATACTAGTTTCACTCATCCTTCCATTCTAGAACTCTCTGCAATGCAATAACAATAATTATTTTGGAGGAGGAGTCCTCTGTGACATAAGGGAAAAAAATTCTTGACTGAGTAGTCTGTTCTTCTCCCAGCTCTGTTGATTCACCCTGTGTACAAGGACAAGGGTCTTCCCCTCATTACCTCTCTGTTCCCGCATCTAAAAAATGCTGACATGGAAATGAAGGGTCTCAAAACTTCCTTTCATTCCTAAAATTCAAAGTTTTAGGAAAAAAATTTATATGCCAAATTAAGGAGCATCTATTTTAAAGTAAAGAGTACGTCATAGTTTAAATTATAAGTCTTAGTCTATAATGACATGTTTGAGCTTGAGTATACCTTAAAGAAAACCCCCATAGGATTTGTGTTTGTTCTTCACAGAGGGCTTTAAAACATCGGATTTGGGTAAAATCTCAACTTTAAAATGATCCCATTTTATTCACCCTTTTCAAGAGGATGAGTCCAGCTCTGGCAATGCTTGGACTCATGAAACTCCTCTCCTGAGCCTGAGCAGACAGAGGCGTTTTTCTGCCCTGGCATGTGGACACCTCCCTTGACATTATGATGTGAAGGTAGTGGTGATGGGAAATGGAGAATAACAGAATGCAGACACATAGGAGTAAGACGGGTGGTGGCAGAGGAGAGAGTGGGATCCACCTGACAGAGTGACACCTCCAGCTGCCCAAGCTCATGATCAGTGTTGACTCTGCATAAGGAAATCGAGCTTCACACACATTAGCATGTAAACGGTTCCCAACTTAGACACAACTTGTACTAACACCCTTCATCTGGCCTTAATGCTACTTCTTCCTTCTTCTCTCTCTTTTTTTAAGATTTTAGTTATTTATTTGACCAAGAGAGAGAGCACAAGGTGCGGGAGCAGTAGGAGGAGGGAGAGGAAGAAGCAGGTCTCCCGCTGAGCAAGGAGCCCAGTGCAGGGCCCAATCCCAGAACCCTGGGACCACGACCTGAACTGAAGGCAGATGCTCAACCAACTGAGCCACCCAGGCATCTCTTTTCCTTACTCTCTTGCTCCAACTCTCACCTCCATGTGTTTGAATTACTGCCCAGACAATAGCTTAGAGTGGGAGGGATCCCTGCTCAGACAGGAGTGGGGACAGAAAGGCTTGCAAAATGGAGTCTGATTTCTTGAACCTCTTAAGCTAGGAAAGACCAAGAAAAAGAACCCAAGATGATAACATCTCTAAATAATCTCAGTGATATGAAGCTGGACCCTGACACTGTATTAGATACTTATAGTGTTGATAGCTAACATTTACTGAGAGCTTACTAAATACCGTGCTTATGTGTGTTTATCCCATCAACCCTATGAGATAGAAACTGATATCCCTGCTTTTTAAGAGAACAGTCTAGGCCGAGAAAAGCTACGTAAGAGCTGTGTTACAAAGTCAGGCTGTCTGGTTCCAGAGTCAATGCCCCTAACTACTACCCCATGTTGCCTTGCTGCAGAAACTTTCCTGGAAACCCAGAATGCATCTTACATATAAAGAAACTGAGGGCAGTGATGTTAAGATGCTTGTCTACATCCATGTAGCCTAAAGGAGTTGTCAAGAAAACCCAAGAAGACCCAGGGCTCAGTCGGTTAAGTGGCCAACTCTTGATTTCGGCTCGGGTCATGGTCTCAGGGTCTTGCAATCAGGTTCCTCACTGGGCACAGAGTCTTCTTGAGACTCTCTCCCTCTCCTTCTGCCCCTCGCCCCAGCTCTCTCTTGCTCTCTCTCAAATAAATAAATCTTAGAAGGAAAAAAGAAAGAAAGAAGGGCACTTGGGTGGCTCAGTTGGTTAAGCATCTGCCTTTGGCTCAGATCATGACCTCAGGGACAGGGATCCAGTCCCACATTGGGCTCCCTGCTCAGTGGGGAGTATGCTTCTTCTCTGTCTGCCTCACCCCCCGCTTGTGCTCTCTCTCTCTGAAATAAATAAAATCTGAAAGCAGGAAAGAAAAAGAGAGAAAGAAATAAAGAAAGAAAGGAAGAAAGAAAGAAAGAAGAAAGAAGGAAAGAAAGAAACGTAAAACTCCCAGCTTCTACAACAGTAATTCTTCTATCTTTTGCTGACTCTGACTGGATTGAGTACTGGAGACGTCAAGGGGAAGTGTCCTGAGCTTCATGTAGCAGCTGTTCAATGTCCTTGCTAGTTTCGTTGCCCAGCTCTGGGAGGTTCTGGCTTTCCTGAGATGTGGCACCCAAATCATAGTCAGGCTAAATATCTCTATCAGCAGGGCCCAGGCAAAGCCCCACTGTCCTTCCTAAGACAGTTTACCCACTTTCAAAAAGAACCAAAAAGCCATTCCTCCTCAAAGATAAAAAACATCTGCTACCCTGAGTGGAACTTGCTCCAACTCTGATGAGCTTTTCTTTTTTCAATGTTTCTCTCTCTCACACACACACACACATACAACACCCCCCCCCCCCCCCAGTGTAGGCTCTTGAACCAGACTGAGAAAGGCCTAATCCCAGCCCTACCCCTTGGTACTGGGGCGACAAAGGAAATTGACTAAGCCTTTCTGTGCTTTGGCTTCTTCCTCTGATAAATGAAAATCAACTTCACAGGGTAGTTGTAAGGACCTATAGTGAATTAATACTTATCAAGCATTTAATGTTAGCTGTTATCACAGGCAACATTAGTTCTGCCAAATTAACTCACCCTGAGAGATGGCTTATAAACGTTTTGCTAAGAAAACTTTAAAAATGTCTTGAGTCCAATCAGCATCCGTGGGAGTTATATGTCTGAAATAGTCCAAGATAGTCCAGCATGAACGTTAGTATTCCAAGATCTGGACTTTTCAGTCTTTCTCTCAGTATAACCTGAGGATACAGTTTTCATTCTTCTTGAGTATCCTAGAGGTGAGTATTAAAATGAAACACACATAAAAAATAAAATATGAAAGAAAAGAAAAATAGATACACACGTACTAACTTCTTGATAGGAGAAAAATAATTTTCAAAGGTAGTATACTTATAGGGAAGTATATTAAAAGAACAAAATAGCCCTCTTTATATATGAGGATCAGTACAGAGACCAGGTGCACAGTGGAGATGGCTTGGCACATTACTGTTGAGGTAGACCCAAGCTTCTAAGCTTATGAAGTTCATTATCTTATAACTCTGAAGCTGCAGCCTTTTCTCCTTCTTTTTCCTTAAGCAAGGTTAAATTCTGCCACTAAATATCCCTCATCCCCTATGTTAATTTCTGTGAAGGAGTGATTGCGTAACTCCCTATACTGTACCCAGTGCCCAAGAAGTTGGGGGATGAGGGTAAAAGACTTGTTCTCCAGGTCATGTGAATCTCAACAGTTCTGTGTCTTTAGAAAAATTTCTGCATGTTTTGTTTTAATCAGATGAAACATTTATGTACATGTACGCTGTTCTTTGTTTTGTTTTGTTTTTAAAGATTTTAATTTTTATTATTTACTTGAGAGAGAGAAGAAGAGAGAGAGAGAGAGAGAGAGCATGAGTGGGGGAGGATTAGAGGGAGAAGCAGACTCCCTGCTGAGCAGAGAGCCCAGATGCGGACTCATTCCTGGGACTCCAGGATCATGACCTGAGCTGAAAGCAGTCTCTTAGCCAGCTGAGCCACCCAGGTACCCCTGTTCTTTGTTTTGGTTGATATGTTAACATATGGTAAAATACACCAAACAAAATCATGATAAACCATGATAAACCTGATAAACCTAAATAACTCAGAGGTATTTAGCCTTCTCAATTAATTCACATAGATTTATTTCGAATGCTTCATTTTCCTGATTAGATGGCAAAAATAGTTTGAGAAAGTATCAGAATCAATCATCACTTGAAATGTGTAGTGCAGGCCTTCTAAAAATGAAGCTATACCTATTGATGAGTTGAGAACCACATTATGGTTAAATCAGATAACAGATAGGAAGCTGCAGTCTAACTTATTACATTCCATCTTCCTGGATAGTAATTTAAATTTAAATAAATTTTATTTAAATCAATTCCATCCCAAAGTATGTGCATCATTACAATCATTATGAATTGTAGATGGAGCAGATTTAGGTAAATAATACTCAGAGATTAGAAGGATGAATTTAAAAAAAAAAAAAAAAACTCCTGTCATCTTGCTCTGATTACTCAAAGACAACATCACATAAAAATTACCATTTGGAGAAGTCTGTGGTACAAAAAGTGACTCTGTGACCTCACAGAAGGGTTATTCTAGGAAGAAAGTTTTCAAACTCATTTTGTCAAATCAACTTACTAGATTTTCTAGACATTATATTGATTCATTTACTTAGTCCTAATAAACTTTTGGTTTTTTTAATAAGGGCAGTAAGAAGAAATCCAAATATAAATTTCCAAGAAGTTAAATCAATTATTAATTAGCACTGTGAAATTTCACCTTGCTTCGCTGTCATCAACCTACATTTAAAATTTACTTTTGGGACGCCTGGGTGGCTCAGTTGGTTAAGCAGCTGCCTTCGGCTCAGGTCATGATCCCAGCGTCCTGGGAGATCCCAGCGTCCTGGGATCGAGTCCCGCATCGGGCTCCTTGCTCCGCAGGGAGCCTGCTTCTCCCTCTGAGTCTGCCTTCCACTCTGTCTGCCTGTGCTCGCTCTCGCTCGCTCTCTCTCTGACAAATAAATAAATAATATCTTAAAAAAAATAAAATAAAATAAAATAAAATTTACTTTTATTTTATACTATGCTTCAGGTTTTTATTCTAAGGAGCCATATCATCAAAATCAATAATGAATCCACATAAAATAGTTACATGAAGTTCTGACTCACAGAAAAATTTCAGAGAAAAATTATTTGGACATAAAGAAGCCACTTTTTTGAGACAACAAAATTTCTGATTTCTACTCTGCCCCAGTTACAGACTGAGTATAGACATTTATAAAATTAAATTAATATAATGGCATTTTTCTTTATCATCAGCACCAGAATCTTTTTTTTTTTTGTTTAACTTTTTAAAGATTTTATTTATTTATTTCACGGACAGAGATCACAAGTAGGCAGAGAGTGGAGGAAGCAGGCTCCCCAAGGAGCAGAGAGCCCGATGTGGGGCTCGATCCCAGAACCCTGGGATCATGACCTGAGCTGAAGGCAGAGGCTTTAACCCACTGAGCCACAGAGGCACCCCCAGAATCTTTTTTTGTTGAACTTACTTCCATTCTCTCTTGCCTGCCTCTGACCTTACCATCTCGTATAGCAGAGACAGACAGTATTTGTTTTGTTCTGGGTGTGGTCTTATCTACACTGGGGAGAACAGCAGAGCAAAGCAGGATGCATGTGTATGACCAAAACAGAGGAACGCTAGCAATTTTATGGGTTTTATACTCAGTGGTGCTTCATTTTTATTTCCTGTGATTTATGTCTTAATCTTTAATTGCTCCATTTTGCAATCAGCCACCAGCTGCAGATAACGTGGGTCACGGTCACCAGGTTAGTCAGCCTCATACTCCTGACACCGTTCTGCTCGTTTGCCAATAGTGTTCAGACAGAAGCCTCTAAAGGGTCCCAATAGGCAGAGAGCTGGGTAAGAAAAGCTGGTTTTAAAGCCGTGGTTCTCAGACTGTGATCCCTGAGCCAGCCGTTCCAGCATCACAGGAGAACTAGACTAGTCAGAAATGCAAATTCAAGGGGCGCCTGGGTGGTTCAGTGGGTTAAAGCCTCTGCCCTTCAGCTTGGGTCATGATCCCAGGGTCCTGGGATCTAGCCCCTCATCGGGCTGTCTTCTCCGCAGGGAGCCTGCTTCCTCTTCTCTCTCTCTCTGCCTGCCTCTCTGCCTACTTGTGATCTCTGTCAAATAAATAAATAAAATCTTAAAAAAAAAAAGCAAATTCAAGAGTGGCACCCCAGACCTAGCAAATCAGAGACTCTGCAAGTGGGGTCCAGCGACCTGAGTTTTTAACAAGCCCTGCAGGTGATTTTTTTTTTTTTTTTTTTTTTTTTTTAGATTTTATGTATTTGATGGAGAGAGAAAGATCACAAATAGGCGAAGAGGCAGGCAGAAAGGATAGGGGGATGCAGGCTCCCTGCTGAGCCTAGCACCCGATGTGGGGCCCGATTCCAGGACCTTGAGACTAGGACCTGAGCCGAAGGCAGAGGCTTAATCCACTGAGCCACCCAGACACCCCAGGTGATTGTGATACACACTGAAATTTGAAAGTCACTGAATTAGACTGATTCTCTAATGTCCTGATGCTTTTTATTTTTTTTATTTTTATTTTTTAAAGATTTATTTATTTATTTATTTGACAAGTAGGCAGAGAAGCAGGCAAAGAGAGAGAGAGAGGAGGAAGCAGGCTCCCTGCTGAGCAGAAAGCCTGATGCGGGGTTCGATCCCAGGACCCTGGGATCATGACCTGAGCAGAAGGCAGAGGCTTAACCCACTGAGCCACCCATTCGCCCCCTGATGCTTTTTAAATGGATGATGTGTTGTTTTTATCATAAAGTTTCAAAGGACCCAAGGTAATGTTCACAAGACATTATCTTGCATAGCTATGAAAAATTAGGGGAAGGTATTTGGGCAATTGTGGGTATTTTTAAAGAGCATAATATTTTAAAATACAACCAACTTTGTATTTATAGGCATAGAGTCTGGGTAGAGAAAAGATGTGAATCCCTTTTCTAAGACCTACAACCTACTGAGGCAAAGACTCTCTGGGAAACAGTTTCCAAACACTTGGCTTACCATCATCACAGTGAGGTACACTCATTCATTCATTCACTCATTCTTTCTTTCATTCATTCAATGGAAAAGCTGAGCTCATTTGTGCCTGGTAAAAATCCTTGCCCTCACAGAGTTTATATCATTGCTTAACCAGGTCAGGAAGAGTTAAGGCTGACCCCCCAGGGCAGCTTAAATTGAGCAGCTGCATGTTTAGTGACCGCAGGACAACCATGCCCCTCCCTACTCCCATCCTTTTCCCGACTCTTTTCCTTTCTCAGGATCTCCCAAATTCCAGTATGGAATTTGGCATAACCAATATTTACTACTGCATTTAGAGAATCAACAAATTTACCTCATATTTAACTATTATGAATGAATTCAAGAATTAATGAATGAGGGGTGTCTGGGTGGCTTAGTAGGGGAAGCCTCTGCCTTCGACTCAGGTCATGATCTCAGGGTCTTGGCATCCAGCCCCGTATTGCATTGGGCTCTCAGCTCAGCAGGGAGCCTGCTTACCCTTCTTCCCTCTGCCTGCCTCTCTGCCTACTTGTGATCTCCCTCTGTCAAATAAACGAATAAATAAATAAATAAATAAATAAATAAATAGGAATTAATGAATGAAACAAAGCAAAACAAATAATGAATACTTTTCCTCTTTCTTTATCAGACTTCTTTAATTTTTAAAATCTTGTTGCTTGTCTGGGTATAGTCTGTTGTTGTTTAAGGGTTTTTGATTGTTGTTTTATTTATTTTTTTAATGAGCATAGTGTTATTTTTATGAGAGTATTTTTTGTAATATAAATTCATAGCCCTACTTTTTCTAAAAATAAATTTAGGCCATAGAGTAGCTTCCAATAAGATATAAATATGTAACATATTTATTTGGATTGTAATATAATACCAAAACCACAAAAATAAGGAGGAAGTATATACTCTAGCCCCAAAGACTAGCAGGGGATTGTGTATGACTATTAATTCTGTTTCTGCCAACCAGAAAAGGAAGAATAGTAACACAATGTATTGCTCTTAGAATGGCAAGGAGGAAACCAGTTTTTCAGAGAGATTTTCCCCCTAGTACTAAACCCTATGATAAAATAAACACATCATGTGTTACCTTATGTAAGGAGATGTTGTAGGATATGGTAGTCAATAATTTCAATAGTTTTACAGAAAATCTGGTCCTTTTACTCTCTAAAAGATAAACTTAGGGGGCGTCTGGGTGGCTCGGTCAGTTCAGAGTCTGATTCTTGGTCTTAGCTCAGATCAGGATCTCAGGGTTGTGAGCTCAAGCCCTGCATGGGGCTCTACGCTCAGTGTGGAGTCTGCTTGTCTCTCTACCTCTGTTCCTCCCCCAGCTTGCTCGCTCTCTCTGGAATTAATAAATAAAAACTTAAAAAAAAAAAGATAAACTCAGTAATGGGGGTTGCAGAGAGGACTAAGTTAATGTTGCATTAGTACATAGCTTTACAATAATCTAATGTGACATAAGGATGGACCTTAAGTCACCAAAAAGTAGATGGATAACAAGCCCCTTAAATAATCTCTATGTCACCTTTCTCTGCTTAGGTTTTTTGTTTGTTTGTTTGTTTTTAAAGATTTTGTTTATTTATTTATTTGACAGAGATCACAAGTAGGCAGAGAGGCAGGCAGAGAGAGAGGAGGAAGCAGGCTCTCTGCCGAGCAGAGAGCCCGATGTGGGGTTCGATCCCAGGACTCTGGGATCATGACCTGAGCCGAAGGCAGAGGCTTTAACCCACTGAGCCACCCAGGCGCCCCTCTCTGCTTAGGTTTTGAAAAGAATGAAATAATTATAATTTAAGGTTGTTCTCCACCTAAATTGTAGTGTTAAGATTTTATGCTGCTGACCGGTAGAGGATATTATAAATCTTGTATGTCAAGCAAGCCAGTGGCAAGGGGGCTCTTCTATTAAGCACGTCAAAAACCCCGCCCTGAACTTTCTGCTCTGCGGGAAGGCCCACTGCAGAATACCTGAGGCAGAGTCAGCATTTTTCTCCAAGGGACACCCCTGCCTCCATTCTAGGACCTGGGTGAGATTCCTGAAGAAACATCCAAGTATGAAGGACTGAGTGGGACTCATCTTCCCAACAATTGTGCGTGGTTGGGTAGAGCCTGACATACATAAGCTTGACCTGGAAATTTTTCAGAGCAGGTATCATCAGTTTTGCCACTCAGCCATAAAAATAAGTCCAGTAATGTTCCTGTGGAACATTTGATTCCTAACAGCATAATTTCCTGATGTGCCTGCCAGAGTGAATTAGCAGCAAAACAGACAGCCAGGCACCTGCAGAACTTGACCTGCTCCATGGAGCTCTTTGAATTCTGGTGAATGACCACAGAAGGCAGCAACTGAAACTTGAGCCATTCGCTCTGGCAGAAGTTAGATCCTGGAAACAATTATATATGGTGATCCCCTCCCCCAAGCCCATAATTCATGCTATTAAAACTACATCAAAATCATCAGAGGCATAGCTGTATGCTTTGCTAAGGCAAAAAAAAAAAAAAAAAAAAACAAAAAACCACCCCATGTTCTAGTCATCAAAAAGTGGCCTCCTAGAGATTGTTGTTTGATTTCAAAACCTTTTCTTGGCTCCCTTAAATTCTGAAAGGGCATTAAAAGAAAACTATTTAAAGTCTCATAGTTCGGGATCTATATTAAGCCCAGTGAAGACCAACAGTAAGGACTGCCTGGTGAGCGAACAGGGTTGAATTGGTTTGTAGGGCAAATGCTTTTTTTTTTTTTTTTTTTTCTGTCAGGGGGAAGGGCTACCCTTAAACTTGATTTCTGGCTAGTGGTGGGAATGGTGACCCCTGCAAAGTCTCCAGGCTCTGGACAGCTACCACCTATGTTCAGACTGCTTCTGCCAAGGTACATTTGTCCCTGAGCCATAGGAGACTCTGTTATGCTTGCCGCATAGAACAGGAGAACAATGGAGGTCACAGTCCTGCTGCCAAGGTAGGTCCCATGGTGGGTTCAGACACACCCCAGCACAAATGTGCCTTTCTGCAAATACTGACAGACTCGTTTAACTGCCAACCTGCTCAAAAGTGGTGCATCCTGGTGTTTACCCCATGTTCATTGTGAGACATGGCCTCATAAGCCACAGAATGAAAAACTGAGTAGACCTGAGAATGTTGGAACAGTCATTTTCTTGGGCAAAACACAGAAGGAATATCTGCCCTCCCTCCTTGAGCTATAGGCTAGAAGGTGATAAATCTCTGTAATCCATCTCTGACATATTCTCCCGTAGATGCTGTTCATGAAAAGTTGTGGTCAATTGTGTTAAGTATTTGCTTGATTTGGGTTCATCTCTTTTTGATTTATTTGCAATAATGTTTGAACAGGTATAAAATTCAAAAGGTACAAATGTAATAAAAATATTTCCTTCTTAGATGTTCTTATATATCCCCCCCAAATATCCCATTTGGATCTCCAGAAGTAGCCATGGTTTCCAGTTTTCTTACATATCCTTCTTAAGATTTTCTATGCATTCATTTTTTTCAAAAACAGTAAGAGCAGCAACAACACATATATACAACACAAAAATAGTAGAGCATACACTTTTCCCTGCTTCTTGATTCTTTTTACTCAACAGTATGCCTCGACCATCATTTTGTATTAGTGTAAAAAAATCTGCTGCAGGGACGCCTGGGTGGTTCAGTGGGTTAAAGCCTCTGCCTTCACCTCATGATTCCAGGGTCCTGGGATGGAGCCCTAGGGGGCTCCCCGCTCGGCAGGAAGCCTGCTTCTCTTCCTCTCTCTGCCTACCTCTCTGCCTACTTGTGATCTCTGACTGTCAAATAAATAAATAAATCCTTAAAAAAAAAAAAAATCTGCTGCATTCATGTTAAAAGTTTAAAAGTTACATACTGGGGCCCTTGGCGGGCTGAGTGGGTAGAGCGATTGACTCTCGATCTCAGGATTGTGTTCGAGCCCCACGGTGGATATAGAAATTACTTAAATAAAATCTTTTAAAATAAATAAATAAATATGGGGCGCCTGGTTAAGCAGGCTCAGGTCATGATCCTTGAGTCCCAGGATCAAGTCCCGCATCAGGCTCCCTGCTCAGCAGAGAGTCTGCTTCTCCCTATGATCCTCCCCGCCTCATGCGTGTGTGCTCTCTCTCTCTCTCAAATAAATAAATAAAATCTTAAGAAAAGGTAATAAATAGGGCGCCTGGGTGGCTCAGTGGGTTAAGCCGCTGCCTTTGGCTCAGGTCATGATCTCAGGGTCCTGGGATCGAGTCCCACATCGGGCTCTCTGCTCAGCAAGGAGCCTGCTTCCTCCTCTCTCTCTCTGCCTGCCTCTCTGCCTACTTGTGATCTCTCTCTGTCAAATAAATAAATAAAATCTTTAAAAAAAAAAAAAAGAAAAGGCAATAAATAAATAAATAAATAAATAGAAGTTCCATATCATTTCATCTCATGGTTAGACACTAACATTTAGGTTGTTTCCTTTGCTATTAGAAAGCAAGCTGAGGTTAGTATCCTTATGGTTTTTTCTTGCCTACGTATGTGATATTTCCACAAGATCAGTTTCTAGAAGTGGAAATCACTAGCGGAAGAACAGGCCTGTGTTTAATGTTAATGATGGTTGCCAGATTGTCTCCCAGGGGGCGGAGTCATCAGTATGCCACCACTGCTGTATCTGAGTGTCTGCTTCTCCACACTGTGACCAATCAAATATGTTAGCAAACTGTTGTCCTTGCTAAACTGATAGGTGAAAAAAATTTTTTTATCTTTACAGTTCAAATGAAAATTTTATTCCTCCTTTCCTATTTTTATTTCTTTTCTTATACTGCAATAGCTACTACCACCAGAACAATATAAAATAATCATGATGACCTTTGTGGGAAGGAGGCTGGTGTTTCCTATGAAGCATGACTAGCTCTTGGGTTGTACCATGACAGGCTGATATATGAATGCAAAGGGGTGTCCCCCAGGCCTCAGTTCAGGGACACCTCTAAAGGACCATCCCAGTTCCATGGCACCTCACAAACTAGGCTGAGGCCATGGGTTGCAAGTGCTTCGTCAGTCAGCTTCTCCCTGTGTCCCAGGTCTGCCTCCCCCATTCCTTACAGTATATCTCCTCAGAGTACTTCTTAATAAATATTTTGCATGTGATTCTGTCTCAGAGTCTGTTTCCAAGGATCCCAAACTCTGACACAAAGAAATCTATGAACCTCTTTGTGATAGGTATTTTCCCCTTGTCCTTAGAGATCTCCACACTTTCCCACCTGGCTTTCTGTCCTGGAAGGCTCACTTGGATGGAATACATTATGGGATTTCTTGTCCTCTGACTTTCTGTTGGATTTAGCCAATGGAATGCCACAGAAGATTTGAGGGAGGGAGAAGACTAAGGTTGGATATTTATTCCCTGACCCAAGTTGGATGGGTCATTTCATTGACAGAAGGTCAATGCTGATGTTAAATTGGCCTGTTCTACATGACTCTGTCCTTTCATGTTCTGGCACCATCTGCCTCCTTTTATCCCCTCAAACCTACAGATGGTGAAAACTATTGCCACTACCACTTGTCCTCTATATCAGCCATACCTTTTGTTATTTTTTTTTTTTCAGTCATACCTCTTCAACTAATCTTCCTTGTAAATAAATGCCCCATAAATTATCCAGATTTGATTAAAAAAAAAATTATCCAGATTTGATTCTTCCATCTATTTCCTTTTGGGACCAAGATTAATGTACACCCATCAGGTGTAAGGAGCAAGCTGAATTCCCCCAGGGCTTCCTCCCTATAGTGGCAACATTTTAACATAGGACAAAGGAAAAAGAGGCAAGGACATAACAGTAATAGTAGCTAATATTTACTGAGTGCCTGTCATGTGCCAGTAATGTCAAACAAACAACCAACCCAGCCTTAAAGACTTTGTTTGAAAGATGGGAAAGACTTGAAAGACTTTGTTTGAAAGACTAAGTTTGAAAGATGGGAAGTAGGGGAGGAAGGGACTCTAGAAACAAAAGAGAATTTACAGACAGTAAGTTTCTAAGTTTCTTCAGGGTAAGGCAAAATGTTTTCTGTTATAGAGGGGGTAAATAGACGAGAAGGAATCTGTAGTGGCCAAGTGGGATAAAACGATGAAGTGCCTGATCTGGGAGTAGATTAGAGAATGTTTTACCATGAGATTCACCTATTTTTGGGAGAGGCTGTTCAGGCCAAGGATGAGTCAAAGTCCAGGGGCCTGGGGGAAGGAGACAATCCTAATCAAAGTTTGTTTAACAAGCATTTTGTTCTGACTGATTAGTGGGGAGAAAATAGTTCAGCTAATTATTTATGAGACAAAGAATGGGAATTTGGAGGGTCCGTGTCTGGACTTTATCATAAGTAAACAAGGAGCAGTCATGAGTCTTAGGTTAAGTCCTATAGGGTAAGGATGGTTCTCTGCAGTAAACCATTTTCCAGAACACAGTAAGTGGGGGGATTTCTTTAACCATTGCTGTTTTCATAGGGTCATAGGGCTCAGGTAAAATTCAACAGCATCAGCACTAGTCTAAGAGTTTCACATGTATTTTCCTATTTAATCCTCTCAACATCTCTGCTTGCAAAGTATATAGAGTGGTTAAGAGGATACCAGTAAGACAAACTTGGGCAAGGGCAACCCTTTCAGGTCCCCTCCCTCTTTGGGGACTAAATCATCGCTCAGTACTATCATCGCTCAGTAGACTTTGCTTTGCTGCCCACCAAAAGAAAGAAAGAAAGAAAGAAAGAAAGAGAGAGAGAGAGAGAAAGAAGAAAAGGAAAAAAGACAACCTCAGGCAAGTTACTTTTCTTCAGTTTCTTTGTAAACGCAATAGTTCTGGGGGCACCTGGGTGGCTCAGATGGTTCAGCATTGGTCTTTGGATCTGGTCATGATCTCGGGGTCCTGAGACTGAGCCGCATGTCAGGCTCCATGCTCAGCAGGGAATCTGCTTGTCTGTCCTCCTTAGCATCTCCCCCAGCTTGTGCTCTCTCCCTTTCTCAAATAAATAAAATCTTTGGAAAAATAAGATAAAACTGGACTCCACAATTTATTCAGTAAGTGAAGATTCAAATCCACCCAGAATTCTCTCTCTATTGCACTCCCCAAGTTGGGGAGTGGGGGAGGGGGAGACCAAGTAGAAGAAATGTTAAACAAAGCCAACATGGATTTCCCAGAGTTATGCCTGCAAATCAGGAAAATAAGGAAGGAACTGAATCACTTTTTCATTCTTCACTAACTTGAGGGATTTTTGCGGCGGAAGCAGAAAGAACATTCTTGCCTCCTAGAATTATCCTCTTGCTGCCAGTAGAGTATGTGGTTACCCTGGGCTGGTACTGGGGCAGCAGCCAAGAGCCCCTACCTCAGTCTCAATCTATTAAAATCCCCAGAGATTGCCCATTCCATTCTGTGCAGTCTTTTATTTCTAGATGAAACAAGACTGTAAAATTCTGCAAAATTGTTGTGATTTATTTTCTGCTAGATCAACTAGCAAGAGCTTTCTAGATACATTATTATTGTGGCCATTGTTACTGCTATTATGATCATATTACAAGTACTTTGGTAATTTTGCTTCTTCTCTCTTGCTCTACCTTACTTTTGAGGGGGAATAAGATAGTAGAAATATGCAATCTCCTTCACCCTCTCCCTGAATCTGATCAAGTTCTGCAAAATCTAGAGCCTAAAAACTGCTACTTTTTGGATATTGATAACAATTGGGAATTATTGTTTATTTTTTACACGTGATCAATGGCCTATCTATTTCATCTGACATCTGAAGCTGAACGTTTTCAAACCCTAAATCTCTACATGATTAAATTATTTTCAGTAATAATCATGTCATCAAACTGATAATAATAATGGCCAGAAAAATAGTGAATTTTTATTTTATTAAACTTTGGGTATACAAAACATGTCAGTAAGATTTAAAAAAAAAAAACAACAAAGATTGCATTAAAATGAAAAAATGTAATGGATTAATTCTATGAATTACATTAATTTAATTTGTAAGGTTAAGAAATTATACCTGTCTATTGTGTATGTTATTGAATAATAATGTTAGAGTTTAATTGCAATTATTAAATAAAAATGCCAACTAAAATAAAGATATTATTCAACTTAACTGAGATGTTTTATGTATGAACTAAAACTTATTAGCATTTTGCTCAAGAGTTCCAGTCTGCTCCAAGTCATGCATTTCCACGTTTGCTATAAACCATTTATGAGATCTAGTCTTTATAAAATCAGGACTGGCCCGTATCTGATTTCTGTCCACAAGACTAAAACTGTTTCATTACTAGAAAATGTATAATTACCAAAGAAAAATATTTCACCTTGCAGTTTGAACTCTGTCTTGCTGTTTTAAATTTTAAACCCAAATAATGACTGCAAGTGGTCACATAGAATAGCGGAATTGAAGTCATCTTCTCTTTCTTTGTCTTTACACTGACTACGCCAACATTCATTTCAAATCTGTTTAGATGCAAGAATATTAATACCTCCCAGGGGCTTCTAACACAAGCTATTTTTCCCTCATCTCCAACCCTCCCAACCTAGCCCAGTGATTCCAAACCATTAGGAATGCCAGGGGCCAGTGTAACTGGAAATTCTCTAACTAAAATGTTTATTTTAAAATAGGTGGTAAAGGGGTGACTGGGTGGCTCAGTCAGTTAAGCGTCTGCCTTTTGGCTCAGGTCATGGTCCCAGGGTTCTGGGACCGAGCCCCAGGTTGGGCTCCTAGCTCAGTGAAGAGCCCTGCTTTCTCCCTCTCCCTCCTCAAGTAAATAAATAAAATCTTAAAAAAAAAAAAAGTGGCAGCAAAAAGGGGCGCCTGGGTGGCTCAGTCAGTTAAGTGTCTGCCTTCTGCTCAGGTCATGACCTCAGCGTCCTGGGATGGAGCCTGTTCTTGCTTGGGGCGGGGGGAGGTACTGTCTGCCTGTGCCTGTCCCTCACCTCACCTTCTCCCTCTGCCCCTCCCCTCATTTGTGCTCTCTGTCTCTCTCAAATAAACAAAAATCTTTTATTTATTTATTCATTTTTAAGAGGGAGAAGTTGAAAGCAGATGCTTAAACCACTGAGCCACCTAAATAAAAATTTTTAAAAAAATAAGTTAAAAATAAACATAAATTAATTAATTAAAAAATAAAAATAAAAATAAGTAATAAAAAGTGCTAATTTGAAGCTTAACTACATATTATTCATCTATATCCAGCAATTGTTTATAACTAAACAAAATTTGGGGGGAAAAGTGTTTTATCACTGACATTGTTTAGAATTGCCAGTGCATTGAAGGTTTTTATTGTAGTTTTTTTATCCTTTCCAACAATGCACCCTGTTACTGCCTGCACCCAGGGCAGACCACCCTGCTGCTTTACCATTACATTAGCACAATACTGAGACCGAGAAACTGAAGAAACCCCATGAAAAAAAGCTGTTTTTTTCCTTCGTTCCTTTCCCTGCTTCTATTCTTGCTGGGACTTGCACCCCTTTCTTAACACATGCCTTAATTTATGTCCTCCTTATAAAGGTCAAGGAGTTAATGATTTCTTTGGAGACTTCCAACACAACAGATAACATCGGTGGAGTGCCTAGGTGAGATCATCATAAACCTTTTCTAAGACCACGGACTCCAAACACCTTGACACCAAGACCCCTGGTTCCATGGCATAACTGATTTATAGAGGACACCTGAGGACTTATCCCTGCTCAACCAGGTCCTAGATGCCTGAGAGGACTAATACATGCCAGACCATCTTCCTCAATAAAAACTCCAGACCCCCAAGCAAAGCCAACACTCACACTCCTTTTCCTTTCCGAGTCTCCCAGTTACTGTGTTTCAGGATTTCTTGTCCTTCAGTGCCCAAAGTTCTTGGTCATGCTATTTCAAAGAATGAGGAGGTAGACCAGACAAAGAATGGTGGGCAGCAAAGCAAGGTTTACCAAGAGTACAAAGCTCCCAAAGTGTGAGGGACCCAAGAGGATTACTACCAGAATTCCTAAATCTAGGGGGTTTGTGGGCTTGTTGGAGGGCTGTTTTAATCTGATGAACTTTCCCTGTGCCTGTCACCCCATCAGGTTCTTATCATCTACCTATCACATGGGAAGGGGTGGAGGGTGTATAATCATTTTAGGGTGGAGTCCTTTTCGGGCAGGGGCCCTTGTCCCTGCCTATCTCTCTTCCAACTATCCTTCATCACTACCATAAGCAGATCTTTGAAACTTTTCACTCTTGCATACTTAGAAATTTTCACTATAGTGATACATGTTTCCAGCTAAGCCATTCTTTTCAAGTGAATAAAACAGTTTGTGGTGTCAAATTAAAAAAAAAAAACAAACCTTAGGTAAGGAAAGACTTTATTCAAAAAAATTAATGCAGGGTGGGAAGGATGGAAGGGGCCATTGCAATAGGGAGAACTTTCTGACAGTACGCAAGTGTCTCAAAGGTTAGAAAGGATTTTTCTTTTCTAGGGAAGAGTAAACAAGAATGGGATGAAAGGGTGAGCTGGTATGATTGGATAGTAAATCACAGAATGTCTTATGCTGAGGTCAGCCTATTTTCAGCTGGGTCCTTTTTTATTCTTTTAAACTTTATTTATTTATCTGAGAGAGAGAGGAGAGAAAGAGAGAGAGAGCATGAGTAGGGGGGCAGAACAGAGGGAGAAGCAGACTCCCCATTGAGCAGAACCCCGAGATCATGACCTGAGATCATGACCTGCAATCATGACCTGAGCTAAAGGCAGACCAACTCAGACACCCAGGTGCCCCTTCAGCTGGATCCTTAAAGCAGGGTTTTGCTGGCTCAGACTGAGCGTGGGTGAAAGTTTAGAAGCCTGGGGGAAAGGGAAACAGAACCTAAATTTAATTAACAAGAACTTTCTTTCTAATTTCATGGGATAAGCAGTTTAGTCATTTATGAGACAATAAGGAAATTCAGTGGGTCTGTGGGGGCCTTGTTAGGGGCATCAGTGAGTAAGTTATGTGTGGAAGCTTGGTTCTTTGCAATAAGCAAATTTGTACAACACCAAAGGTACAGGGATTTCTTAACTTTAATCTGTTTTCCAGAATCACTAGTGTTAAAGAACAAAAATTCAACTAGAGTAAATCTGAAGATCTCATTTGCTTTATTAATCCGTTCAATAATTGGGCAGCATTCCACCCAGGAAGGAGGGGGGAGCTCCTAGGAGTTGACTAAAAATGAAAAGTGTTTATAGGAAGGAGGCAGGGCAAGGAACTGATTAGGAATTGTTGCAGGCAAGGAATTGTTTCAGGCAGAGCCACTTTCCCTTGGAGGGGGAAGGTGGAAGAGCAGGGGGTTTTACCCGGCAGATTGCCTCATCTTCCTTTGGGGGATGGGGAGGACACATGTGACAGATTACCTCACTGGTACTGACTAGAAAATTCCTGACTGACCGGTTAAGACTACATTTCTGCGGGTGGTTGAAACTACAATTAGGTTAGGGATTAAGCCCATGTGATGACTTGGAGTAGCATAAGAGACTCCATCTTGTGCCTGTGGTTTTCTTTTTAACACTGGGTTTAGGTCACTAAATATTGTCAGTCCCCTGTCTTGTTCAGGACAATCATATCATTTGCAACCAAACCACTTAAGGGGATCATAAATCTTACTGGGTGAAGTAGTGCCTAAGAAATCATCTCTTGTTGGTGTGATTCCTGCAAAATCAGTCGAACCACCTATTAAGAGGTGGTCAGTCATCTTAAAAGAAGGATGCCTAATATGAAAAATAAACATTAATATAAAAATTGTACTATGGGGTACCTGCGTGGCTCAGTCGGTTAAGCATCTGCCTTCAGCTCAAGTCATGATCCTAGGTTGCTAGGATTAAGCCCCACATCAGGCTCTCTGATCAGTGGGGAGCATGCTTCTCCCTCTCCTTCTGCCTGTTGCTCTGCTTACTTGTGCTCTCTCCTCTCTTATCTCTCTGTCAAGTAAATAAATGAATGAATGAATAAATAAATAAATAAATAAATAAATAAATAGAATCTTTTAAAAAATTGTATTACAGACTGTTTGGTAGATGAAAATCTTTCGGTTATATAGCAGTGTTCACTGAAGCTAAGAAGTAGATGATTTGAGCAGTGCTGCCCCCAGTAGGGGTTACTTTTCATTTTAGGGCATGCAGGACTGGAGCATTTTTTTTTAAAGATTTTTATTTATTTATTTGACAGACAGCGATCATAAGTAGGCAGGTCGAGAGAGAGAGGAGGAAGCAGGCTCCCCACCAAGCAGGAAGCCCGATGCAGGGCTCGATCCCAGTACCCTGGGATCATGACCTGAGCCAAAGGCAGAGGCTTTAACCCACTAAGCCACCCCGGTGACCCTGACTAGAGCATTTTTGCCAGGCTTCCCAGTAGCCCAGACAGTGGCTTGTCCAAAGAGAAAACCAACCCGTGCACAGATCACTGTGATAAGTTCTTCCAGGTACACATGAAACAGCAGGGCTTTAATTCTCAATGCTTCTTCAGATCTTAAAGAAAAAGGCCAGCTATAAGAGTTCTAATAAGGACCTGAACAATCAGATCTTTCTTTTTAGTTCATTACTATTATTTTTTTAGAGATTTATTTATTTATTTGAGAGAAAGAGAGAGAGAGCACGTACCCACCACCACCCATATGCGAGTGGTGGGAGGGGTAGAGGGAGCTGATTTGAAGAGTCCTCTCTGCCTACTGCAAAGCCCAACGTGGGGCTCAATCCAAGAACCATGAGATCATGACCTAAGCCGACACCAAGCTGAGACACTTAACGGAGCCACCAAGTTGTCCTTTAGTTTATTCTTAATTTATTTTTATTTTTTAAGTAAGCTCTAGGCCCAACGTGGGCCTTGAACTCGTAGTCCCAAGATCCAGACTCACATACTCTACTGACTGAGCCAGCCAGGAGCCCCCTGAGTAGTCAGATTTTAATTCTCAACACTAAGTCAAGAAAGGAGGGAGAAAAATTGGAAACATTAGTGTGGAGAATTGTGGCCAGGCACTGAAGAAAAATGGAAGAATTAAAACTTTGGTAAAACTTGGCAATGAATGAAAGATGATCTAGTTCAATTTACAGGTAGATAACATGTTTTAGACATATTTTTTCATAGCCATCACTTACCTCCAGTTAATAAAAAGGTTCATTATATCATAGGACTAGAATCTGATAACACACAAGAATGATATGTTTTCTAACGAAACAAAATTTCTTTCAACAGTTTCCACCCCCCCACACACTTTGATCAAAGATAATCTGAAAGATGAATTATTTTTTATCATACAACAGGGCTGATCTCAGTAGATTTGGCTTGATTATGTACATAGGTATACCAAGAATGGTAATTTAACAAAATAGACCTTTTTTTTTTTTAATAGACCTTTTAAAGTTTGTTTTGCTGGAAGTTTTCATAAAGAATCTCAGATTGAACTTTTAAATATCTTACAAGACTGGGAGGCCAAGCCAAGAACTCAACCCTAGATTTTACCTGTATTACCTTTAGATTTGGATGAATCATTCTCTTTTCAAGATCCCCAAAATATCATCCGTTTCCTGGGCCTGCTAAGATGTGACCTTCTTACTCTCATGTAAGGCTAGAAACTCTTTAAGCCTGGTACCAGGCTGGGTTTTCCCAAGAGACCTTTGTAGGCATTAGTTCATAAAACTAATCTTAGCTCCTTTAAGTACTGGGTCATTTCTGATTCTGTAACTATCATTCTCAAAATATGACATTCCTGTCAAAGCCTTGGATATATAGCCAATATTTCCAATTATGTACTGTTAACAAAGGGGAAGGATTCTTACTTAGCCTACGCAAATAATTATGTTGCCATGAAAATAAGAACACTCATCAGAATCTCCAAATTCTGGAGGGCTCAAGCAAGGGGGAAAAAGACACAAATGTTTCATTTGTTTACAAAAGCATTATTTATGAATTTGTTATAAGTTACAGATAGTGAAAAAGAAAAGGGTTCCTTATATCCAAAAAAGAGAGTAGCATCCACCATATTACAAACAAAACCCATCATCCTTCCTCAGTTCAGTCAGTCCTATATAATTAATTCTATTCTGCTCAATCTTGGGTAAGCAATCTCTTGAACCCTTCAGCTTCTCCACTGAAGTTCTAGAAATCCTGACTCAATCCAGTGGTATTTCTATGGGAAACAAAGGCAGAAGGAAATGTGGATAAAATTAAACATCCTCATAACCTGCAGCCCATTGATAAGGACTTGAGCCAGGCAGAGTATAATGCTCCTCCAGGAAACTCCCAGTTGTCTTACTGTTAATGCCTTGCTAGAGAGAAAAACCACTTTAGTTTGACAATAGCAAGACCTCTAGCTTCCTGACAGTCTTCTTCAGCATATGAAAATCCTTTGGGACACCTCCCTTTTTCCTTACCTCCGAGCCCCCACCTTACTCCCAACTATATAATCAGCCATTCCTCAAACCCCTAGTATAGCAGCTCTTTCAGGGGTCCTGTCCTGTGCTTTAATAAAACCACCTTTTTGCACCAAAGATGTCTTGAGATTCTTTCTTGGCCATTGGCTCTTGACCCCAACAACACACCACTCCAAAAACCATACCGGTATATTCTCAAAGCTATTTAAGTGATGCCATTGGACCAAAACCCCCCACCCCCGACCCCCGCCTGGGCCATAGAGTACCTAGAATCATCTTTTCCATGGATCTCTGTGAGTGTCCTTTTTTGATGGAAGATGAGAAAGTACTCCTTTAAATTTTCTCTCATTTTTAATCTTTTTTTTTTGAAGATTTTATTTATTTATTTGAGACAGAGAGAGAGTTGAGAGCATAAGGGGGAAGAGGGGGAGACGGAGAAGGAGAAGCAGATGCCCTGCTGAGCAGGGAGCCTGACATGGGGTTGGATCCCAGGACCCTGGGATCATGACTTGAGCTGAAGGCAGATGCTTAACCCACTGAGCCATCCAGGCGCCCCTCATTTTTCACCTTTAATTTGACACCTTTTTCTATGTTGCCAATAAAAGATTCCTGGCAAGAGTTTTTGGAAAAACCTTAGTTTCCCTCCTAGCTTTCTCTCCTGTGTATCTCCTTTACTACTGAGAAGCTTCACTTCTGACATTTCTGACACAACCAACAAATATGCATTGTGGGGTTTTCCCCATGCCAAACAATTCTCTGGGACACTCAGCTGAGCATCCTATAATTAAACTCAATTCTAACACTACCAACCTGAGGTTAAGGGCTCAGTCCCAAAGACTACTCTGACCCCACTTCAAGCGTCAATCCAAAGTAATAGGCCCCCAGGCTACCCTCAACTTCCATCCAATTTGGCTACAAACAGGGGGTTCCCATGATTCCTTTCTCAGGTTCCATTGCTAGAATGGCTCACAGAACCAGAGAAACACTTCTGTTTACCAGTTTATTTTTTTATATTTTTTTAAGATTTTATTTGACATAGAAAGAGAGAGAGAGAGAGAGATCACAAGTAGGCAGAGCATCAGGCAGAGGGAGAGAGAGAAGCAGGCTCCCTTCTGAGCAGGGAGCCCTAATGAGGGGGTTGATTCCAGGACCCTGGGTTCATGCCCTATGCCAAGGGCAGATGCTTAACCGACTGAGCCCCCCAGGTGCCTCTGCTTACCAGTTTAGTAAAGGATATGATAAAAGCTATGGATAGCTGTTATCCAGAAACAGAGGGGGATGTCTGAGAAGGTCCCAAGTGCTAGAGTTTCTGTCCCCATGGAGTTTAGGGGCATCATGCTTCTGGTGGATATACTCACCTGCTTGGAAGCCCTCTGAACCCTGTACTGTCAGGTTTTATGGAGGCTTCTTCATGTAAGCATGTTCAATTATCAGCTCCATTTTCAGCCCCCCTTCCTGGAGTGGAGGATGAGGGGTGGGGCTTAAAATTCCAAGGTTCTGATCAGGGCTTGGTCTTTCTGGAGACCAGTCCCCATCCAGGAGCCCACCCAGAGTCACCTCAATAGAACAAAAGATGTTCCTAGTGCTCTTATCACTTAGGAGTTTATAAGAGTTTTCAAGCTCTCTGTCACAGACAGGGAGAAAGACAAATATTAGAACGAGACAGGCTCATAGCACTCTTACCAATTAGGAAACTACAGGAGTTTTTTAAAGCCTTGGGCCAGGAACCAGGGGTAGACAACAATACACATATTTTCTATAATCTCACACCAAGCAACTTCAGTGTAGTTTCTAAGTGGGAAAGGAGGAATCGACAAGATAAAAGCATGTAAAGTATTAAAACATACCCTTTCTGCTAAGAATTGAGTCCTTGTTATTATGAAATGGGCTTGTGATTATTAAGTGTATTACGGATTTAAGCTCAATTCTCTACCAAAACAAATTGGGAAGTGAAAACCCATTATTCCTTCAAAAACGTTTAAAACTAAACAATTTTGAACTCCTAAGATTCCATTTTTGTGCTATTACCTTAATACCTCAAACTAGACTTTTCTGACCATTTTAAGAAATACAAGGCAAGGAAGGAGAAAGAAAAAAAAAAACTCATGTAAATAAATGAACATAGTTTTCAGGAAGCTGAGAGCTATAGTCTATCATTCAGGGCTCTTGGTTCAGTATTTATGTTAAATCTAACCACAAAGACAGGCCTATATGAAACCTAAACAAATTGAGCTTAAATCAGTGGGAAGTTAAGTGATAAAATCTTGCAACTTTATTCAGAGTTAAAACAAAGGGAGAGAGAATTTCCTGGCATTATGATACAAACACTTGATTCAGCATTTTTAAAATTAATCCCCACATCCTTATTATTTCTATCAACTATAAAGTGTGCTTTTATTTTTATTCAGGAAATTTTCCTAAGAAATCTGGGCGCTCAAAAAATATTAGTGCCTATTACATCATGTGTGGTTCCCCCTGTCAATATCAGAATAGAGGCTGGCTACAGACAGAGGTCCCTGGTACCACACCCCCAAAAGTAAAGATTTATCTCAGTTATCAGTGTGTTGAAGGACTTTGTTTTAATAAAGCTGAAATTATATCTTACAATAGGATTTTTTTAAATGGTTAGTTACATGAGAGATAACATGCTCAGTTTGATATGCTGCATCTTCAAAACAATAATAAGGAAGAAAAATGTATCTAGAGCAGTGTTCATCAAAGTGAATACCGGCCCCTGGAGAGCACTGGTAAAGGTAAGATGAAGGGAAAGGTGGTTAGAGAATATTCTCCTGTTTCCTCCATATAAAGGTGGCGAGGGGCTGGATTCCTCCCTCCACCAAAGATCTCAGCTCCTGTAAGGTAGTTCTCCCCACACAGCCCTCTCTGTTTCTCCAGTTCTAGCATCAATCCTTCCCCTTGCCCTCTTGTTCTTGGGATGGCTCTGCTACCGCTATGCCTTGTGGATTCCCTACACCCTGCCCACTTTGCTCCTACTCTACTCATTAACTTTTCCTTGAATTATCAGTCTTTTTCATGGTAGAACCCCAACTAACAGAACAACCATCTCTATTACTGAGTATTATCAAGAGTTTGGACGATGGTTCTGAGCCAGTTTGAATCTTTCACTGGTGGGACATTGAGTTGAGTTGAACATATGATAGGGCATAAGAGGTAATGTAAAAATAATGGTGAGGTCTAACACACACCTAGCACAAAACTTGGCATGTTATTGCTGGACTATAGAAAAATTTAGCCTCTTGAGTTTATGAGTGAGCACAATCAGAGCAATAAATTGTGCTGCCCAAACAGCAGCTCACGGCTAAAGGGTGACCAGCAGAGTGACAGAGTTAGTGTGGATACTTTCACAGACAAGGCTATACCACAGCAGTGACTGGTTATAGTCAATGCTGGCTTGCTTAGTGTTCATTCAGTTGTTTTAACTGCTTCAAACATACCACTAAAGGTTATAATATTTATGAAATAGTGCCTTAAACTCAAAAACATCAAGAATCTCTAGGCTTAGTGTTTAAACCTTGAATAATACCTATTGCTTAAAGTCTTAGAAATTAGGTTAAAATGCAAATTCATTTGGAAGAAGGAATACTAATCAATTAAATGCATACGGCAGTAGTTCTCAAATTTAAGAGTACCTAAGAACTGCCTCAGAAGTACATGAAAAACACGCAACGCTGGCCCCTAGTCCAAAAGAATTTTTCATTCAGATGTGACCTAGGAATTGCACGTTAAATAAGCTCTCCAGATAGTCCTGACAGAGACCACATGTATTAAGCATTCATTGCTGTAAAACCCAAACCTAGCAATTTAAAACCATACTCATTGGGATGCCTGGTTGGCTCAGATCCTCAAGCATCTGCCTCTTAATTTTGGCTCAGATAATGATCTCAGGGTCATCAGATCAAGCTCTGCTCTAAGCACTGTGTATGGTGCCTGCTTAAGATTCTCTCTCCCTCTTTTGTGAAAAATGCATACATACATACATACATACACCCCCTGATTATCTCTCAGTTTCTAAAGGTCAGGAATTCTGGAGTGACTTAGGTGGATGCAAGCGCCTCAGAGTCTCAAGAGGCCGTAGTTGAGCTGTTAGATAACTGCTAACAGCTCAACTAGGCTGGACAATAGGTTTTCTAAGTTCACTCTTAAGGTTGTTGGCCTAGGCTTTAGTTCCCTGCCACGTGAGTCTCTCCACAGGGCTGCTCACAATGTGATGACACACTCCCCCTCAAGAGTGAGTGGCCAGAAATAGATAGATAGGGAGGGGGAGAGAGTGTTCAAGATGGAACCGCCAGTCTTTAAAACCTAATCTTGGAAGTGGCATACCATTACTTTTACCATATTCTATGGGTCACACAGACCAATCCTCATACAATGTGGGATACAACTAGACAAGGGTGTGATACCAGGAAGTGTGGGTCCTTGGGAGCCATCTTGGATGCTGGCTACCACAGTATATTTTCAGTAATCCTGGCAAAAATGATTAATATCAACTCATATTGTTACAGGATTCTTTTCTCCATCAGTGCCCATGGTTCTTGGTCATGCCACTTTGGAAAATGAAGAGGTAGATCAGACAGAGTGGCAGGCAGCAAAGCAAGGTTTATTGAGCGACAGCAAAGGGATAGTACAAAGTTCCTGAGGAGGGAGAGGACCTGGAATTTCTAATTCTAGGGCTTT
Source organism: Mustela erminea (assembly GCF_009829155.1). Classification (NCBI taxonomy): domain Eukaryota; kingdom Metazoa; phylum Chordata; class Mammalia; order Carnivora; family Mustelidae; genus Mustela; species Mustela erminea. Next base: position 60,309,317 of record NC_045616.1, on the reverse strand, counting down.
TTATGGGCTGTTGGAGGGCTGTTTTAATCTGATTAACCCTCTCTGTGCCTGTCATCTAATTGGGTTTTTGTTACCTATCACCCGTGAAAAGGTAGAGGGGCCCCTTCAAGGGGAGTGTAAAATCCTTTTAAAGATGGTTTCCTCTTAGGACAGTGGGTGGTAGGCTTGTCCCTGTCTGCCTGCCTTCCAATTATCCTTCCTCAATACTAAGAGCTGCTTCTTCTGCAGATTAGGGTAGGGAGAACAGATGACCCGGTAAGGAAATAGAAAAGAGAACATGACCAGCCCAGCACCAGGCCGACCCCTATTGACCTACACTCCACTCCAGACTGGCTAGGCTGAGCACCATGCTTAATGCTTATGCCCAGAATCTTGTCTCCTGTTGGCCTGGGTCCCTTCTGTGTCTCTCATTCTTGCCTAATGTACTCTAGCCTGGCCTGACACAATCTGTCTTGATGTAGAATATCCATCAATTTCCTCAGCCTCTCTTCTGATGCAAAACTGAATGTAATCAGTCTCTACTATTGAATATATTCCTTTATATGAAAGATTTAATTATTTACATGCTATCCATAAATTTTAAAATATTCTGTCCTATGCTTTTTATTATTTTATTCTTTCATTTATTCCTTTGTTCCCTCAATGATTCCAACTGAGATTACTTGCCTTCCCCATGACTGGCATATTTCTCCTGCTTGAAACCTCCCACAGCTCCACACATGCTACTCCTTTCCATCCAGAGTAGAATCAATTTCCTCTGTCTTCAAATCTGTCTGGCCTGTGGCTTGCTCTGACCAACAAAACGTGACCTGCTCCCAGTCCTGGGCTTTACAAAATCTGGCAAACTTCAGCTTTTGTTCTCTTGAGGGTCCCAAGCCACTGTATAAAAAAGTACAACCTCTCCGTTAGAGAACAAGAGGCAGCTGAGGCACCAGACATGTGACTCAGACTCCTTGGATTCTCAAACCCCAGTTAAGCTCTCCAGCCAACATCACACGGAGCAGAGACCAATAGTCCCTACCCAGCCTTTCCCACACTGCAGAATCAGAACAAAGACATGATTTTTGTGGTTGCAAGCCAGTGAACTTAAGGACAATTTTCAGTGCAGCAAGAGATAACATATATTAACAAACATGAAACTTTGAAATAAACAAATATGAAACTTCTAAAGTAACGGGGAAATTACACCAGGGGCAGAGAGCCAATTTCTAGACCTAACACCTATTTTCATGACTGAATGATGTTGAATTTGATCAAAAGGATGCTAGTTTCAGGAAAGCAGAAGACTCAGAGACGAGTTTATAGAGAATTCAGGAGAATGTAATCAGTGAAAAAGTAAAAACATGCAAGTATAGAGCAACCATTCCAGAAACTAGAGCCACACAGTGGTTTTCAACACTACATCTATTTCAGAATCACCTGGGGGATTTTGAAAATACAGATTCTTGGGTCCCACCCTCTAAGATCTTAATATAAATAATCTGGGGTGAGGTCAAGATAGTGTTTTGAGGAGTGCCTAGGCGGCTCAGTTGTTAAGAGTCTGCCTTTGGCTCAGGTCATGATCCCCGGGGTCCTAGGATCAAGCAGGGCATTAGGCATCAGGCTCCCTGCTCAGCAGGAGGCCTGCCAGCTTCTCCCTCTCTTACTCCTCCTGCTTGTGTTCCCTCTCTCACTGCCTCTCTCTGTCAAATAAGTAAATAAAATCTTTAAAAAAAGAAAAAAAAAAGAATAGTGTTTTGAGATACTGCTAAGGATTAGAGTCACAGATTGTGAAGCTTAAAAATAAGCCGTAGCTGAAAGGTCCAAGGGCAGGAAATGAAGGTTTTGGGAGATTGGCTTATATTGTAAGTTTGAGAGGAAAGAGCTGGTGAAAAGAATAGTGCTGTAAATTTGAAGAGAAAGGAAATCATCAAAAAACAGCAAAGTCAAGGGGGAAAAGTACCAAACACATAGGATGTACTAGTTGGGTGGGTCCCTAAAGAATTAACAAATGTTGCCTGAAGTCTCAAGAATGAAACTATCGCCATGCATTTAAAATAACATGAAAGAATAGAAACCAAACTGGCACTTGGGAGTCCATGAGGGGTGGAGAGGGCACTTTCACTTGCTTGATTTTATTTTTCCACAATGATTAGACCAAAAAAAAAATTAAAATTAAAAAGCATCCGAAAGGATTTTTAATTAGGTAACTCTTAACACTCATTATATACCTACTTAAAGTTTTAGGATGTATTAAAATGTGTAAATCCAGTACTGTTGGGCTTACAGGGAATTGATATTATAATGAAATATGAACTTAGGGTCGTATTCATACTCTATTCATACCCTTTGGCCTAATTCCACTTTCAGATTATACCTCAAGGAAATGACCAGAAAGAAAAAAAAGTAGTTTGTACAAAGATGGTCATAGAAACAATATTTATAATACTGGGAAGTTGGAAAAATCTCAAAAATTCAATAATAGCATTAAGGCTAAATAAACTGAAGTATATCACCAAGCTGGAAAACTATACAACACTAAGTGGGTACACAAAAATATTAACTGAAGTTGAATAAAAAGACAACAACAAAATCCCTATGAAGGGATGGCAACTGTGCAAATCAGAGATATGGGAATTAATAAAGATCAGAGAGCAGGTAATATAAAGGGATGTAAATAGTTGTCACTTAATATTCTTTCTCCATAAATTTAACACCTGGAATTTTAATCAGTGGGGAGGGAGGCAGAATCTAGGATTTGCCTGTAGGAGAATTAACTACAACCATGATTATTCTTTAACTTTCTGTGATTGACTACACCAGTACGTTTCTCCACCACGGCAATGCAGATTTAGCACCCACAGAAATAAGTGGACACATACGCACTGGGGGAGCAGTTCTGTTTTGTTTTTGTTTTTTTTAAAGATTATTTATTTATTTATTTGACAAACAGAGATCAAAAGTAGGCAGAAAGGCAGGCAGAGAGACAGGAAGGGACCCTGGGATCATGACCGGAGCTGAAGGCAGAGGCTTAACCCACTGAGCCACACAGGCACACCTAGGGGAGCAGTTTTGTTTTTTTTTTTTTAAAGATTTTACTTATTTATTTGACAGAGAGAAATCACAAGTAGATGGAGAGGCAGGCAGAGAGAGAGAGGAGGAAGCAGGCTCCCTGCTGAGCAAGAGAGCCCGATGTGGGACTCGATCCCAGGACCCCGAGATCATGACCTGAGCCAAAGGCAGCGGCTTAACCCACTGAGCCACCCAGGCGCCTAGGGGAGCAGTTTTAATCAGTGACATCAAGCCAGTGTTTTGAAAAACGGGTGCAGCAAAGGATCATTTGGGAAAAAATGGCAAGTGCAGATTTATAGAAGACTTTCTTTTCCTTTCCTTTTCATGCCAATCAAACGGTGGCATATTCTTCCATGGCTACTTTTGTTATAACCAAAGAAAAGACCAACTGGAATGCAATGTTTAATTCCTTTCAAAATATGAACTATCGTAAGTATACCAAGAAGTACCAAGTGTATTGTAACAAACACCTATGCACTCAATGCCCAGATTTAGCCAATGTGAATATTTGGAAATCCTCTTTGTATCCCTCCCCAATCCTATTCATCTCCTTCTCTCCTCCAAGGAAAACTATCTGGATCTTGGTATGTGTCCTGCCCTCGCATTAAAAAGAAAAAAAAGAAAAAATATATATATATATATATTATTTTTAACACATAAGTATATATCTGTAAATAATATAGAATGTCACTTTGCTTATTTAAAAAAATTGAAATGGTGGGGCGCCAGGGTGGCTAAATTGGTTGGGTATCTGCCTTTGGCTCAGGTGGTGGTCCTAGAATCATGTTGGGCCCTGAATCCAGCTCTCTGCTTAGCAGGGAGACTGCTTCTTCCTCTCCCCTGTTTGGCCTCTCTCTCTCTCAAATAAATAAGTAGCATTAAAAAAGATATATTGAAATGGCCTCATAACATATATACCCAACTACAAGTTCTTCTTTTTTTCCTTCAACATTGTTTTTGAAATATATCCATGTTAATATGTGTAGCTGTGATTAATTTTAATGACTGAATGGTATTTTTTAAATTATTAATTTTATTAGGAACTATTTCTGAAATACAGAAAAAATGGGTGCCTTCGTGGCTCAGTCAGTTAAGCGTCTGCCTTCAGCTCAGGTCATAATCCTGGGGTCCTGGGATCTAGCCCCCATGGGGCTCTCTGCTCAGAGCAGCAGGGAGTTTGCTTCTTTCTCTCCCTCTGGCCCTTCCCCCTGCTTAGGCTCATGCGCTCTCTCTCTCTCTCAAATAAATAAATACAGAAAAAATAATGTAATAAGCATTTATGTATTCAACACCAAATTTCACCATATATTAGCATTGTGCCATAATCCCACACTAATTCAGATCTTTTCCAAAGCCACAGAATTTTCAGGTACAGTTGTAGCTTCCTGGGCAAGTGGGGAAGAATCAAAACCTCATTTACTGGTTAAGCTTAGAACCTACTCAGGAATTTCAAATTGTTTCAAACAAAATAATGAAGCTTTAGCCTAAAAATCTGCCTCAGAGATTCTGGCAATCTGTCTATGCCTTATTCCTAATTTCTGAAAATTATTCATAATCCAGTCAAACTGATGCCAATTGCTAGAGTGTGAGCACTCCATCGTACTCATATTTGTGTCCTCGATGTGTCATGAATCAATGAATAAATAGTACCAAGTTTTTTTAAAAGCACAGATGGTGTTTGCAGCAGCCATGAGAATATGCCTTTCAGATCTCCAAGCATAATACTCACGGGCCATGCTGCCGTGTTATGAATCCACCACACTTCCCACAGGCCGCTCCTAGCCAATGACTGAGTGAGGCAGGGAGACAGGAACTCCTCTGATAGGGGACGGGGCTTGAGGACTCCCCACTGGCCTAGTGAAAACTTTCTTAGACTACCCCGTGCTCTAAGATGTTTTCTGTTGAAACTTCCTTTTTCCTCTCTCTCTATCACTATTTACCCCTTCTCCCCCTAGCTCTGGTTTCCTCTCCATTTTCCCTCACAGTTATTCACCCCACCCCCAAAATCTTTAGCTTATCTACTCTCATCTTGGAATCTGCTTGGAAGATCCTAAGGAGCACAGTGATTAAGTGTATGGGTTCCAAGGATTCTCTAGATAGATCATTAAGAATGAAAAGAGAGATAATTGTGTCCAAAGATTTAGGATATAAATATTTAGGATCAGAACTTAGCTCAAGGATATAAGTAATGACGACTTAAATGTTACATGAGGCTAGGAGAAGAAATATGTTCCCCGGGAAGGCCCAAAGGATTCATCATTCACTGAGGGTGTTAGAAATGATCTGAAGCGTGGGGCCCCAGCATCACTATGAAATGTAGTGCGACTCTCCTCTGTAGGCCAGAGTCAAGGGCAAGAGAATCGGTTGTAGAATTTGGCTCACTGATAGCAGTGAGGATGAGAGGGCCCTGGTGGTAGCATTTCACCATCAGAAGCTAGAGGGCCACAGTGTCCACAGTTATGGGAGTTAATAGAACACCGTGTCTTGAGGGCAAAAATTGCTGAGCAGCCAAAATACACTGCTTAATATACATAATCCACACAGAGCAAGAGTGGATAAGGGGGAGGTTGAAGGAAGTTACCCCAAAAGTCTCTTGCCCAGTTTCTGAACCTGAAATATTTTTCAGTTTTCAAATCTGGCACTCATTGATGAGGTAATTGGATCTGAGGGAGAAGGGCCCTGTAATACATAATGATTTCCCCAGTGCTTCCCCAATGGGATCTAGACCATGTACTTGGGTGTCTGCTCACTGGGGAAAGGAAAACATTCAGACATTTCAAGTACTGTTGGAGATCAGGGTCCAAGTTGGCACGGATATCATTGACCCAAAACTTATCACAGGCTCTGTGTTACAGTGAGGATATACATACAAGAGCCAGGTGACAAAAAGAGTCTTAGCAAAAGTCTGGGTCCACTTGGTCTGGGAACTCATCTGGTACTCATTTTCCTAGTCCTCCAATATTTAATTGGGATTGGCATATGTGGTGATTGAAGTAAACCACACATTGGACCTGTTGGTAAGAGCTATCAATGTGTGGAAGGCCAAGCAGGAACCCCCAGAATTGCCCCCTTCCCTGAAGATAGTAAATTAAAAATGGTGTAACCCTTGAGAGAGATGGCAGAAATTAGTGCCACTCTTAAAGTTGCAGGCCTGGTGGGTCCCTAGCATATCTCTGCTTAATTTGCTGGTCTGGTCCTTGCAGAAACCAGATGGATCCTGGAGACTATTGCTAGCTCAACCAAGAAATAGCCCTGATCACAGCTGCCCAGCCAGATGTAGTTTGTAAGGACAGATAATATGGTCTCTTGTATGTAGTATGCAGCCACTGGCTTGCTGAATGTATATTCTTCTATCTTGGTCAGGAAAGATCAGAAACACTTTGCTGCAGGGCTGTGTTAACTTTCCCACCATCTGTCATAATGTAGCCTGAAGACATCTGGACCATCTGGACATATTACAGAACTTCCTACTGATTCATTACATTGACGACATCATGATGATCTAGCAGATAAATAAGTAAGAGGGTACTAGTATGCTGGAGAATTGATAAGACACATGTACTCCAAAGGGAAGGAGAGAGACTCTACAAAAATTCAGGTACTTGCCAGCTTAGTAAAGTTCTGCACATCCCATAATCAGGTGAATGCCAGGGCATTCCCTTCAAAGTAAAGGGCAAATTGCTGTATCATGTATCCACTATTACAATGAATGAAGTACAATGACTATTAGGCTTTCTTTTTTTTCTTCTAGATTTTATTTATTCGAGTGAGAGAGAGAGCACGAGATGGGGGAGGGTCAGAGGGAGAAGTAGACTACCCGCTGAGCAGGGAGCCTGATGTGGGGCTTGATTCTGGGACTCTGGGATCATGACTTGAACTGAAGGCAGACACTTAACCAACTGAGCCTGCCAGGCGCCCCAACTGTTAAGCCTTCTTGGGCTTTGGAGACAACAGTCCTAGCTGTAGAGCAAGTAGAACTCCTCTTTAGAACAAATGATCTCAGCACACTCCATGGTATTTGAGATGTTAATGGTAGAAAAGGAGATGGTATGAAGTTTATGACACGTCCCAGGGGAAGAATCACAACTCTGCATCCTGGGATTATGGAGCAAGGTTAGACTGTCTGCAGCAAAGAGTTATACAACTTTTGTAAAACAGCTCCTAACATGCTAAGATGCTCTGAGAGAGCTGGAATGCTTGACTTTGGGACAGCAAGCAGCCACAAGTCTGGAACTGTCCATCGTGTGTTGAGAATAAGTCATAAAGTAAGATAGGCCCAGGAGCAATTGATCATAAGATGGAAATGGTACATGTGAGACTGAGCATGAGCAAGAAGAGGTGATACTGCAAGGGCCATGAAGAGTGGGTCTAGAACCTCATGGCATCTACTGTGTCCTATCATGGCATCCACTATGTAGGAATGTCCCTTCTGAGCTCATACTAGTGACCGTAGGGACCTCCCGCTCAATCAGCTGAAGAAGGCGGAACCGCCCCCTCCCCTCAACAGCTTGGTTTATGGGTGGGTTGATTTGGTATTAGGTGAAAATCAAAAGTGGATGCTGCCTGCATTATATAATTTATTTAGCGTGGCTGTGAAAAATAGTGATGAGACAATTTGGGTTTTGTTTGTTTGTTTGTTTTAAGAGAGGGCAAGAGGGTGGGGCAAGAGGGGCAGAGAGAGAGAGAGAATCTTAAGCAGGTCCCACACCCAGCACGGAGCCCGACATGGGGCTGTCCATCACACGACTCTGAGATTGTGACCTGAGCGGAAATCAAGAGTCAGATGCTTAACCGACTGTCCTACCCAAGTGCCCTGTGATGAGACAATTTGTGAAAGATAAATCTTGCCTATGTGCACAGCTTCAGGAGATGCATCTGGTCAACCACTTCATATGAAAGGGAAAGTGGCCTAAAGTCAAAACACATATGAGCTCTCACCAATGGGGAATGGTCTGGGTCCTGGAAGGAGAAAAATTCAAATGTTACAGAAGAGGAAGTCTGGAAAAAAGACCCGTAGACAGACATATGAGAGTGGGAACAAGGTGTGAAGATTATTATACTGTATTTTAATAACCATCAGAAAGTGTCGACGTGGTCTGGGAACCAAATGACCAAGCAGACAAAGTAACTTGACTAGTTGACATTCTCTGGCATGATAGGCAAACAGATGACATGACCACAGTGAAAGAGATGGAGGCTTTTCAAGGGTCAAAAAACATGACTTCCACTTATGAAGGCCAATCTAGTGACTGCCCGCTTTGAGTGATCAACATACCAACAACAGACACCAACACTGAGCCATCAGTATGGCACTCTTCCTTAAGGAGGCTAACTGGTCACTTGGCAGCAAATAGACTACTTGGGACCATTTTCATCCCGGAAGAGGCAGCGGTTTTTCTCAAAGGAATAGAAACTTATCTGGGTATGGGTTTGCCTTTCCTGTCAGCATGATCAAGCCATTTAACAGAATGCTTGATTTACAGACACGAAACAATGTAGTATCTAATCAGAGAACTCATTTTACAGATCCACTCATCATGTCACATACTGTGACATCCAGAGGCTGCTGGCTAAATAGAGTGTTCATGGCATGATGAAGGCACAGCTGCAGCACCAGCCCAGAAGCAACGCCCTCCAAGGATGGGGATACCATTCTCCAAAACATGTATAAACACTTAATTTCAGAACTTCATGTAGCACTATGTCCCCAAAGGGAAGAATACACGGGTGCAGGAACCGAGGAGTGAAAGCATAAGTGGCCTCAGCATAATTTTGAGTGACCAGCTGAATTCTGTTAAGGTGAGAGGTCCTGATCTTAAAGTGGGTATGTTCTTGTCATGAGATAGTAAAGATCTCATTGACCCAGAAGCTACAGCTACCACTTCGACACTTTGGGCTCTTTGTGGTCAGAAAGTAGCAGGCAAGAAGAGAAATCACCACCTTGTCAGGGGTACTTAACACTGATCAGTGAGAGGAAGCAGGGCTGTGTTACATGATGGGAGCAGGGAGGAATGTGCACTGAACTCCGTTGGCCCCCTAGATGCCTCTTGGTATGCTCTTGCCTAATTGTGACAAATGTAATGATGTAGTAATGGAGGCTATACATGGGTAAGGTCACCAGGAGTTCAGACTCCTCAGGAATGAGAGTTTAGAAAACACCACCATGTGAGCCACTAAAGTTGCAGAGTGAAGGACTTTAGAACAGAGAGTGGAGGAGAGAGACGATGAGTACCAGTTTTGGCCATGATACCGACCATAGCAGTGGAGGCTACAGTTTGCCTCTTCTAAATTTGCCCTCAGGAAGAGGGGCTGACCAGAGCAGAGCTGCTCCCCAAATATGTTATGAAGTGGATCCATGGAGCACAGAAGGTAAACTGTACCAGATGTAGAGATGTGGCAATCACATCATCCTTTAAGAAAAGACTTGCTCTGGGGCGCCTGGGTGTCTCAGTGGGTTAAAGCCTCTGCCTTCAGCTCAGGTCATGGTCCCGGGGTCCTGGGATTGAGCCCCACATCGGACTCTCTGCTTTGCAGGGAGCCTGCTTCCTCCTCTCTCTCTCTCTCTGCCTGCCTCTCTGCCTACTTGTGATCTCTGTCTGTCAAACAAATAAAATCTTTAAAAAATATATATATTAACAAGAAAAGACTTGCTCTGGCATGCCTGGGTGGTATACAGTTGGTTAAGCATCTAACTCTTGGTTTTGGTTCAGGTTGTGATCTTGGGGTCATGAGAGGGAGTCCCACATCAGGCTCTGTGCTCAGTAGGGAGTCTGCTTGAGATTCTCTCTCCCACTCCCTCTATCCCTTCCACTCTTGCTCTTGCTCCAAAATAAACAAATAAATCTTAAAAAAAAAAAAAAAAGAGGGGCACCTGGGTGGCTCAGTGGGTTAAATCCTCTGCCTTCAGCTCAGGTCATGATCCTAGGGTCCTGGGATCGAGCGCCACATCGGGCTCCCTTCTCAGCAGGAAGCCTGCTTCCTCCTTGCTCTCTGTCTGCCTCTCTGCCTACTTGTGATCTCTGCCTGTCAAATGAATAAATAAAATCTTTAAAAAAAAAAAAAATTCACTCCACATCTGCAAGGCATGTGGTTGGCTGAGTGTCCAGCTGTTTGTGTCTTCAGAGTCAGCTTCAGGTTATCATTGGATGCTTTTCTCAAGGTGGTCCCAAGTCAATGACTGGGCAAGGCCTTGTCATTTTTACTCAATGGGGGAACTTTTTTAAGGAGTAATCTTTGCTCTGGAGCTCCCTGTTGGGGTAGTCTGCGCAATTCTGCTTCTGCCCCCTTTCTTTTACAAGTGTTAACTCTCATAAACTTTTGCATTTTGAACTTCTTTTTAGTGTCTCCTTCTGGGAGACTCTAATTGGGACAGATGCATCCATTAGGCCCCTGAACTCCATTCATTCATTCATTCATTCATTCATTCCCTGTTCTCAGTCCTGGAATGTGTGACTAAGTAATCAGAACTGCTGTTTTCTCACATGTAAAATTAAAGACTTATCCCTTTCCTAAGTACTTTATATGAGTGTTGTGAGGATAAAATAAAAATGTGCAGGAAAATCCTATGTACTTTGAAAGCTGCTATGTAAATGATTACAGTTTTTATTAAAAAGCCTCAAGAGTTCAAGCACTTCCCATATTACCTCGCAATCCTCAATAGTTTAAAAAAAAATTCACACAGAAAATTATTTTCAAGCCTTTTCAAAGCTGGTAAGGTGTATGTGGCTTTCTGTGGTGTTACTTATTCCTAGGGAATTATTTTTACACTCAGAGGTCTAGCTTGGCAATCAAATACACAGCTAGATAAAGAATTGTAGAGTACTACAGAAAACTGCCATGGGAATTCTGGTTTGTTTCTTTTCATTTCTAGGATAACAATTACTAAGATAGAGGAAATGAGATACACTGAACAACCCCTTTGACAAAACACAGAGGTCAGAGTCTTTGGAAAAAAATATTTAAAACCTGTGTGGCCATGAAACAGTTTTTTCTAGCACTATTGTGAGAAGATATAATTTAGTATCTGTGGATAGATATTGCAGTTTTAATTTATATGTAAATAAAAATATTTCCTATAAGCATTCTTTTAGGGCTCATTATTGGTATTCAAAGTAATCTATAATGTATTACGAGAAGGAGCTAGTGATCATGTCATCACTTTTTATGAAAAACTTTTAGTGGTAACTTTTTAGCAGAAAAGACAGGTAAGTTTTCTTAATATGCTATCTTTTGCTTAGCTGGTGATTCAGATTTCAAAAGTTTTATCTCTGATTTGCATTTGAGAGTTGGGACATGTTCAGTTACAGGCTTTGCAAATTTGTGGTTCTACATAAAGAATTGTAAAAGAACATTTTAAAAAACTGTCCTTTTCCCTTTTTGCTCATCCTGCCCAAAGTAATGTATTTTTTTTTCTGGTCCAAGCAGATCTATAGGTCCACAAGGTCCACCTGAGCGACAGGACTAAAAATTTAGATTGTTTATTCGGATGCCAGTGTATTGAAGTAAGTGTAGCTAACAATGCATTTTTTTTTTTAAGATTTTTTCTTTATTTATCTGACAGAGATCACAAGTAGGCAGAGAGGCAGGCAGAGAGAGAGGAGGAAGCAGGCTCCCTGCAGAGCAGAAAGCCCGATGTGGGGCTCGATCCCAGGACCCTGGGATCATGACCCCAGCCGAAGGCAGAGGCTTAACCCACTGAGCCACCCAGGTGCCCCTAACAATGCATCTTTAATCCAAATGGTTTTGCATAATTTGAGAAACACTTATAAAAGTAAAAGAATAATTCCCATTGTACTTTACTGTGGATGCAGAATACCTGTGCTATGAATTGGGAGCTAACAGTAAAGAGAATGGCTATAATATAAACTAGATTATAAGATCCACCTAGCAATTTTAAAAATGTGTTTCATTTTTTTAATGAAAAATATATATCAATAGCAAAATTCTTCAGATTTACATGATTTTTTTTCTATGTGCATTCTGATAGTCTCTAGATAATTGAATCCAACTTCAAAAGGACTTAAGCCAATGACCTCAAAACGAGGTTCCCAGAACAGTACACAATGACGAAACCTGAAGCAATAAAGCGCCGATGAACTGAAATGTAAACACTCATCCTATTAGGACATGACTGAATTTTCACTTACTTAATTTGGTTTTGGAGTTCTATTGGCTGTCTTCAGACCCCTCCCTTTCACATCTTAAATTGTTTCTCAAGGGTGTTAGAGGAGAATTCAACAGTCTGGGGCATCCCAATAAAGTTTAGCACATAGTTCATGTGATGCTACAGAGCACTTTCTGAATAGAGGGGTTACATATACCGACTCCCCCCGGGGCTCAGAAGCCACTTGTCCCGCAAGACACACGTACCACGCTCACCGTCTGCCCAACCTGCCGTCTGTGGAGAGCCTGCTCCAGCCGCTGGGGAAGGAGGCTGCGCAGAAGGCAGGAGTCGCGCGCGCGGCCGCTCGCGGGCGGGGGCGGGGGACGGTGAGGGGCGGCGCCGGCGCGCGCGGGCGGGGGGTGCGCGCCGCCGCCGCCGCGTCACCAGCGTGCGGCACGTGCCCGTGTTTACGTCCCTCGTGGAGCAGCCTACGTCAGCAGCCAAATGGCAACATTGTGGCGATACTGAGGCTTAGAGTTTAGGAGACGCGTCTCTCCGTCAGGCCGGCTCCGGGCGGTAGGGAAGAGGAGGAGAAGGAGGAGGGGCAGGGAGATCTGCCTGGGCGAGCGGCGGAGACGTACACGTCGCCGGCTCCTATCGCCTACCGGCCTGCCCGGCCCCGCGGGACCCGCTCCTCACCTTCAGAGAGCCGCAGACGCAGCACCGCGGCCTCGCGCTGGGGGCGGCCGGGACGGGCGCGAGGCGCTGCCGCAGCACCGGGCTTGTAAACAGATCCAGCCGCACGTGACCATGTGAACTACCTGCTCCGGGGACGCGTATTGTCTTTCCTGCGAGCCGCGCCACAAAGGAGCGCGGCGGGTTCAAGTTAGGAGGGCCCGGCGAGCAAGCGGGGAGAGCCGGCTGGCGCGCTAAGATGGCCGAAGGCGCCCAGCGAGGGTGAGCGGGGGGCGCGGTGCAGCCAGCCGGTGAGTCTTCGAGCGGGCAGGGCCAGCGGCGCCTCCCCCGCGGCCTGGCACCGGAGCCACCATGTCGTTCGCGCTGGAGGAGACGCTCGAGTCGGACTGGGTGGCCGTGAGGCCCCATGTGTTCGACGAGCGCGAGAAGCACAAGTTCGTCTTCATTGTGGCCTGGAACGAGATTGAGGGCAAGTTTGCCATAACCTGCCACAACCGGACGGCCCAGAGGCAGAGGAGCGGCTCCCGGGAGCAGGCGGGGGCACGAGGAGGCGCTGAGCCGGGAGCACCCGCGTCCGACGGGACCCGCGCGCCAGGCAGCCCAGCGGGCAAGGGCCGGCCAGAGGCCACGGCCTCTGCAACTCTGGGTAGAAGCCCGGGGTCCCGGAGGAGCGCGGCCTGGGCGGAGGGCGGCTCTCCGCGGAGCGCGCGCAGCCTTCGTGGGGACCCGCTTTTGCGGTGTCCCGCCGGCAAAGGGGCGGAGAGCCCCCTCAGGAGCCCAGTGCGGGCCAAGACCAGCCCGGTCCGAAGGGGATCTGAAGGCAAAGATGTGGCGGGGGCCGCTGCAGCAGCGACCCCGCCGGCGCCCAGGGAGGCCCCGTTGTCCTCCGTGCGAGTAGTGAGCGCTTGCGGGGCGGTCTCCGAGGAGATAGAGGTGCTGGAAATGGTGAGGGAGGACGAGGTGGCCCCGGCGGCCCTGGCGCTGTCCGACGCGGAGCAGCCGCCTTCCACCGTCGAGCTGGAGTCCCCGGCCGAGGAGTGTAGCTGGGCCGGGCTCTTCTCCTTCCAGGATCTCCGTGCTGTGCACCAGCAGCTGTGTTCTGTGAACTCGCAGCTGGAGCCGTGCCTGCCCGTATTCCCCGAGGAGCCCTCGGGCATGTGGACCGTGTTGTTCGGGGGCGCCCCAGAGATGACCGAGCAGGAGATCGACACTCTGTGTTACCAGCTCCAGGTCTACCTGGGCCATGGCCTGGACACCTGCGGCTGGAAGATCCTCTCCCAGGTACTTTTCACTGAGACCGATGATCCCGAGGAGTATTACGAAAGCCTTAGCGAGCTGCGGCAGAAGGGCTATGAAGAAGTGCTTCAGCGGGCCAGGAAGCGCATCCAGGAGGTAAGAACCTACTCTGGGCGGCACTCATTGGTTTTAGCTACTCACTGCCGGAGGCTGGAGCCTCTGTCTGGGCTGTGACCATGACCATATGGGAGACTTTTTCTTCTGGACAGGAGAAGAGGAAGAAGATGGGTTCCTCACCGATCAACTCCTTAATTCCTCTCAGTGGTGGGAAAACCGTGACTTTTCTTAATTGGCCCTCTGAAGGAACTTTGATTGTCTTTAGACTTCTTCATAACATTTATCAAATAGGCTGTATATAGTAAGTGGTGTGTTTTCTACTCAGTGCTGCAGGTAATAAAGCCACTAAGAAAAGAGGGGACCCATAAATATACACTGAGCATTCCTATCTCTTTTGCCTCTCTTTCCACCAATAACTGCTCAGATATTAATCTTACTTTTCTGATGTCCTGTTCATTTATTCAAAATAGTTTGTCTTAGGGAATACAGTTGTCTTTTTTTTTAAGTCTCCGTTTGTAGTTTGGCAACTTAGGCAAATTTTAAATTCATTTTCCTTCAAATGAGTGGCCTATCCAAATGAAAAAGCACCATGAGAATGTATTTTTAAGGGCCAATGAGTAGTCTCGATTCTTTATAGCTGGCTGATGTTTAACTCCTGTTTTAGGGAGAAAAAAGGTCCTGAGCAGGAATGTTTATTATGCTTTCGTACTTGTAAAAGTAGTACAAAGCTTTTTCAAACCATCTTACACTTAAAATTACAGGAAATAATGTACAAGGACTGCATGGGTATATATGAGGAGGTCTGTGATTTGTAGGATATACATAATTTGCGGTCATGCCTACCGTAGAGTTTCTGCTCGAAGAACAGTAGGAAAAAAAGTATTTTAAAATGTACTTTAGTTTTTGGGTCACCTGGCTGGCTCAGTCAATAAACCATGCAGCTCTTGATCTTGGGGTTGTGAATTTGAGTCCTCTGTTGAGTGTGGAAATTACTTAAAAATGAATATTAAAAAAAAAAAAGATACATTTTAGTTTCCCTAATGGGCACTAACAGATACTTCCTGAAAGCTATTATTTTTAGTATTAGTACCATTGAGGTTAGAGGTGGCGTCGGGAAATGCCCCTTTTTATGATGTTTATATTCCTGACATTGTGTTGTCATCTGTTAACCTTGCCTGTGTTTATAAAAGACTCGAATCCTGCTATTAAGGCTAGGAAGCTGGTACCTCATGGTTTATCCATGGAATCCTATGTATTTTTCATTGCTAGCATTGGGGCGTTTTTCTTGCTTAACTCACAATGCTTTCATACAACTTCCTGAATCCAGATTTTTGCTCCTTCCTATTAGTTTACTTTGTCCTAAGCATCACCCACCTGTAATGCGATCCCTAGAATTCTGGGGATGCTTTTATTCCCTTCTTCTTTTTTTTTTTTTAAATAAGATTTTTTATTTATTTGAGAGAGAAAGTGAGCTTGTGCGTGCATGAGTGGGAGGGAGGGAGAGGGAGAAACAGACTCCCCACTGAGCAGGGAGCCCCACTCTTGCCAACTTGATCTCAGAATTTTGGGATCATGACCTGAGCAGAAGGCAGACAGGCAACTACTGAGCCACCCAGGTGCCCCTGTTTTCCCTCTTTATCATCTACATCTGGAATCTGTGTTCTACCATAATTCTTTGTGGAATGAAGTGGTAAATTTTAAATGGTCACATATATTCTCTTTAAAGTTTTGTTAATACTGATTTGATTAATATTGGATTTCTTTTAAACTATGTGGACAATATCAATATTTCTTTCTCATAATTTTTTGTTGAACTTTATTGTTTTTTAACTTTTTTATTTATTAGCAAGAGAGTGTGCGCATGAGCTGGTGGGTGGCAGGCCCCTGTGGGCAGAGACAGAAGTGGACTCTGCTGAGCAGGGAGCCTGAAGAGGCTCAATCCTAGAACCCTTAGCCAAAGTCAGATGCTTAACTGACTGAGCCACCCAGGCAACTCCTAAACTTTATATCTCTAAATGATGTAGACTTGTTTAATTTTAATTTTACTGATTTTTGAAAGAGTAATTTTGTCTGGTTTCATTCAAATAGGGTCAAAAATGAGAGCTGCCAAAAAATAGATACAGTTTTCTGGAACTTTTCCATGGGGGTGGAGGGTTACATTTTTTAAAAATATCTTTTCCTAATGTTATGTTGACCATGGTGTTGCGTTCTCTTTAACAAACAGAATTTAATGTTTTATAGAGTATTTTGTGTTCTGGAAAACAAGTCAAAAGAAGTTTATTATGAATTCATTTGACATTAAATATATAAATTTTTGGTGCTTCGATTAGAAGATTTGAACAGTATTTGAAAAGTAATTATCAAGACAAGAAATGGATGCAGTTTAGTGCTCACTCTGGTATCTACTGGAAGTTTATATTGAAAGAAATGAAGCTCAATAGGGAGAAAGGGTGGTGGGTTTAATTAGCGACTTCTGTTATGGGCATGATAATGGGAGTGTAAGAGCATGGCAGCCATGTTATTTTGTTTTTTCTTAGCTGCTTAAAATGTTTTACTATTTTAATAGTTTGCAGTAACTTTTTTAGGTAGAATATTTATAGAAATGCGTAATTTTTGTGCTATTGATTTTATTAAATTTAGTATAATGGTTTTTTTGTTCCCAAGTCTGCAGTTGACTTGTGGAAGTGGTTATAAAGGTGTTCAAGCCAGGTATATCTGGTAAATCAAACACATTCTTAGGTATATATTACTTAGAAGATTTAAACTTTTGGTTGTCTTTTTCCTTCTTTATTTTCTCTGGATCTATTTTCTGCTTTTTTTTTTTTTCCCTCCAGTATCCCTTTTCCTATCTATTATAAAGGCTTTAGACTAAAGACCACACCTGTTTTTGTTCAAAATGGTCCATAAATTGTGTAAAGGAGGTGATTTTTTGTTTTGTTTTAGTAGAACAGACTGTACAACTAGATTGTAAACTTCTCAAGGTCACTGTCCTTGGACAGTATCTTGGAATTCTCGCTGCCATCCCTAGTTCAGGGCCACACATCTTGAGCATTCTTAATATTTGTGGAGCAAGGACACCAGAGGTGTTTTTGTTGTTGTTGTTACTTTTTAGTATTACAAGAATTCAGAGGATTTAGAAGAAATTTTAAAATGTGGGTAAATAAAATTTTATTATAAATTGCTAAATGTAAATTCCACATAAGGGACCATGCTATTTAGAAACTGAGAGTTAGGGGTGCCTGGGTGGCTCAGTGGGTTAAAGCCTCTGCCTTCGGCTCAGGTCATGATTCCAGGGTTCTGGGATCAAGCCCGCATTGGCCCTCTGCTCAGCAGGGAGCCTGCTTCCTTCCTCTCTCTCTCTCTCTCTCTCTCTCTCTCTCTGCCTGCCTCTCTGCCTACTTGTGATCTCTGTCTGTCAAATAAATAAATAAAAATCTTAAAAAAAAAAAAAAAGAAACAGAGTTAAACCTTATAAAACTGTAAATAACTTTCTAAATAAGGGGTCTTTATCTGGGGCTGGTGAATTCCTTATAAATTGAGGGAAACTACAGATGGACTTTAATGGGGTGCCATAAAGTAGCATACTAAGTTTTATATGCATAGACATTTGCTTTTCTGCAGAGAGGCTTTTATCAAATTCTTTAAGGTGTTCTTCAGAAAGAGCTTTAAAACCATAGTTGTAAGTCATTTGCTTTGTAAGCTTTGGGCGTACCTCTATTGGAGTTTAAGTTTTAGAATATACTTACAGTTTAATATGGGGTTATAAGAAGTACTTCTATATCAGTTTTGTGAAATACTGAAGAATAAAATACTAAGTTTTCTACTACACATTTTAATGATTCACAGATTTGGTCAGTTGGCTAGGAATTATAGCTTGTGAGAAGCTATAATTTATGTGATACTAATAATAAATTTTTATTTAGTTTTAAAGGTTTGTTTATTTATTTTGAGAGGAGGAGGAGGGAGGGGCAGAAGGAGAGAATCTTGCATGCAGACTTCCTGCTGAGCAAGGAGCCTGACATGGGACTGGATCCTATAATCCATGAGATCCTTACCTGAGCTGAAAACAGGAGTCAGATGCTTAACTGACTGAGCCACCCAGGTGCCCCACTAATGAGAAATTTTTAGATAACATAGGAATTGTAAGGTTCTGTGTTACTTAGGGCCTTAATCTTAAATGAAGTTAGTAATTTATTAAATGGTAGGTTTGTTTTAGACTTTTACAAGGGTTTGCTGTAAGGAGTGCTATTTGTATAGCACCCTATTTGAATGAATCAGGTGCCACCAAGGCCGCTGGGGATGGTTTTGAGCAGTAGTCTTAGTTGTTGGTTAGAGCTGGGGATCATATTATAGTGTATATGCATGGGTGACCAGTACCGTGGCTTACTTACCTCTGATGACCTCGATTTTGTAAATAGTGGTTTCCGTATAAGGACAACTATTGTTGAAATAGTTGTGGTCCTTTAGAGAGTGAACCTTAACTATGATGGTAGGTGTGGTTAAGATCTAAAATAGTCTTCTCTTTGGAGAAGAGATTATGTTTATACAGTTGCTCAGCTAACTTCTTCCCAGTTGATTTTAACTTATTGCTAGTAAAGCAAACAAACAAAAAAGCACTGAGAGCAGTATGTGTTTTTGTTAGTAACCATGTAAGGAATGCTGCAGAGAGAGCCTACCTAATGTTTGGAGTCAGAAAGACCTGGCTTCCAAATAGAAGTCAACACTTACGTGACCTACTTAGTTAACCTTCTTAAAACAGGGAAATGGGGAAGATACTTAAAAGATATCTAAGATTTAAGTAAGATATTATGAAAGAGTGCTTAACAAAGTGGCACGTATAAAGGAGGCTTCCAGGAAGTGTTCTCTTCTTTCCTGTAATGAGGATTCTCCAGAGTTTTTTCACCTCAGCATTTCTTTAAGGGAATGTAACTAATATTTATTGGCACTACTTAGGTATTGGTGTTTCATGTTTACTATTTCCTTTCATCCTTCACACTCTCTTTTCAAGTAAGTCGTGTTTTATACCTGTTTTACTGAAGCAGAAGTTGAAACTTAAAGATGTTGGATTTGGCCAACCTTAAATAGCTAGTGACCAAACTGAGATTCAAGTGTAGATTTTTTTAATCCAAACATGTGCATTTTCTGCCATGCCTTGTTTCTTTGAAGACAATAGAAAGGATGTCAGTCTCTACTCCTGAGAATGGGAGAGTGGCTATATTTAAAACTTCTAGTCAGTTCAATAATGGCTTTTAAATTGAGATAACTCATTTTTTTTATTTCAAATGAACTATGATAGGCATGCTGTGGGGCAGAGTCTCCTGTTGTGTTATAGAAGAAGGGTTGCCTAGGGGTGCAAGGATGGGTTTATGGTAGACAAGAGTGCCCAATTGTTGTTTTCCTTTGTAACTTAAAATGACTCAGATGTAATTAACTAACGTAAGGGACAGGAGCTCTAGAAAGAAAGCTTACCATCTCTCCAGCCAATTACGACTTTTGTAATTTTTCTGAAAAACTAGGATTAGTTATAAAACTCTGGAGCCACACTGATATCCCAACTATATGTATTAGAGAAATCAGTCTTTTTAGAGCCTGAGGATGCTAGCCTTTCGCTGGGACAGTGTGCCTTTACCCATGATTAGGTATAAATAGTAGAAGTAGACGCAGGAAGGATTGAATGTAGTTGTAGCCGAGAGAGCTGTATGGCTGTATTTTCCCATAAAAATAGGGCACACACAGTTACGGAATAATGAAGCTAAGTGAATTTTGGAGGATTCTTGAAAGTTAAGAAAGACTTAAAAGGTAGAGGCCATGAAAACAATGATTTAGATACTAACTTTTTCTTCATTTCTGTGCCCAAATAAACTTGGTCATTTTTCACATCACTGAAAAGAGAGAAGTATAGAAAAAAGATGAATATATCCTTTTAGGTTAGTGCATCTATAATGCAGAGGCATGGAGGCTGGTGGCAGGAGAGCAGCAGCCTTCATGATAACTGATTAATGTGATGCTTTCTCTGCTTGCTGTTTAACGTTACATGATGCCCCATCCACCAGGTATTTCACAGTCTTGAAATCAGGCATGTTTCCTCCCTGCTAAAACCAGGCCAGCTTGGACAAACACTCTACCAATGTGAGTTCAGGAGTGTGGGGGTGGGGCTGGGTGGGAGGTAGTGCAGGGAAGAAGGGGAGAAGGTGAGTGGGCTGTTTGGTTTGTTAAACATAACAATTGTTATGTTTGAGTTAGCAATCTTCACTCCCCAAATCTTCACATGTAACTTTAATCAGTCTCTCACTGTTCTCCATTGCTGCTTTATTTGACCTTTCATTGACTGTGGAATATTGCTGGAAGTGAGAATTGAAAGCAAAAGTTGGCCTTCCATTGATGGTTAAATGCCTGTGTGCTTACTTTTTTGTAATGGGAAGTTTCCTATGGCTCTTTTCACTCTTTAGTAGGCCAGATCTGTTCCCCTTTAATCTGCCCAGTTCCCTCAGTTGTTGATGGGAAAAAATTTAAGTTGCAAGGCTGAGAGAATGTAATGAAGACTAATAGTTCTTGGTGCTATTTGTTTTTTGATAGGGGTGAAGTTCCTTTGGACTTTCAAGCTTTTTGTAGTGGATTGTTAATACTAAGTAGCCTTAACAGAGAGTAAGTTATTAAAGCTCCAGAAAGGCAGAGAAGGATTCATTCAGCAGAAAGCTGGAAGATTTCATGAGTTTTCTTCAATGTGGAAAAATCCCCTTTTATGCTTTTCCTTGGATTTTTTTTTTTTTTGGTCTTTATTTTTTTAAAGATTATATTTATTTTGAAAGAGAGAGCACATAAGGGAGGGGTAAGGGAAGAGGAAGAGAATCCCAAGCAGACTCCCTGCTGAGCACCAAGCTGGCTTTGGGGCCCCATCCCTTGACCCCAGACCAGAACCCGAGCCAAAATCAAGTCTGACACCCAACTGACTGAGCCACCCAGGTGCCCCTATGCTTGCCCCTGAATTTAAATTTTATATGGTTATAATTGCACATGATAGATACTTTTTGTACTCTAGTAAAGGTTTTGTGGTATAGGCTATGAAATAAAAATAGGCCTGATGGGCTAGAGGAGAATGGTTTTAAGGATAAGTATATGAAATTAACTTAATGATGTGTGGTTTTATTTTTAACGTTAGCATTTGAGGGTGATGGCTAGGGGCTTAGTTGCTTTAACAAATAGTAGTACATTCAGGTAACATAAGCATAGGGAGACTAGAGTGATAAACAAAAATGGTGTTTTTCTTTACAAGAGGTTTTAAATAAAGTTGGTTATCAAATTGGCCTGCTGCTAGGAATTAGTTGAGGCAGGGGTTTTGTTCGTTTGTTGAGGCATGGTATTTTTAAGAAGCTCTAACTACACTATGGTAAGTGCATAGGGGAAAGAAAACTTATTGAATACGACTCAGTAAAATCTGTTTTTGTGCTAATTCTGATACTAGTAGCTTGACCTTAAAGACTGTCACTTAAGGTCCTTGGTCTCTGTGTCCCAGGTAAGACCAAGGTTAGAAGTTAAGGATCCCCAGGGTGGTTAACAGGTATAGTATGGCAAGTGTTGGAACTTGAGCCACTTGTTTTATGTGTTTGTATCCAGGTTTAGGGTCTTCTTGCTATAAACTGGCTATTCAGACTGTTCAAGTCACAGCACTTCTAATTTTGCTAGAGTTTTTTTTAAGGCTTTAAGAAAGCCCTAAATTCATTTTTGACTGCACAGGGCATTAGAAGAGGGCAGAAGTGTTTTTTCCTGTTCTTATATTTGTTTTCTTGGCCTCACTTTGTTCATTACTTGTTCTCAAGGTGTTCCCCATTTCCCCCAAAGTTTCTTTACATTTCCCTGTGGTTTCTAGTATTAAAACTGCTTTTCCATTTGAAAACTTGAAGTTACATTTACAAAGCAAATATTTAGCTACTAAAATTATTTCTCTCTCTTTTTTTAAGGTTTTATTTATTTGACAGAGAGCACTAGTAGGCAGAGCAACAGAAAGAGAGAGAGAGTACAGGCAAGCAGAGAGAGAGGGAGAAGCAGGCTCTCTGCTGAGTTGGGAGCAAAGCGTGGGGCTCGATCCCAGGACCCTGGGATCATGACCCGAGCCAAAGTCAGATGCCTAACTGAGCCACCCAGGAACCCCTAAAATTATTTCTTTAAAACTTCTTCATCTTCACCTTCCTGTCTAGGTGAGTCTATCTCCTCTTCACTGACACCAGTGGGGCCATGTTGGGAGGGACATGTGTGTAGTGAAATACGTGAGGCTTTAAATTTTCAGTCATCGAAATAACCTTTATTGAATGCTTCCTGTGGCTCAAGCACTATGCTGAGGTCTAAATTACCTCAGTTAGCATGTAGATAGGAGTTAAGAGGTAGTGTTTTGACTTTTGAGTCTTGGCTCCTCTACCTGATAGCTTTGTGAACATGGGCCTACCTAATTGTCTTATTTCCTTAGCTGCTGCTTCTGTAAAGTGAGAGAACGCTGCTGCCTTTAAAAATAGGTTTTATGTTAGTACTTAGAACAGTGCTGTGTACCCAGCAAACACTTGGTAAATGTGAACTCTTAATGTTAATCTGCATCTCAAACTAAGAGGTAGGGATTTTACAGTAGAGGATATAGGTTCAAAGAGATCAGATAAATTTGTGAAGATAAAATATCGGGCGTGTAAGCAAACCGGATTTAAACCCAAGTCCAATTCTACCCTGCTTTCTTAATTGTTGGACCACGGACAGGGAGAGAAGCTAACTGATAAATATTGGCAAACTGAAATACTTGGTCAGTTTCTCATAACCAGACAAAAACATTAACAGTGTCTGGCTGCTGATTGTTTTTGGAAAACCTTGATTATGTCCGTAATACTGTAATAATGTTGTCTGTAATTAGAGAACATGGTGATCCTAAAGGAGGCTAATTTAAATTTGTGCATATATGATACATGAGGTTCTAATGTGAGACAGAATGCATGTCTGTCTGTCTGGTTTTTTTTTTTTTTTTTCTTTTGATAGAGAATAAAAGGTGGAGCAGCAGTCAGAGGGAGAAGGAGAAACAGGCTCCCTCATGCAGGGCTTGATCCCATATCAGGGCCTAAACTGAAGGCAGACACTTAACCAACTGAGCCAACTGCACCCCTCTTTTTTTTTTTTTTTAAAGATTTTATTTATTTGAGAGAGAGTATGTGAGAGAAAGAGAAGAATAGGGGGAGAGGCAGTGGGACAGGGAGAAGCAGAATGCCTGCTGAGCAGAGAGCCTGACATGGGGCTTGATCCAGGAACCTGAGATCATGACCTGAGCCTAAGGCAGATGCTTAACCAGTTGAGCCACCCCGGTGTCCCAATGCATGTCATTCTTAAAAGAATCATTTATAGGGGTACCTGGGTGGCTCAGTGGGTTAAGCATCCGACTCTTGATTTTGTCTTGGGTCAGATCTCAGGGTGAGATCCAGCCTCATCTTGGACTCCACACTGGATGTGGAGCCTGCTTGAGATTCTCTCCGTCCCTGTACCCTGCACCTTCCCACATCCCTCCTCGTACTTGTTCTTTCTCTTAAAAAAATTCATTTATAGGGATGCCTGGGTGGCTCAGTTGGTTGGACTACTGCCTTCGGCTCAGGTCATGATCCCGGAGTCCCCGGATCAAGTCTCACATCGGGCTCCCAGCTCCACGGGGAGTCTGCTTCTCTCTCTGACCTTCTCCTCACTCATGCTCTCTCTCACTGTCTCTCTCTCAAATAAATAAATAAAATCTTAAAAAAAAAATTCATTTATAAAAATAATTTTTCTAAACCACAGGAATAATAACTGATAGCTTAAATATTCTCTTGTAAAATCTATATAAGCTAAGTGTTCAGAACATTATGATAATTTTCCCTAAGTTTTCACATGTGTATTTTATTTTCTTCCCCCCCTTTTTTTAAAAGATTTTATTCATTTATTTGACAGAGCACCAGCAGGCAGAGGGAGGGGAGAAGCAGGCTCCCCGCTAAGCAGAGAGCCAGACGTGGGGCTCAATCCCAGGTTCCTGGGATCATGACCTGAGCCAAAGCAGACGCTTAACCAGCTGAGCCACCCAGGCACCCCCAAAATATTTTCCAGTGCTCTTTTGCTCCGCTCCATGGGAGAGCTATAGAATTTGGTATAGTCTAAACTGAGACCTGAAATCTTACCTCCTTCCTTCACTGTTTACTCCCATTTAAATAATTCATTCATGACACCGAATAGTGACTATTACACTCCCTTTCCCCTTAATAGTACTAAATAGTATCTCATTGGCTAGATTTTTCTGGTTAGACAGGGGAGGAGGGCAGTTAAGTGTGTAACCTTCTCTTTATTTTTGTTGGAAATCCTGCCCCCTTTTTTTTCTTCTATATTAGATTATGTGAATTTAGGTATTGGAGTTCCTAAATGCAAATGAAAAAGTTAGGACAAGTTGGTTTAATGAAAGGAAGGATTAAGGGGGAAAGGAGATGAGAGGTGCCTGGTTGGCTCGGTCATGGAGCATGTAACTCTTGATCTTGGGGTTATGAGTTTGAGCCCCACATTGGGTGTAGAGATTACTTAAAAATAATGAAATTTTATTTTATTTTTTTAAAGATTTTATTTATTTATTTATTTGACAGAGAGAGACCACAAGTAGGCAAAGGCAGGCGGGGGGGGGGGCAGGCTCCCTGCTGAGCAGAGAGCCCGATGTGGGGCTCCATCCCAGGACCCTGAGATCATGACCTGAGCCGAAGGCAGAGGCTTTAACCCACTGAGCCACCCAGGTGCCCCTAAAAATAATGAAATTTTTTAAAAAGAAAGAAAGGGAGTGAGAATGAACTTGAACAATATTTAAACTTGAAAAATTAGTGGAAATGGATAACCGTTTTTTTTTTTATTAACATATAATGTATTATTAGCCCCAGGCGTACATGTCTGTGAATTGCCAGGTTTACACACCTCACAGCACTCACCATAGCACATACCTTCCCTAATGTCCATAACCCCACCACCCTCTCCCTAGGCCCTCTCCCCAGCAACCCTCAGTTTGTTTTGTGAGATTAAGAGTCTTTATGGTTTGTCTCCCTCCCGATCCCATCTTGTTTCATTTATTCTTTTCTTACCCCCAAACCCTCTACGTTGCATCTCCCCTTCCTTATATCAGGGAGATCATATAATAGTTGTCTTTCTCTGATTGACTTATTTCGCTAAGCATGATACCCTCTAGTTCCATCCACATCGTCACAAATGGCAAGATTTCATTTCTTTTGATGGCTGCATAGTATTCCATTGTATATATATACCACATCTTCTTTTGGATAAACTTATTTAAGTAAAAGTAAATTATGTGCCAGCCCACAATGAAGACTGTGTAGGTGCTTGCTTTTGTAAATCATGTGTTAAAAAGTCTCTGGCTCCTTGGAGGACCATGGAGTTGGCGTTTGAGAACGTTTTCTTTTACAGATTGAGCTTTGGAAAGAATTCCAAAATTAAGTAACAATTTCATTCTCTTTTCATCTTGTCTGACTGCATGACTCCCCACTTAATTTTTTTCAGTTTACCCTCTTCCCATGAAATATTTCATCGTACTTTGTCTTCCTACACTCAACAGATTGGCATGTTTCCTGTAAGGGAAAAATAGACTGGTTGTGAATAGGGACATAAAGGACAGTGGTTAGGAGCCTGAGTTAGGCTGTTGAGGATTTATACTTTCTTCCTTTCGTCTCTGCCTAACTTTAGGCAAGTTACTGGTGTAATAGTTATGCCTATTATCATACAGGAAGAGTAACAGAGATGTGTGTAGAGAGTCTAGCAGAATACCTGGTACTAGAAGCCCTCAGTAAATACCAGCTATTATGATATTCTTGAGTTTTTCCTGAAGCAAATGGATACTGATTGCTGGATTCCTCCTAGATCCAAATTCGTTTCTACTACAAACCAGGTTGGTTTTAAGGGAGGCTGATGCCATACAGGTAAAAGATTTCCAAACTAAAAACAATGTCAAAACAGTAATAAAAGTGTGTTTGTTAAGCCTCTTAATGGTCTGCAGTAGAAACTCCTAATCCGGGTGCCTGGGTGGCTCAGTGGGTTAAAGCCTCTGCCTTGGGATCGAGCCCCGCATCGGGCTCTCTGCTTGGTGGGGAGCCTGCTTCCCCCTCTCTCTCTGTCTGCCTCTCTGCCTACTTGTGATCTCTGTCTGTCAAATAAATAAATAAAATCTTTAAAAAGAAAAGAAAAAAGAAACTCCTAATCCATGGTTCCCAAGTGCACTTGTTGCTGTTTCATGTGAGTAGTATTATTTTGGCTGACTTCACAGGACAGGATGGTTCTTTTTAAAGACAGCTTTTTCTGTAACTCTTCCATTTTTTTCTGTAGCTCTTCTTCCCTTATGTTTGTAAGCATCCCAGACAACCCTGATCACAGTACATTTGTGGCTATTCCTGCTGAAGTAATTATTTAAGAAAATTCTAAGGATTAACCTCTGAAAGTCCTTACAGCCTTTCAGGCTCCTCATTAGTCACTTATTCAGCATATTTTTGTGCCAGGTGCTACTGCTAGGCATACTATAGAAAACGAAACAGCCCCTTTCCTTAAGGTTCACTAAAAATTCTGCTTATTCTAATTGAACTGTCTTTATTTTATGTTGTGTTAGTGTTGTTATAGATTTTATTTATTTGACAGAGCACAAGCAGGGGGAAGGGCAGAAAGAGAGAGAGAAGCAAACTCCCCCACTGAGCAAGGAGCCTGATGAAAGTCCTGGCATCACAACCTGAGCCGAAGGTGATGCTTAACCACATGAGCCACCCAGGCGCCCCGAATTGTCTCTATTTTTTAAGGGCAGGCATTTCTGATGAGTATTTTAATAGCTTGTTCTTGTAAAATATTGTCATATTTTTCATTACACTTGTACAAATTTACCTCTGTTTTGGGTAGTCATTTTATAGTGGGTTGTGTGGTTAGAAGTCCAGCCACCACTTAAAATAATGTCTTCATGGGAAAAAAGGGGGCCTTTAAGGTACAATAGGTTTATTAATAAAGAACTACCTAGTTGACTTTTCTCTCCACCTTTACTTATTTAGGATATTTTCAAAGGATCCAGAATTATTTCTTACAAGGATGATCTCAGTATTTTTGTATATTGATTTTTTTTTCCTTAAGTAGGCCCTGTACCCTGTACAGCATGGAGCCCAACATGGGGCTTGAACTCATGAACCTGAGATGAACACCTGAGCTGAGATCAAGAGTTGGGTGCTCAACCACCTGATCCACCCAGGTGCCCCTGATTTTTAAAAATACTTTTTTTTTTTTAAAGATTTTATTTATTTATTTGTCAGAGAGAGAGCGAGTGAGAGGGAGCACAGGCAGACAGAGTGGAAGGCAGAGTCAGAGGGAGAAGCCGGCTCCCCGCGGAGCAAGGAGCCCGATGTGGGACTCGATCCCAGGACGCTGGGATCATGACCTGAGCCAAAGGCAGCTGCTTAACCAACTGAGCCACCCAGGCGTCCCAAAAATACTTATTCTTTTAAAGGATTTTATTCGTCCATTTGAGACACAGGAAGAGCGTATGATCAAGGGGGAGGGTCAGAGTGAAAGGGAAAAGCAGGCTCCCTGCTTGATCCCAGGACCCAAGATCATGCCCTGAGCCAAAGGCAGTTGTTTAACTGAGGCACCCAGGCACCCCTGCAAATGTTTTTTTTTTCTGGAGATACTCATAAACCTCTTTTCTAGCTTAATGACTTGAAAAGTACAGCAGGGTGGATACACTGCAATACTGTTAGAATCAAGTAGCCATTTTGATAAGCGCAGTGGAATAAATTGGTAAAGGGAGGATTACAGCAAATCACTGTTGAGTCACAGATCAGAGTTTTTGTAGTACTCCTGTACTGTGTGAATAATTTGTTTTTAAAACTTACTTTGATGTCTTTGCATGTTTGGGTGTGTGTGCTTAGGTCCTAAGCTATTATTAAGTGGCGTTTTACTCTCCTTCTGCCCTGTGGTCATCTCTCATCCTAGAGTTCTAAGTTTAGCATTTCCAACTTTCACTTGCATCTGGATGCTCTGCGGATTTCTCTTCATTGCATTTATCCAGAGTGTATCCTCCCACCTGCCATCCCTGACTTGGTGTGTGAATCTCTGTGAAGCAGTGCCTTTAATCTGAGTCTTTGCTATTTCCCTGAAAATGCCTCACTTCCCTCAGTTCCCAAAACTGTTGCTCATTTCTTCCCAATCTGGTGTTTGTTGGTCTTAAGAAGCTATTGATTATGACACATGTTTGATTTTAAGACAGGTTTTGTTCAGTGTGGAAAAAGAAACGCTGTTATATGTACACATTGATTTGTAAATGCATACTGATTCAGAAATATTAAATATTGATTTTAGAACTAAAGAACTAAACATATACAGGGAACAAACTGTACTCTTCCATTGCTTACCATTGTGCTATAGACAGAGCCCAAATTCCTGGCATTCAGAGCCATCCACATTTTGGTTAGCCTGCCAGTCTTAACTCTTTCTTCTCTACATTAACCTTTCATTATTCTAGCCAAGGTCTTTTACCCATTATTTGCTGAATTCACAATACCATGTTCCACTATACAGTAGACCGCCCTCTAATGTCTTCCTTTTTTTGTCTAACTACCCTTCTTTCCAGGGCCAGATTAAGTCATTTCTGACCACTGTCAGAGTAATTTCTCTCAGAAATCCATAGATCAGAGAGGCCTTACGTTATGTATGACTCATATCATCTATAACTGCTGCCCTGTGTTTTTCTGTTTTTGAACAGCTCCTGCCCTTTGAAATGCATTATAGTTCCTAGGAGACAAAGACAGATTTTCTGGCTACTGTTCTAATGCTTCATATTCCCCCATGCCTGTGTATACTGTTGGTGCTCAGTAGATAGATGTTCTTCAATCTTAAAAAAAATTGACTTCTTTACATGACATGTATGCATGTAGCTAACATTTGACTAAAGGTACGTGTTTCCTCAGGAGTAAAATGAGATAAAATGTACCACTTCTCTGTGGAGTAAAGAATCTAGAAATCAATGTTTAAAATTTCAGAATGAGTTATTACTGTCAGTAGCCCTTACACTTTGTGTAAGGGTAAATGCTAACTGCTAATGTGATCTAGCATTTAGCTAAAACTGGGTTTTAGCATTAACTATTATTAATAGATAATTAGTGATTAACTTACAAAATAATATAGAAACAATTCAGTTTTATTATAACAAGAATAGAATTGAGCAGTGTGCTTTTTTTTTTTTTTTTAAGGGCTTATTTATTTACTTGCCAGAGAAAGAGAGCACAACACAAGTAAGTAGAGCAGCAGGCAGAGGTAGAGGGAGAAATGGGCATCCCAGTGAGCAAGCTGAATGTGAGACTCAATCCCAGGACCCTGGGATCACCACCCGAGCCGAAGGCAGATATTTAACCAACTGAGTCACCCAGGTGCTCCGAGCAGTGTGCTTTGTGAATCTGGAAGATATGTTTGGCTTTAGTCCTTACTTTCAGTTGGAGAAACAGATTGCAGACCTCCCTAGTGCTAGTCCTGAGTCACTCCTTTTTCACAAGCAGGTAATTATTTGAATGTCTTAATAATTTAATAGTGAAGATATTTGTAGATTTTGTTAAATTGTTTCTTTAACATCTTTCTAATTAAATAAATATAAGACACTCTGTCTTGTGTTTGACAGATTAGAGTAGGGAAGAAAGTTATGAAACTGTACACAGGAGAGTTTTTAGCCTCTAAATTTTATATATGCGGCTTTAAAAATTATTCCATGATCTCCAAGGATAATAGCATTTTTATAATCCTGAAGTTAGGATTGAGCCTGAACTAACTTGAACTAACTCTGATTGGGAACTTATAGGGAGGAACTCCATAATGAAGCACATAAGGTGTCTTCTATCTTTCTCCTTCACTGGAATGATCATTGGCATAGAAACCAAGTGGAATAGGTTTGGGGAGAGAAGTATGGTGCAGGGTTGTCGTTTCGAGGTTTTCTCTGCTGCAACCAATAATAGGGAGTATTTTAAAAAAAAATTTTTTTTTTTTAACTGTTGTCGCTGACTCCTCTAAGATAGAAAGTCTGGGGGCACCTGGGTGGATCAGTGGGTTAAAAGTCTCTGCCTTCGGCTCCCGTCATGATCTCAGGATCCTGGGATCAAGCCCCGCATCGGGTTTTCTGCTTGGCAGGAGCCTGCTTCCACATCTCTGTCTGCCTCTCTGCCTACTTGTTATCTCTGTCAAATAAATAAATAAAATATTTAAAAAAGAAAAAAAAAAGATAGAAAGTCTGTCAGTCCTTGCCCTAGAAAAATTTTGCAAAAAGCAGAGTTTTGTTTCAGATAAGTGAGACCTCAGAGGTTAATAGCCTATTTCTTAATCACGATTGGATCAAGGGAGGAAAAAAAAAAGTCCATTAGGGAAGCTAGAAAGAAGGGAAAGAGAAGGGTTCTTAATAGGCTAATATGTTTAATTGATTCTTTATGCAGTTGTACTTCCATTTCTTTTAAGTGAATCAGTAGAGCAAAATAACTTTCTAAAATTGCACGAGATGTGTCAGGCCTTGAAGCAGAAATAATTCAACTGAACTTGCTATTTCTAGGCCCCTGTTCCCTGGCTCATCCTTTTTTCTTCTGCTGTGAGCATCTCTGTATTGTGTTGGCTGCACTTGAGCCTTTCCATCCTTTGTTAGGAGTATTATAATTCTCATTCAGATCCATCTACATTCTGTCTCAGTTTGTGTCCATCAGCAACTCTTTTCAAGTTTAGTAAACCTGCATTTTCCATATTTTAAACATGCCAAACGTCCTTAATCCTAAATAATCCAGCTCTTTCCAATTTCTTTGTACTCTTTCTGGGTGTATATTATTCAGAGCACCTTGCACATTTTGCAGTTGATAACCTGCAGATGTCTGCAGCTCAGGTTATTTATTCCCTGGGTTTCATCAGTTTTGGTTAGCAAGATAGAAACTTGGATGTTGTTCATAATAGGTTATTGATTATATATATTTTTTCAAAGATTTTATTTATTTATTTGACAGAGGTCACAAGTAGGCAGAGAGGCAGGCAGAGAGAGAGAGGGGGGAAGCACGCTGTCCGCTGAGCAGAGAGCCAAATGTGGGGCTCGTTCTCAGGACCCTGGGATCATGACCTGAGCTGAAGGCAGAGGGTTTAACCCAATGAGCCACCCAGGTGCCCCTGTGATTATATTCTTTTATTAGTTAAATTCTTTTAGCATAGATTATAGGAAATGGTTTAGACTAAAAAGTCTAATGCTTATAGTAAATTGCATCTTTTGAAGGTTTAAAATGCATTTGCTTTAAGATTATTTTCATATATACAGATTAAAATAGATTGCCAGTTGAAGTTATAATTGGTTTTAAGGTAATCTAATGTTGGAAAAACATGAAACTTTATAGCAAAGAGGATAGATTAATAAATTAGCAGTGTTAGGTGAGATGTCTTGGGCTTCTCTGCAAGAGTATTAAGTTTAGTTGCCTGCACAATACCTTTGTAACATACTGTTCTGTTTGAGGATAAAAAGCATGTGGGAAATAATATATAAATATATTAACGTGAACAGAATGACTTATTTTCTGTCTTGTCAATTGCACATATCTGTGTAGAATGGTATTGTGATTTATTTAATAAGTATATAATGACCTGATATTTTTGTGTTGGCAGAAAATAGTATCTGTTTGGTGTATTACATTTACTTTAGTGTCTCTGTAAGAAGAGCTCAAAGAAGCCTAGCGTCTGAGGATTGTCTTACTGTTGAATGGTGGCATTTGATCACTGGTAAATGACTCCAGGAACTTTGTTATTGAGAGATGTTCTGCACTTTTGTTTTCTTATTCTTTTAGTAGTTTCACATTCCTAAAACTTGATAGAAAATCATTATCTTGAAAATTTTTCCTTTTTTTTTTTTTTTTTAAGAGACAGGAAGAACATGCGCATGCATGTGCAAGCTGCAGGATAGGGACAGAGGGAGAGGAAGAGAGACAGAGAATCTTAAGCAAGCTCCAAGGCCAGCGTGGAGCCCAGCTCAGGGCTCAGTCTTGTGACCTTGAGATCATGACTTGAGCCAAAATCAAAAGTCAGATGTTTAACAAACTTAGCCACTAAGGCGCCTTGAAAAATCTCCCATTTTCAAGTGGAATAAAAGATAAAGGGCTTTAAATATACATTTTCTGGCAAGGAGAGAATGACTGCCTTTAAAATTATAAAGGTAGTTTATAATTCATTTTAAAAACTCATTTTAATTCACTGTTTTGTTGCTATTATACATTCACTTTTTCCCCCTAGTTATCTTATCTATCCTTCCTTACACTGGTTATTACTAATATGCCTGCAGCTTTGAGGTGGTAAGCTGTGATGGAGGTGAGCACCTTTGCCACCAGTTAGAACTGAATTCTTGGACTTCAGTGCTGTAATTAGAAATTGATCAGCTCCTGCCACTTTCATAATTCTACTTAAAGTAGATATAGCTTAAAATAGATGGCTCAACATAGGGTTTAGCTACTTCTGAATAATAGGTAGGTAGGCACAAGAAGAGAAGCATGTATCATTATCACACTTCCTTTTTTTTTTTTTTTTTAGAGAGATTTTATTTATTTATTTGACACAGAATGAGAGAGAGCAAGTACAGGCAGGGGAGAAGCAGGCTCCCTGCTGAGCAAGGAGCCCGATGCAGGACTCATCCTAGAACCCTGGGATCATGACCTGAGCTGAAGGCAACCACTTAACTGACTGAGCCAACGAGGCAACCCATTTTCATATTTCTCATGCCTCATCCTTTGAAAAGTTACATGTACACATATATTTTGGATATTTTGCCAAAGGGGATAATTTAATTTTCCTTTTTGATGTATAAGCCAGAGTACCTTAGAGGTGGAAATAGAGAAGAAATGAATATAAAACCTTCCTTTAAAAAAAACAAGTATATGGGGCACTTGGGTGGCTCATTTGATTAAGCATCTGCCTTCCACTCAGGTCATGATCACAGGGTCCTGGGATCAAGTCCCACATGGGGCTCCCAGCTCAGTGGGGAATCTGCTTCTCCCTCTCCTTCTACTTCTACCCCCTGCTCATGCGCTCGCTCGCTCTCTTACTCACTCTCTGTCTCAAATAAATAAAAATCTTTAAAAACAAAGTGCATGTATTTATTTGATAGATCATGATTGAAAAAAAAAGTGTAAGTTGGGGTGCTTGGGTGGCTCCGTGGGCTAAGTCTCTACCTTCGGCTCAGGTCATGATCTCAGGGTCTTGGAATCAAGCCCCATATCAGGCTCTCTGCTCAGCAGGGAGTCTGCTTCCCCTCTCTGTCTGCCTGCTTGTGATCTCTCTCTTCTCTCTCTCTGTTTCTGTCAGATAAATAAGTAAAATCTTAAAAAGAAAAAAATGTAAGTGGAATATACATCTGCTCCTTACTTACATCTGTTTCCTGATCTACGGTTGTCATTCTCCGAGGCAACCACCCCTGAGTTTCTTGTGTGTCTTTCAGGTTCAGTACATATAAAAGAAACATAGGACATAGATATTCTCTACTTTTTTAACAACTCAAATGGTAGCATATACATACTCTGTTCTATATCTTGGGTTTTTTCCTTTTTTTAATTTCCATTTTTTAAATTTAAATTCTATTTAGTTAACACATATGGTAAAATGGGCTTCAGGTGTATAATTTAGTGACCCATCACTTAACCCTCAGTGCTATCACAAGTGCCCTTCCTAATACCCGTCACCCGTTCAGCCCATGCCCCACCCATCTCCCTCCATCAACGCCCTTTGTTCTCTGTAGTCAAGAGTTGCTATAATTAGTGGTCTCTCTCACTTTTTTCTCCCTTTATGTTCATCTGTTTTGTTTCCTAAATTCCTTATGTGAGTAAAAAAGTTACATAGTATTTGTCTTTCTCTGACAAACTTACTTTGCTTAGCATAATACACTCCAGCTCCATGCACATTGCTGCAAATGGCAAGATTTCATTCTTTTTTTATGGCTGACTAATATTCGATTGTGTGTGCACCACATCTTCATTATCCACTCATCTGTCGATGGACATCTGGACTGTTTTCCTTAATTTGGCTATTGTTGATAATGCTGCTCTCTGAACATCAGGGTGCATGTACTCTTTCAAATTAGTATTTTTGTATCCTTTGGTCAAATACCTAGTAGTACAATTGCTGAATCATAGGGTAGTTCTATTTTTAACTTTTTGAGGAACCTCCATACTTCCAGAGTGTCTGCACCAGTTGGCGTTCCCACCAACAGTATAAAAGAGGGTTCCCCTATGTCCATATCCTTGCCAACCTCTGTTTCCCATGTTGTTATTTTAGCCATTCTGACAGATGGGAGTGAGGTGATATCTCATCATGGTTTTGATCTGTATTTTCCTGATGATAAATGATGTTGAGTGTCTTTTTATGTGTCTGTTAGCCATCTGTCTTAGGAAAAATGTCTGTTCATGTCTTCTGTGCATTTCTTAACTGGATTATTATTAATAATATTATTATTATATATTTTTTAGTGAGTTTGGTAAGTTCTTTATAGATTTTGGATACTAACCCTTTATCAGATATGTCATTTGCCAGTATCTTTTCCCATTCTGTAGATCATCTAATTCTGTTGATTGTTTCCTTTGCTGTGCAAAAGCTTTTTATCTTGATGAAGTCCCAATAATTCCTTTTTGCTTTTGTTTCCCTTGCCTCCAGAGACATGTCTAGTGGTTTGTTTTTGTTTGTTTGTTTTTTCTCGTAACAGGCTGTATTTCTTTTAATGGCTAAATAAACTACACTGAATGGATTTGTTTTGGTACATAGCTCCCCCTCCCCCACCTTGATCTTACACTGTTCCTGGTAAAGTAGCAGATCTTTTCCCATATATGCAAGTATATCTGTAGGTAAATTTCTGTAAGAGGAATTTCCAGGTAACAAGAATATGCATTTTAATACAGTTGTTTTCTGGAGAGATATACCAGTTTACTGGCTCTCAAACTCAAGGAGATTGCCTTTTGTTTCTATATCCTTTTCACCCCAAGACTATTTTCTTTTTTGTTTTTAATTTAAAATTTTATTTATTTGACAGAGCACAAGCAGGGGGAGGGGCAAAGGGAGAGAGGGAGAGGCTGCTCAGCAGGGAGCCCATTTGGGGCTCCATTCCAGGACCCTGGGACATGACGAGAGCTGAAGGCAGAGGCTTAACTGACTACCCAGGCACCCCCACAAGACTGTATTTTCAAAACCTTTTTGGTCTTACCTGTGAAAAGTTTCAGTTTAATTTATTTTTATGAGTGAATCTTCATTTGTTCAGGAGTCATTTCTTTGAACCCCTTACTTTCTTCCCCTATATTTTTACTGTATTTGTGGAAATTGTCTGTGTTGAAAGTATTTTTCCCTTTATAATTTACTTCTTGATATTATTTTGTCTGCCTTTGTAGCCAGTTTAAAACTTTGTGCACAAGTTATTAGTCTGTTTTGATAGTTTTGGATTTTGAGTCATGCTTTTAAAAGTACCCCATGATGAGATTATTTAGAGCAAAACAAACAAAACCCCCCTCACATCATCTACTTTTATGGTATTATTATTCCCATTTTAAGTTTCTTGATGCCCCTGGGATTTATTTTGGTGTAGGGATCCAACCTGTTTTATTTCCTGATTAAATGACAGTTATGACATGATTTCTTGAGTGATTGATACTTACTCTGCAGTAAATGTCTGTGTATCTAAACTCTTTAGTAATACTACATTGTAGTTGATGCTTTTATCAGATACTTATAATATATAGTAAAGCCTTTGCTTTACTTCTCCACAATTACTCTTTATAAATTATTTTATTGATACTTTGTCCTCTTATTTTCCCATGTGAACTTTAAAATCGTCCTTTTCTTATGCCATAAATATATAAAGAAGCTATTACCATGTGAAATTTATAGATTAATTTAGTAAGAATTGATATTTTTATTATTAGTCTTCCGTTTATTTATATCATCTTTTGGTACCTTTTTTTTTTTTTTTTTTTTTTTTTTTTTTTAAGATTTCATCTATTTATTTGACAGAGCACAAGCAGGGGGGAATGGCAGAGGGAGAGGGAGAAGCAGGCTAAGGCAGGACTCAATCCCAGACCCTTGGGGTTATGACTTGAGCTGAAGGCAGAGGTTTAACCGACTGAGCTATGCCCTCTTTTGGTACTTTTAAACATTTTATTTATGTGGCTGTTAATAGTACAAAGTATTTTGTTGTTTTTGTTTCTATTGTAAATGGAATCCTTCCTAGTTGTTTTTACTATAACAGGGCTGTTGGTTTCTGCATATAAATTATAACTAAGCTTATTGAATTCTTTTTCTATTGCAGTTGTTCAGTTTATTCTAAATTGGATTCTTAAATGGCCATTTTTATAATTAATAGGCAGATATCTGTCAACAGAACCAGAATATCTTTTTTTTTTTTAAGATTTTATTTATTTTTTGACAGAGAGAGAAAGGAAGCACAAGCAGGGTAAGCAGCAGAGGGAGAGGGAGAAGCAGGCTCTCTGCTAAACAGGGAGCCGGATGTGGGGCTTGATCCCAGGACTCCGGTATCATGACCTGAGCCAAAGGCATGTGTTTAACTGACTGAGGCACCCAGGCACCCCAGAACCAGAATATCTTTATCATCATTTTATTGTGTCTTTGTAAGAATAAAAAAGCCAAATTATTATTTTTTTTAAAGTAAAGCATTTCATCAGAATGAAAAGAGTTAATTGGATGATTTCAAACCAGTGGTCATTGCCTTTATTTTAATTTACTTATATTTTAAAGATTTATTTATTTGAGAGCGTGCCCATGTGCACACTCCTGTGTGAGTCAGGGGAGGGCAGAAAGAAATCTTCAAGCATACTCCCTTCTGAGTGGGGGAGCTGAGCAAAGCTCAATCTCAGGACCCTTGAGATCATGACCTAAGCCAAAACCAAGTCAGGTGCTTAACCAACTGAGCCACCCAGGCTCCTCAGTGGCCATTGCCTTTCAACATCCACTTTCATGGAATGGCTTACATACTGGATATATCATCTCTGCTGGTGCTGGAGATAAGATCAGGCTGATTTTTGTTATTCTGTACCCGTCTTAATAAAGATCATCCTGTGATTGACTTCAGTCATAACTTTGTGGTTTTTTTCCCCTTAGAATAGTTAAAAACGCGCCCCCCCACTGGCCTCCATCCACTAAAAGTGCTTTAATAGAAAACTGAACCATGAGAAATGAGGGGTTTGGCTCAGTTTTAGTTTAAACATGGGCATACTTTAGAGATACTGTGGGTTCGGTTTCAGACCACCACAATAAAGCAGATGTCACAATAAAAGAAGTTAAATGAAATGAATATTTTGGTTTTCAAGTGCATATAAATGTTGTTTCCACTATGCTGTAGTCTGTTGAGTGTGTAATAGTGTTTTATCTAAAAACCAAAAACAGAAAACAATGTACATACCTTAATTTACAAATAACTTCAGGCCACTGGGCTGTGCAGTCAGTTAGTGCCTTACTGTTGGTTTCAGCTCAGGTCATGATCTCAGAGTTGTGACATCAACCCCCATGTCAGGCTTTGCACTCAGTGTGGAGTCTACTTAAGATTCTCTCTTGTTCTCCCTCTGCTCCCCCTCCCCCAATAAATAAATAAATCTTTAAAAAAAAATACCTTACTGCTGAAAAATGGTAATCTTCTGAGCTTTCTGTGAGTTGTAATCTTCTTGGAGATGAAGGGTCTTGCCTCAATGCTGATGGCTACAGACTGATCAAGGTAATGGTTGTTGAAGGTTGAGGTGGCTGTGGTAATTTTTTAAAATGAGACAACAGTGAAGTTTGCTGCATTGATTGACTCTTCCTTTTATGAACAATATCTCTATAGCATGTGATGCTGATTGACAGCATTTTACCCACAATAGAACTTCTAGCATAATTGGGAGTCTGTCCTTTCAGACCTTGCCCTACTTTATCAACTAAGTTTATGTGATATTATGAATCTTCTGTTGTCATTTCAGCAGTCATCACAGCATCTTCACCAAGAGTATATTTTGTCTCAAGAAACCACTTTATTTGCTCCACCACATCCGCAGTTCCTTCCTCCATTAAAGTCTTGAACCCTTCAAAATCATTCATGAAGGTTGGACTCAACTGCTTTGAAATTCCTGCTCCTGTTGATACTTTGACCTTTTCCATGAATCCTGAGTATTTTTAATGGTGTCTAGAATGGTGAATCCTTTCCAGAGGTTTTCAGTTAACTTTGTCCAGATCTATCAGAGGAATCACTATGGCAGATAAAACCTTACGAAATGTATTTCCTAAAGAATAAGACTTGAGAGTCAAAATTACTCCTTGATCCATGGGTTGCGGAATAGTTCTAGTGTTAGCAGGCCTGAAAACCACCCTCACTCTTCATCTCTGTGAGAGCTCTTGGGTAATTAGGCGTATTGTCAGTGTACAGTAAGATTTTGAAGGGAATTTTTTTTTCTGAGCAGTAGATACTTTAAGCAGTGAGGTTAAAATATTCAGTAAACCATATTGTGAATAGATGTGCGGTCATCCAGGCATTTGGCATTTGTAGAACATAGACAGAGTAGATTTAGCATAATTCTTAAGGGTCCTAGGATTTGGGGATTTGGGGATTTGGGGAATGGTAAATGAGCATTGGCTCCAGTTTAGAGTCACCAACTGCATTAGCCCCTAACAAGGGAGTTAGTCTCTATCCTTTGAAGCTTTGAAGCCTGGCCCTGAATTCTGTCTAGCTGTGAAAGTTGTAGACGCGTCTTCTTCCACTGTAATGATGTAAGACTGTTTCATTTGCATTGAAAATTTGGTATTTAATATAGCCACCTTCATGAATTGCTTGAGCTGGATCTTTCTTGGGTAACTGACTATAGTTTCTATATCAGCACTTTCTGCTTCACTTTGCACTTTTACCTTATGGAGACATCTTCTCCCCTTAAATCTCTTGAACCACCCTCTGCTAGCTTCAGACTTGTCTTCTGAAGCTTCTTCACCTCTTTGAGCCTTCATAGAATTGAAAAGAGTTAGGTCTTTCTCTGGATTTAGGCTGTGGCTTAAGGGAATATTGTGACTGGTTTGAACCACTCAGGCCACTAGAAGCTTTGTTTATCAACAATAAGGCTCTGTCACTTTCTTTATCATTTGTGTGTTCATTAGAGTAGCACTCTTAATTACCTTTATGAAGTCTTCCTTTGCATTTACAACTTGGCTACCTGATGCAAGAAGCCACTCTCAGCTTTTGATATGACTTCACCAAGCTTAATCATTTCTAGTGTTTGATTTAAAGTTCACTTTAACCTAAACACTTTGAGGCCATTGTAAGGTTATCAGTTAGGCTAATCTTCATGTTAATGTATTTCAGGGAGTAGGAAGGCCACAGAAGAGGCAGAGAGATGGGGGATTGGATAGTTGAGCCCTCAGAACATACAACATTGATCAGTTGAGCTCATTGTGTTATATGGGCAAGGTCCATGGTCCCCAAAATTATTAGAATAGCAACATCTGAGAGTACTGATCACAGATCACCTAACAAAGATACTAATGAAAAAGCTTGAAATACTGTGAAAACTACCAAAATGTGACACAGATAAGACGGAGCAAATGCTGTTGTAAGAATGGCACTGATAGACTTGCTTGACACAGACAGGATTGCCACGAACCTTCAGTTTGTTAAAAAGAGTATCTGAAGTGCAGTAAAGTGAAGCACAATAAAACGAGGTGTGCCTGTAGTGCTAATTGATCTAACAATAAATGTAGTGAGAGAGTGAGAGGGAAATATTGTTTCTGATTAAAGAAAAGTCACCTGCCATAATTTCTATAACTTTAGAGAGACTTTTGCCTCACTTCATTGTTAATAAGGGTATATTAAGGTGTTCCTAAAATAGAGTGTCTCAAACTTTGGCGTGTGTGCTTTTAAATGGCAATCTTACTAAAATTCAGATTCTGATTTTGTGCTTCTGGAGTGGGCCTTCAGGTTCCATATTTATAACAGGTTCCGAACATGATGTTGGTGTTGCTGGTCACAGACCATGTTTTGAGTAACCAGACACTAAATGACCATCTATTTGATTTGGTTATTTAGTTGAGTTGAACATAGCCAACTAAATTAAAGATGGCAGGTTGGCCACATACGTCGTCTTTTTTCCTTCTCCATAGGTATTTTCACTGCTTATGAGAATGTGCTGCATTTACAAACTCAGTGTGATGCCCTGTTCCCTAGCGTGTACCCTCCAGACTTAAGGGAACATGATAACTTAGCTACCCCTCATCCCACCCAGATTCCTTATCCAGGATGCTTCTATTCATGTGATTTCCCAAGTCTGGCTTACCCTCCTTCACCTATGCAGCACTTCTCATCCTTCAAAACCCAGTTCAAATCCTGGCTTTAGAACACCTTTTCCAGCTGCATTAGCCTACTCTGATCCACCTTTTCGGTAACATTTTACTTCTTTTATAATTAGTGTTTTATTTTTATGTCTGTTAGTTTGCTTCCCTAGTTAGATTTTAGAATTCTTAAGGATAAGAACATTGGACATTTTGTATCCCCTACATGACTCTCCTGTTGGGTATCTAAAAAGCAATTTGGATGGTGTCTCCGAGTCTGTTAATCTTTGCCACTAAAAACCTGTCTCTGTTCCTTTGTTTTTTGTCTCAGTTAATGCCAGAACCCTAGTAGTCATCCTTAATTCTCTCTGTCTTAAAATCTGGTCTTTCACTAAGTACCACTGATTTTTATCTCCAGAACATTTCTTGAATCTTTGTTCTGTCCCCCAGTATAAACTTCTACCAAGTTTCATAGACACACCTGGGAGCCTGTGAACTGATCTCTCTGCATGCACTCTGATACCCTTCCAAGCTTTTCTCATCACTGTAGTATATAATTCAGAGTCAGCAGGGTCTCTTAGTAAGTCTCTAGAATTGTCTTTCTGCCTGCTGCTCCCCATGCTTGTGCCCTGTCAAATAAATAAATAAATAAATAAATAAATAAATAAATAAATAAATAAATAAATTTTAAAAACCTAAACAAAAACCACTTGTTAACAAAGCCAAAAGATATTAATCTGATCACCCTATAAAATAATAAGGGCTTAGCAGAGACAATAATTGATATTAATTGGTTATTATGTTTTAATCTTTTTTTGTTTTTCTTTAAAAATAGGGATACAGGGATGCCTGGGTGGGCTCAGATGGTTAAGCATATGCCTTTGGCTCAGGGTCCTGGGATTGAGTCCTGCATGGGGCTTCTTGCTCAGCTGGCAGCCTGCTTCTCCCTCTGACTGCTTGCTCAGTGGGGAGCCTGCTTCTCCCTCTGCTTGCCACTCTTCCTGATTTCTAACAAATAAACCAAATCTTTAAAAAAAAAATGAAAATAAGCGCATGTACTGTGAAATACAATGTTGTCTTTAAGTCGGTTTGTATTATATAAAAATTAATTGACTTTGTTTTAGTTATTCATTCATTCATTCATTCATTCATTCAGTAGATTTCATATCTAGTGAGGAGCCTGGGGTGGGGCTTGAACTCAAGACCCTGAGATCAAGACCTGAACTGAGGTCAAGAGTCATATGCTTAACTGACTGAGCCACTCAGACACCCCGGTAGTTTTGGTTTTATATGAATTTTAGGTTTACAGAAAAACTGAGCGGAAAATACATAGAGTTCCCATTTATTCCCCTCCTGCCTACAGTCTCCCCTAATATTAAAGAGCATACTTTATATAAGTGATCATTCTTTGGGTTGTGCGATTCTCTGACGAAAGGAGAATGTCTGTATCCATCATTACAGTATCATACATAGCAGTAAACACTGCTCTAAAAATCTCGTGGTTCCCTTATTCATTCACTGGAGTGTGCCACATCTCTCTAGCCTCTGGCAACTAGTGATTTTTTTTTTTTCTGGCCTTTCTCTGTATTTTGTTTTTTCCAGAATGTTATGGAATTGGTTTCCTAAAATATGTAACCTTTTCAGATTGGCTGCTTTTCACTTTTGAATATGCATCTAAGGTCCCCCCTCCCCCGCCTTTTTTTGGTGGATTGACAGCTCTTTCTTTTTTTTAGTGCTGAATGAATATTCCATTGTGTGAATATACACAGTTTGTTTATTCATTTACTTATTGGAGGACATCTCTATTGCTTCTAAGTCTTGGCATTTATGAATAAAGCTCCTATAACTTTTATGTGCAAGTTTTGTTTGGATTAGATTTTCACTTCATTTAGGTAAATATCAAGGAACATGATTGCTGGATTTTATGGTGAGAATATTTAGTTTTGTAAGAAAGAGACACCATGCTAACACTAATCAAAAGAAAGTTGGAGTAGCTTGTATTAATTTGAGATAAAGCAGACTTTCGACCAAGAGAAATTATTAAGGGTAAAGAGGATAATTATATAATAGAAGGGTTAATTCTCTAAGAAGACCTAATAATCATTGATGTGCATGTGCCCAACAACAGATCATAAGAATACATTGCCACCAACAATAAATGGGAATTCTGGTTGTGCCATATCCTTGCCAGCATTTGGTATTGTCAGGTGTGTAATCGCATCTCATTGTTTCAATCTGCAGTCCCCAGATGATGGTGTGATGTTGATCATCTCCTCATATGCTTACTTGGTATCTGTATAGCTTATTTGGTGAGGTCTCTTCAGATCTTTTGCCCACTTTTAAATTGGGTTGTTTCCTTAACGTTGAGTTTTGGGAGTTTTTTGTATATTTTGCATAACAGCCCTTTGTCAGAAATGTATTTTCCAAGTGTTTTCTCTGTAATTTCTCTTTTTTCATTTTTTTTTTTAAGATTTTATTTTTTTGAGAAAGAGAGCTTAAGCAAGGGGGAGGGGCAGAGGGAGAAGCAGACTCCCCACTGAGCAGAGAGCCCAATGCCAGGCACTGTCCCAGGACCCTGGGATCATGACCTGAGCCAAAGGCAGACACTTAACTGACTGAGCCACCCAGGTGCTCCTTGAGTGTCTTCCGGTAAGTATTATAACAAAGTCCAGCTTACCAATGTTTTTCTTCATGGATTGTGTGTGGGGTGTTGTGTCTAAAACATCTATCAAACACATGGTCACTAAGATTTTCTCTTAGTTATTTTCTGGGAGTTTTATAGTTTTGTATTTTTACGTGTGGGTCCATGATCAGTTTTGAGTTAATCTTTTTGTAAGGTCTGGATTTCCCTCTCTCCATCCCTCCTTTCCTTCCTTCATATGGATGCCCATTTATTGAAAAGAGTATTCAGGGGCGCCTGGGTGGCTGAGTTGTGATTGGCTCAGGTCATGATCCCTGCATCCTGGGATCGAGCCCCACATCAGACTTCCTGCTCAGTCAGGGGCCTGCTTCTCCCTCTCCGACTCCCCCTGCTTCTGTGCCCTCTCTCACTGTCACTCTCTCTCTCTGTCAAGTAAATAAAATTAAATCTCAGAAAAAAAAAAAAGACTATTCGTTGAATTGCCTTTGCTCCTTTGTCAAAAGATCACTGGGCTGTATTTGTGTGGGTTTGTTTTGGACCCTGTTCTGTTGATCCGTTCTTTTATCAGTAACCCCTCTGTCTTGACTACTGTAGTAGTCAAGTTGGATAGTGTCAGTACTCTGACTTTGTTTTTCAATATTGTGTTGGCCATTCTGAGACTTTTACCTTTCCATGTAAACTTTAGAAGTGGTTTGTTGATGGCCTCAAAATAACTTGCTGATACTTTGATTGGCATTGTGTTGAGTCTATAGATTAAGATGGAAAGAACTGACATCTTGACAGTAGTTAAGTCTTCCAATCCATGTATATGGAATATTTCTCCATTTGTTTAGATCTTTGATGTCTTTCATCAGAGTTGTGTAGTTTTCTTCATTTAGATCTTGTGCATTGATTTATACCAAAGTATTTCAGTTTTTGTGTACTAACATAAGTTATTTTTGGAAGGCTTCTTTTTTTCTCTTTTCTTTTCTTTTGTCTGTTCCTTTGGATTTTTTTACAGAGTGATTGAAACAGTTGGAGTAATATCTACCATATCTGTTACTGAATTCTGTTTATTGTCCAGTTTTTGTCCTTTTTTTGTTTTCCACTCTTTTGGACTTCTGGTATTAACTTCTGGTATTATATTCTGTTAGTTTTTTTTTTTTTTTTTCTCAGTATATCCTCAATTAGCATGTCTGTGATACTTTTTAAAACTTTCTTTAGTGGTTACATTGAAGTTTGCAATAATAACGTTTGCAATACTAACCAAGCTTTCTTTCAAATATTGTTGTACTTTACATATAGTACAAGTACCTTATAACAAGGTATTTCCATTCTTTAGTCCTGTCCCTTTTGACCTGTTAATTATTTTATTAATCTGCAAGGTGTAATCACTGGATATATTGTGGCACCTATTTTGAGGAAACTATTATGTTAGATCTGTTAAGGATAGTAATAGGGAGGTGTGCCTGGTTGGCTCAATGGGTTAAGCCTCTGCCTTCAGCTCAGGTCATGATCTCAGGGTCTTGGGATCAAGCTCTCTGCTCAGCGGGGAGCCTGCTTCCCCAGTCTCTCTCTGCCTACTTGTGATCTCTGTCTGTCAAATCAATCAATCAATCAATCTTTTTTTTTTTAAAGAATAATAGGGAAAGGTGTTATTTAACTTTTATTAATTTCTTGTCTAATATTCTTCCTTTCTTTATCTAGATCCAAGTTTCTGACCTATATAAATTTCCTCCTTTCTGACAAATAATCTTTTAGTATTTCTTGCAAGATAGGTTTCCTCAGTTTATATTTGCTTGAGGATCTCTTATTTCTCATTCAGTTTTGAAGGTAATTTCACT
This sequence comes from Mustela erminea, assembly GCF_009829155.1. Classification (NCBI taxonomy): domain Eukaryota; kingdom Metazoa; phylum Chordata; class Mammalia; order Carnivora; family Mustelidae; genus Mustela; species Mustela erminea. The sequence continues at coordinate 60,264,325 of NC_045616.1, read as the reverse complement.
GAATACAGAATTCTAAGTATATGGATTTTTAACTTTTTTTAAGGTTTACTTTTTCTTTCTTTCTTTCTTTTTTTTCTTTAACTAATCTCTACACAGTGTGAGACTTGAACTCACAACTCCAAGATCAAGAGTGGTATGCTCTTCTGATTCAGCCAGCCAGCCAGCCAACTCTTAATTATTTCGCTCTACTTCTCTTGTTTGCATAGTTTCTGAAGAGAATTCTGATAGAATTTTTCCTTACTCTTTTATAAGTAATTGTCCCTTGCTTCTTGGATATTTTGTTCTTTGAAATTTTTTTGTTTTTGTTTTTGCATTTCAGTTTTGGAAGTTTCTACTGACATTTCTTCAAGCCCATTTGTTAGTTTGTTTTGTTGTTGTTGTTGCGTCCAGTCTAAAAATAAGCCCATTGACGGCATTTTTGCATTTTAGCGATTTTGATTTATAGCATTTCCTTTTGATTCCTAGTATTTCCAACCCTCTGTTTATGTTATATACATAAGTTCTTGGATGTTGTCTGCTTTTTCCATTAGATTCCTTAGCATATATTTTTTAAAGATTTATTTATTTTATTTACTTCAGAGTGAGAGAGAGAGCACAAGAAGGGAGAGGGTCTGAGGGAGAAGCAGACTCCCTGCTGAGCAGGGAGCCCAGTGTGGGACTCCATCCCGGGACTCCAAGATCATGACCAGAGCCGAAGGCAGCCACTTAACCAACGGAGCCACCCAGGCACCCTCCTTAGCATATTTTTAAAAAGATTTGTTTGTGTATTTGAGAGAGAGTGTGTGACAGAGAGGGCACACGCAGGAGTGGGAAAAGGGCAGAGGGTGAGAACCTTCAAGCTGACTCCCCCATTGAGCAAGGAGCTTTATACTGCGACCCATGAGACCCTGACCTGAGCCAAAACCCAAGTTGGCTGCTCAACCTACTGAGGCACCAAGGCACTCCATGATTACTTAGCATTTTAATCATAGTTTAAATTCCTAGTCTGATAATTCCGTATCCTTGCTATACCTGAGTATGGTTCTCATGCTTGCTCTGTCTCTTCAGACTACGCTTTTAATATGCCCTGTAATTTTTTTTTTTTTTTTTGAAAGCTGGACATGATGGTACTAGGCAAAAGGAGCTGAGATAAATATGCCTTTAGAGTGAGATTTTGTTTATCCACCTAGAAAAGGCTCGACTGTGTTATTCTAGGCAGTTGCTGTAGGTGTCAGAGGCTAAGATTTACTCTGGTGTCTTCAGTTTTGTCTCCTGTGGTGTTTTGGGTTTCCCTAGTTACTACTTAAAATCTTTTAAAAAATGAAGTTTTTTTCAGTTTCATAAGAGCTCTACTGATGCAACAGTAAGGAATTAGGGGAATAGGAAGTGCTAATCATAGATGATTGCTTTTTAATCTTTTAACCTTTTACTGTGTCTGTGCCCCGGACTATTGTAGACACTATATTTTTTGTTCTAGAATGTCCTTTAGGGGTGCCTGGGTGGTTCTCTCGGTTAATCATCTGACTTTGGCTCAGGTCATCTTGGAGCCCTGGGATCAAGGCACCCCCATATCCCCCTCACCCACTGCCCTCATCCAGTGGGGATTTGGCTTGTCCCTTTAGTACCCACGCCCACCTCCCCTATGCTCACTCATTTGCTCGCTTTCAAATAAATAAAATCTTTAAAATGCTATTTATTCTTTGAGATTTTGTTTATTCTTCATGAGCAAATTGTGTCCATTAGCATTTAAAATAATTGCTTTAAAATCTGTGCTAAATTGAGAGGCACCTGGGTGGTTTTAGCCAGTTGAGCATCTGCCTTCAGCTCAGGTTATGATCTCAGGGTTCTGGGATTGAGCCCTGCATTGGGCTCCCTGCTCAGAGGACAGCCTGATTCTCTCTCTCCCTCTGTTCCTACCCCTGCTTGTGTGCTCACTTTCTCTTTCTCAAATAAATAAAATCTTAAAAAAGAAAAAATTAAAATCTGTGCTACATCAAAAGTATTTCATCTTAAAGTTGCCTACATTTGATTCCCTTTTGAACATTGTTTTGCTTTCCTATTTCTTTACAGGTCTGTGAAATTTGGATTATATTCTGGACACTATAAGTGGTACCTAACAGAGCCTGTCTGTGTTATGTTCCTCCAGAGATTGTTGATTTTTTTTTTTTAAGATTTTTTTTTTTTTTTTTAATTTGACAGCACAAGTAGGTGGAGCAGCAGGCAGAGGGAGAGAGGGAGAAGCAGTCTCCCTGCTGAGCAGGGAACCTGATGTGGGGCTCTATCTCAGGACCCTGGGATCATGCCCTGAGCCAAAGGCAGACGCTTAACCAACTGAGCCTCCTAGGTGCCCCTTGAGGAGAGTAGAGTGTATATACCAGTCCGAGATTTCCTCCTTTGGCTTTCTCCTTTTCTGCACTTCTCCCCTTTTCTATATGCTGTGGTTGTCTTAACTCTGTCCTCTGATTCTTCAAGCACCAAGACTGTAGTTCTCTGTTTAGCCAAACTTCTCTCCTCTGGCAGCCACTGGGGCCTCCCTGCAGGCCAAGTGCTGTAAATAAAAAGTTTAGGGTCTTCTGTCTTCTAAGTATTGATGTTCTCTCCAGTTTTTAGTTACTTGTGGTCACTTTACAGTGTATTCGGGTAGTAGTGTTGTAATATTTTGCCCAGGATTTATAGTTCCATCAGTGGGAGAAATGATCTAAGAGGAACTATTCAGCTGATACTGGATAGTGGAAGTTCTCCATGGTAGCAGTGGAAGTTGGAATTACAGTAGCCTTAAAATAACTAGTATTTATATAGTACTTCCTTGTCATAAAAAGAGCTTAAGGTAGATTATCTGATCCATCATGATTGTTAATAATATAGTAGGCAAAAGACCAATGCGTATGTGCTACTACATTTAGTGCTAAGAATCTGGGCAGGAAGTGAATTTGGATTCTAAATTGAATTTAAGATGTGTATTCGGATATGGTAACTAAAGCAAAAAGTTGGGGAGGAAGGTAGTAGTGAAAACTTTAGATATGGAATGAAAAGCAGAATTTTGTGCCTTTGAGATGAGACTGTCAGCAGGTAAATGGGCACCAAGAATAAATACATAAACTGTCTTGTCTACATGTTTCTTTAAATTTTAGTGTAAGCTTCCTTGGATCCTTGGAAAAGGATTGCCTACTCTCTCTACCTTTTTTTTTTTTTTTTAAGATTTTATTTATTTATTTGACAGACAGAGATAACAAGTAGGCACAGAGGCAGGCAGAGAAAGAAGGGAGGAAGCAGGCTCCCTGCTGAGCAGAGAGCCCATGTGGGATTCGATCCCAGGACCTTGAGATCATGCCCTGAGCCAAAGGCAGAGGCTTTAACCCACTGAGCCACCCAGGTGCCCCTAAATTTTAGTGTAAGCTTCCTTGGATCCTTGGGAAAAGATTGCCTACTCTCTCTTTTTATAAATTAGGTCACACAGTGTCAACATCTGCTTGTTTCACTGTATTATTTTTATTCTTCACTTTTTTAAAGCTTTAAAAAATAATTTTCATATCATCACAGTTTGTAGTTTTTAAAAACTTAGTTTCTGTTTATTTACTATACTGTAAGCTTCATGAAGAGAGATACCATGTTTTTGTATGCCCAGCTCTTGGCCCAGTGCCTGACACATGTTAGATGTCCATATTTGTTGAGGAATGAATGAAAACAAGTACACGCATGTGTGCACATGTGTGTGCAAACACACACACAGAGTACCAAGGAGTACAAGTAAGAGTTACAAAAATCTGTTATAGTCAGTCTAAAACTCTTTAGTACAGTTGAGGTTTTTATTAACCTAGATTTGAGGGATGTCATAGGCGTGAGTTGAAAGTTAATGTAGGACAGTTCCAAATTGGGAGGAGGAGTGGAGTGGCAAGAAGATTTGGGAAAATTAGTAGAATAATACTGGTAAGAGTTGATAACTACTTTGTATATTAGCAATGAAAAAGTTTTTTTATAAATACAGAAAGGCTATAGGATATGTGGAAATATATTTTTAAAGACTTAAGTCTAGGCGGTTAGATAGTATGGAGACCCAGAAAATACACAGAACAGGATATTTGAACAGAGTATCATATCTGATGAGAGCAGTTTGAAAAGGATGATTCAGGCAGTCTTGAGTAGTAAGATGTCTCCACATGGAGACGAGTGATGAAAAGCATTCAGTGCTTTTCATTTCTTCTGTGTTTCAGTATTCCAACATCCCAAAATAAAGGAGGGAGTTAAAAAGAAGTATTTATAGGCTATTATAATCAGATTCTTTATAATAAAACCTTCTCGTTCCACAGCTCTTGGATAAGCACAAGAATACAGAAAGCATGGTGGAGCTTCTGGACTTGTATCAGATGGAGGATGAAGCCTATAGCAGCCTTGCAGAAGCCACAACTGAATTATATCAGTATTTACTACAGCCATTCCGAGACATGAGAGAGCTTGCCATGCTACGGAGACAACAGATCAAGGTATCTTTTTTTTTTTTTTTAGACCTACATGATTCCCTGCCTGTTTCATAGTTCTCAGACTGGCTGGCCATAGAGGAGCTTTTTAAAAATGCAGATGGCTGATCCTTTGTCCCCAAAGATTCTATTTTGGTCGATTCAAATTATATAGAACCTGCGCCCCTCATTTTAGAGTATCTCAATGGTGATTCTGTTGAGTAACCAGGAATGAGAAGAGCCTAGAAAGTGAAGTTGTGGATGTATTGAGAAATCCCCATCTTCCCCCTTTATCCTGTACTTTTCTTCTCTGTTCCTCCCATACAGTGTTTTGGGGACGGTGTGGCCTTATATTTCTTTACCAGAAGTTTTGGGAACATTTCTTCTGGGAAGGCCTTATTTTGAAAGTTACAATAAAGGGATGCCTAGGTGGCTCAGTCAGTTAAACATCTGACTTTGGCTCAGGTCATGATCCCCGGGTCCTGGGATTGAGCCCCACATTGGGCTCCCTACCCAGCAGAAAGCCTGCTTCTCTCTCTTCCTCTGCTTGACACTCCCCCTTCTTGTGTTCTCTGTGTCAAATAAATAAATAAAATCTTAAAGAAAAAAATCTTTAAAAATATCTTAAAGAAAAAAAAGTTATAAGAATTTAATGTCAGAGTTTCCAAAAATGTTTTTATAAGTTTTATTTATTTTAAAGTGGGCAAAGGAAGAGGGAGACAGAATCTTAAGCATACCCTGTGCTAAGGGTGGAGCCTGACGGAAGGCTCCATCCCAGGACTCTGAGATCATGAGCCAAAACCAAGACTGGGCTGCTAAACCTACTTAGCTACCAGGGCAACCCATTAGATACTTAAGAGGCACCTGGATGGCTCAATTGTTAAGCGTCTTTCTTCAGCCCAGGTCGGTCCTGGGATCAAGCCCCACATCAGGCTCCCTACTCTTGCGAGGCCTGCTTTTCCTTCTCCCACTGCCCCTGCTTGTGTTCCCTCTCTTGGTGTCTCTCTCTGTCAAATAATGCTTGTGTTCCCTCTCTTGGTGTCTCTCTCTGTAAAATAAATAAAATCTTTTTAAAAAAATAATCTATGAGATTTAGTTTTCATGGGTAAAGTGTGCTTTACATTTTTGAGGCAGGTGTTCTGATGTTTTTCTTTGCATGGTGTTCTTTTAGCTTCTCTTTTTTTTAATCTATGTTTTTGTTGAAATTACAGAGATACAGCCTTAGCTGTGTAAAGTTTTATCCTGAACCTTTGGCAAGATACCAAGGGATGAAGCTTAAGCTGTATTTATAGAGAAATTTTTAGTTATTAGAGAAGAAAGTTCTAAAATCAGTCATCCAAACTTTCACCCTAAGAAGCTAGAAAAAGAGAGCAAGTTAAACCCAAAAAACTAAGAGTGGGGTCCGTGAAAAAAAGAAATGATAGATTGAAGAAAAGATCACTGAAACCAAAACCTGGTTGTCTGGGGCGGGGGGCAGGGAACTCTATATTTTATAAACCTAGCTGAATTTTTTTTTTTTTTAAAGCCCCACATTATCTGTTAGGACTGAAAGTACAGATATAATTACAGATTCTATAAATGTTAAAGTTAATAAAGAAATATGAACAGATTGGTACCAATACATGGTCTGATTTAGATGAAATGGATACATTTCTTAGAAAAAATGAAAGTTATCAAAATAATTTCAAGGAGAAATAGAAGAATATAGGGAGCACTGTATTAACAGAGTTGAGTTCATAATTCAGAACATTCCTATAAAGAAATCGACAAGTCCAGAACACATTGGAGAATTTATGAAACATGTAAAGAAGAAATAATGCAAAATCTGCACAAACTCAGAAAACAAGGGAGGGAATACTTCCCAACTAATTTTTTAGGCCAGCATTACCCTGATACCAAAATCAAATGATGTTACAGAAAAAAGAGAACTAGAGATAGATGACCCTCATGAATATAGATGCAGTAATTCTTAACATGATCTTAAAAAATAGGGTCTAATAGGGACATCTGGGTACTCAGTCATTGAGCATGTGCCTTCAGTTTAGGTCATGATCCCAGGGTCCTGAGGATCGAGCCCTGTGTAGGGCTCCCTGCTTAGCAGGGAGTTTGCTTCTCCTTGCTCTGCTCCTCCCTACCTCACTCTCTCTGAAATAAATAAATCTTTTAAAAAATAAGATCTAGTAATCTATAAAAATAATACAGTATATATGAATAGGGTTTATCTCAAATGCAAGGTTGTTTTAACATTCAGAAATAAACCAGTATAATTTACCATATTAGACTAAAGGGAAAAAACCAGTATATTTCTATGGGTGCAGAAAAGCAATTAACAAAATTCAGTATCCATTCATGGTAAAAACCCAGCACACTAGGAAGAAAAGGGATTTCCTTGACCTGACAGGGTGTGTATGAAAAGCCTACCTAACATCATATATGATGGTGAATGACTAAATTCTTAGACCTGTGATTGGGAACAAGGCAAGATTGTTTACTCTCACCACTTTAATTCAGTATTTTTCTGGAGTTCATAGCCAGAAAAAGTAAAAGGCATATAAATTAGAAGAACAAAATAAAGCTATCTGTACTTACAGATAATGTAATCATGTATATAAAATGTACGAAGGGTTTTTTTTTTTTAAGATTCCATTTATGGGGTGCTTGGGTGGCTCAGTCAGTTAAACGTCTACTTTTGGCTCAGGTCATAATCCTATGGTCCCAGAATCAAGCCACACATCAAGCTCCCTGCTCAGCTGAGAGCCTGCTTCTCCCTCTCCCTCTACCCCTGCCCACCACCCCACCCCATGCTTGTGCTCTCTTTCTTGCTTTATCTCAAATAAATAAATAAATAAAATCTTCCCCCAAAAAAAAATTCCATTTCTCTGTTTGACAGGGAAAGAGAGAGAGAGAACACAAGCATGGGGAGCCACTCAGCTGTCCCTCTCCTAAGGGACCTTTAACCAAAAAACCTGTTGAAATAATATGTAAATTTAGTTACAAGGTTAATGTTAAAAATTCAATTGCATTTTCTAATCTTTTAGAAATGAAAATTACAGAGGTGCCTGGGTGGCTCAGTGGGTTAAAGCCTCTACCTTCTGCTCAGGTCAGGATCCCAGGGTCCTGGGATCGAGCCCCGCATTGGGCTCTCTGCTCGGCAGGGAGCCTGCTTCATCCTCTCTCTCTGCCTGCCTCTCTGCTTACTTGTGATCTTTGTCAAATAAATAAAAGTCTTTAGAAAAGAAAATTACAGAAACTTTAAAATACCATTATAAGCATCTCTGGACATGAACTCTTCAGGAATGTATTTTACAAAATATATGAAAGTTCTGTCTTCTGAAAATTGTAAAGCTTTGCTGAGGGACACTAAGTGTACCGTAAGAAATGGGAAGATCATGTTAATAGTTTGGAAGACTCAGTAATGTTTAGATGTCAGTTTTCAGTTGATCTAGATTCAAATTAAAATTCTAGTAAGTTTCTCCCCCCAGAAACTGACAAACGAATTACAAATTTTTATGGAAAGGCAGAGTATGGCTTTAACAATTTTGAAAAAGATAAAATTGGAGGGCTTATTACCTGACTTGAAAACTTTTGGAAAACTAGTCAAATCCAGAAACAGATACATGGTTATATAGTAAGTTCTTCATGAAGGTGACAGAGCAGTTAAGTGGGGGAAGGAATAATCTTTCCACGAAATGGTACCAGAACAACTGCATACCCACATTTAAAAAAATTGATCTCAGTTCTTATACCATATGGAAAAATTAACTTCAAATCCATTTTAGACCTAAACAGACTCTCATGTTCTCAAATGTGTTTAAGAGGGGTGCCTGGGTGGCTCGGTAAGTGTCAACTCTTTATTTTGACTCAGGTCATGATCTCAAGGTCATGAGGTCAAGCCCTGTTTTGGCTCAGTGCTAGATGTAGAGCCTGTTTAAGATCTTTACCTCTCTTCCTCTCCCTGCCACCACTCCCCTACTTCTCTCTTTAAAAAAAAAAAAAAAAAAATTTAATGTAAGAAAATGTAGAAAGTTTTGACAATTTTGGGAAAGAAAAGGTAAAGACTTTTTAGGATGCAGAAAAGTTAAGCCATAAACTTTATTTTTTTAAAAAATTTTTTAGAAGATTTTATTTATTTATTTGATACAGAGAGAGAGAGAGAGAGCACAAGCAGGGGGAGCAGCAGGCAGAGGGGGAGAGAGAGAAGCAGGCTCCTGGCTGAGCATGACCTGAGCCGAAGGCATCCGCCTAACTAACTGAGCTACCCAGACGTTCCCATGAACCATAAACTTAAAAAAATTTGTTGATAAATTGGACTTCACCAAAGTTAAACACTTACTTTTGAAAGATCGTTAAGAAAAAGAAGGCAAGCTCACAGAATGGGAGAAAATACTTGTAATACATCTGAAAAAGAAATTATACAGCTCAATGACAACCAAAAAATTTTAAAATTGGCTAAATTCTTAAAAGACCTTAAAGAAATGGCTAATGAGCACATGCAGAGAAGCTTAAAATTGTCATCTTGGAAATTCAGATTAAAACCATAATAAGACACACACCCATTAGAGTGAGTATCATTTAAAATTCTGGCACTAGGATGCCTGGGTGGCTCAGTTGCTAAGGCATCTGCCTTTGGCTCAGGGTGTGATCCTGTGGTCCTGGGATCCCGCCCCACATCAGGTTCTCTGCTTAGTGAGGAATCTGCTTCTCCCCACCCCCCATCTAGTCTCTCTGTTTGTCAAATGAATAAATAAAATCTTAAAAAATAAAGCTGTGGCATTCCCAAGGGCTGTTGAGGTTATAGAGTAACTATAATTCTCAAATATTCCTAGCATATTTTGTAGTGGTGTAACCCATTTTGGTAAACAGTTTGGCTGTTACTTGAGGAGTTAGATATAGACATACTTCAGTACTCAGCTATTCAAATCCTGGTTATAAAAGAGAAATGAGGGGCGCCTGGGTGGCTCAGTGGATTAAGCCACTGCCTTCGGCTCAGGTCATGATCTCAATGTCCTGGGATCGAGTCCCGCATCGGGCTCTCTGCTCAGCAGGGAGCCTCCTTCCCCCTCTGTCTCTGCCTGCCTCTCTGCCTACTTGTGATCTCTCTCTGTCAAATAAAATAAATAAAATCTTTAAAATAAAAAACAAAAAGAGAGAAATGAAAACATCTGCTCGTACGACAGGTACAGGAATACTCATGCCACTTTTCTTCACAGTAGCGCCTAACTGGAATAGCCCAAATAACTATCAGTGGGTGAATGGATAGGCAAAATGGGGTATTTCCATGTTACAGAATAGTCACTATGCAAAGGAATTTACCTTTGATAGTCACAACAACATGGATAAATCTGAAATCTTGCTAAGTCAAAGAAACCAAGTACAAAAGCATATATTCATGTGTGAAGGGATGGATGGCATGAGGAATCTTTTTGGAGGTGATAGAAATGTTTTATGTCTTGATTGTAGTGGTTGTTGCTTGGGTGTATACAGCTATTAAAACTCATCAAAAATTGACTTTAAATGGATTAATTTTTATGTAAATTAAACTTTTATTAATAGTTTACAAAAAGTATGCTGAACAAAAGGCAACAGACACAGTGTAAACTATATGAATCCATTAATGTGAAATTTTGGAGTTGATGGTTTTGATCTATATTGACAAAGCTTAGCACTTCTTGCCTCGGGTTGGCCAATGGAGATTGAGAGGGAACAGGTGTAACAGAATCCTTTGGGTGATGGATACACTCTAAATTTTGGTTGTAGTGGTTTTTACATAGATATGTAAACTTGTCAGAATTCATCAAAATTTACACTTATGTCAGGAATATTCTGCTGTATGTAAATTATAACTTAAGGTAATTTTTAAAAATGTATTATGTAAAAGTTGATGTAGAGGCACACAAACTGGAGTGATCAACACTGCCTAAGGATAGATGGAAAAATAGGGAAATCAATTATCTTATATTGAAAGAATCAATACCAATTCAATAGAAAGTGGGTACATATGTCTGCACTGGAGATTGGAATAGACAGTACCCCAGATACAGATACAATCCGGAATGGTACTGTGAATAGGCATGTGCTTGTGCTTTTCGTCAAAATATTGAATAAATTATAAAATCTTCGCTCCTACATGGCACCATTGTTGATGCCAGTATAGCATGGCCGGGATTAAAACACATATCAGTTTGACTGCAAAGCTTGCTGTTTTAATTAAACCACATGGTGTAAACTGTTGGTATGTCTCTCGTTTAAGGATTTGTAGGAAATGAGAGGAAAGGTGGTCCAGGGCTAGAACACTGTCGCATCCTGTGGAGTTTGACCTGTATTCTGGATTCTTTAGAAAGAACTTAATTTCCAGTGCTTTTAAACTAGATACTAAAACATGATAGAAAAAAAGAAAATAAGTTAACTTGGTACCCTGAATGTATATTTATATTTGTATTATAAAATATTTATAAGATACATATTTAATATACCTTGATATTTTCTTAAATATTTATATATTAGCATTTTATTATAATAGAGTTACTATATATTTTATATTTTATATTAAATATACTTTAGTCTTAATTATATTTATATAAATGGTAATTAAAAACTTTTTAAATTTGGTATTCTTAAAAGCATCCTTTATTACTTATGGAAAGCCTTTGATCTTTCAACCATACAGCTTTACTCATTGTTCAGATCCAGCTTTGTCTCAAGGCAGAAAGTAATATTGCTCTGTCTCCTAGTTTTAATGCCTCATACAGGTATCTGATTTTTTAAATTTTATTTATGTATTTGAGGGAGCATGAGCAGAGAGAGGGGGAGAGGGAGAAGCAGACTCCCTCTTGAGCAGGAAGTCTGATGTGGGGCTCCACCCTAGAATCACCACCTGAGCCACAGACAGATACTTAGCCAACTGAGCCAGCCAGGCATCCCTGTAAATGGTAATTAATAAAGATTTTTCACTAATCCTCTGTCTCATCTATAAGCATTAAGCAATTCCTCCCTACCCAGAATTTTTGGCCTAAAGGTTGTTCTAAGACCCACACCCCTTGACAGAGTTACCAGACTCTATGTCTAATATATTGGCACTCAAAAATGTAACCCCCAGGGGCACCTGGGTGGCTCAGTGGTTTAAGCCTCTGCCTTCAGCTTGGGCCATGATCTCGGTGTCCTAGGATCGAGTGCCATGTCGGGTTCTCTGGTCGGCGGGAAACCTGGTTCCCTCTCTCTCTGCCTGCCTCTTCTGCCTACTTGTGATCTCTCTCTCTGTCAAATAAATAAACAAAATCTTAAAAAAAAAAAAAGTAACCCCCGACTGGCAGCCTCAGTATCATCTGGGACCTTGTTACCAATACAGATTCCTGGTCCATACCTCAGATATCTACTGAAACTAGGGGGAGGGGCTCTGCAGTCTTCATTGAAACAACCTTCCCAGGTGATTATGATACTTAAGTTTAAGAACCCCAAGTTCAGAAGAACTTGAAACCACTCATGGATGGAACACACTGAACTCCAAAGTTATAGTCTCTCTGGGACTCAGTTTTGGCATCCACAGAGTGAGATTCAAACTAGATGATTCTATCTAGATTATTATTATTTTTTAAACAAGAAGTTTATTTAAACAACAAGATGCTTGACTTGAAGGGAAAAGTATCTAGGATTCATTTCTTTTAGAGTAATTTATCTCTACTTAAAGACAGATTGCTGTACATGTAACACTACATACAAAAAAGTTATAAAATTGTCCTTGGTTTTACAATGATAAATGAAAAACATTAAAATTCTCCAATTGAAAAAGGTATGCAAGGATTTTTATGTTGTTCGTTTTTTTGTTAAACAGTGAGAGCAAAATAACTTATTGGAATATAAAGGTTAAGAGCTGACTGAGAATGCCACTAATGGAGAGAGGGGGTATTTTCACAGAAGTAGTATTTTCCCCCATCCCATCTCCATTTGTTGTCGATCAAAACATACCACTGGCCATTTAGTTTAAAAAAATGCAATATGCTTGTACACATACACAGTTACTTTATGTACAATAAAGGAATGGGGAAGGGGAAAATGAAAGAATAGAGAAAACTATACTGTAGTAGTCGGGATGTGGTGGAACCAAATTGCGGCTTTCTAGTTGAGAATGTCTGCTTGGTCTGGAGGAACAGAGTTCTGGAGTAAAGTAGCAGGTTCCCTTTTTAGTAGATGACACCTGTCTGCTGCAGGAACACATCAATTGTATCTTCATTCTTCATTTCCGCCTGTGTAGGTGTGTCTGTTTCATTAATTGGCTGCCCATCAAATTGGAATCTGATCTGCCTCATTGACAAACCCTGTCGTTCACAGTAGGCTTTCATTAGTTTACTAAGTGATGTGTGCCTCTTAATCTTAAACTGCACCACAGAACCATCCCACCCCGCCACTTTCAAATTAATATGATCGTTGTTCTCAGTCTTGACTCCTTCCTTGGGCTTTTTGTCGGCCATGGCGAGCACTAGAGTATCCTCAGCTGCCACTTCACAAAAGAGGTGCTAGGTCCACACCGAATGAGCACGCCTCTATCTAGATTTTTTTTTAAGATGTTATTTATTTATTTGACAGAAATCACAAGTAGGCAGAGAGGCAGGCAGAGATAGAGGAAGGGAAGCAGGCTCCCTGCTGAGCAGAGAGCCTGATGTGGGGCTCTATCCCAGGATCCTGGAATCATGACCCAAGCCAAAGGCAGAGGCTTTAACCCACTGAGCCAGCCAGGTGCCCCCTCTGTCTAGATTTTTAAATCCAGCATATTAATGAGTCAGGGTTGGTTACTGAGTTGGCCCACTGATTTGTCTTTGCGTAGCTAAAAGCACTTCAGGCACATTGGCTGACTTTTTATACTTGCTGAAAGAAATAAGCAAGGATCTAGTAGGCAGCCTCAGCTCTTTTCTCCCCTTCATAGCCAGGCACCTCGTTTTGCCAATTATCGTCCCACTGCATCTTAAATGTGCTCTTCCACCCTTCCTGTTCCCCAGGACCAAGCAAATCTGTAAGTATCATTGTGTGAGATAGAAAGATACACACTCCCCAGCCCTTGTTCCAGTGGACAAATTAGAAGAGGGTTTTCATCTGGGCAGATGCAGCAGTATACATAGCTTGGCAAAAGATGGGCTGGTTTTCAGTCTCCACTCTGCCCACTTTGTGGGGCACTTTGTACAGGGTGGTTTTTACACTGTTGGATCACTATATACTATCACATATCAACTGTGAACTGTATAGTGCCATCACTTACCTCTTACCTGAGCTATTTTTTCTTTGGTTTCCTTGCCTTTTAGATTTCTCTCTCTGCTTTTTTTTTTTTTTTTTTAAGATTTATTTATTTTTAGAGTGAGAACATGCAGGAGAGTGGTGGGGACCGGCAAAAGGAGAGAATTTCAAGCAGACTCCCTGCTGAGTATGGAGCCTGACACTGGGCTTGATTTCATGACCCTGAAGTCATGACCAGAGCTGAAATCAAGAGTCAGATGTCCAACCCACTGAGCCACCAGGGTGCCCCAGATTTCTCTCATCTTTAAAAAAAAATTATCAGATCACACTTCTTGAGAATATTGATTTACTTTGAATCCAGAAAAATGCATGACTAAATACTTCCAAATGTGATCATGTTATTTTGTTAATCTTAGTCACCTTCAGGTGACTCCTGGGCCCAGAAAATTTGTATTAAAGGTACTACAACGTCAGTATATATACAGATTTATCTTGGCATCTTTTTCACATGAGAATTGGAGGTTTTGTTTTGTTTTATTTTTCTCTTCTTCACCTGCTAACCCAGCAGTAGACAGGAGTTACACTTAAGGTTTCTTATATAAAACCCAGTATCCAAGGAAGTGATGTACTTCATAATAAGTAATTGATGCCAAGAAATTTGTATTTATAAATTAGTCTCACTATAGCCACCTAAACTGACACATACTTTTTTCCATTTCAAAAGCAGGCACTGTTTTCCGTCTAGCCCTGAAATTGAAAACAGAGATGTCATTGTTTTTAAGCTCATGATCCAGCTGACCAGTGCTGTACATTTTTCAGACTTGCCGAGATAGGAAAAGAACTTAGTATCCTGACTTAATGTCTTAGGTACAGGAAACCATAATAACATTTTTTAAAAAGGTAGTTGCAGTGTTAACTACTGAGTTTTAGAAACCATTTAAACAGCACTTAGAAAACATGCATAACATGTTTGTGTTGCGTATATTTGAATATACCTGTACAGTGAAGGTAAAGATGGTCCAACAAAGGACAAGTTATCTTCAAATAATTACCAGCAGATTTTTAAAAGTTTTCTCTTTTGAATAAGCCATAGTGTAAGTTTCTTACTTCTGTATAGTGTTTAGGCTTCCAAGTGAAAAGGATTTGGTTAATGATCTGAGTTAAGATTTTTTAATTTTGAACATTGCTTGTTCTATTTATTAGATTTCTGTTCCATAGTTGTGTCTATAGGAGTTTGATCGGAAAAGTAAACCAGCTGAAATAGCTGGGGAGAATTTAATACAAAGAATTGTTAACTTGGCATAAAGTTGTTAACCAGATGGTTAAGAAGGCAGCTAAGATATCAGAACTAACAATTGTAAAAACAGCCACCACCCCTGGGATTGGTGGCAGTTATTAATGTTTTAGTATGGAGGGTGGACTCTGTGTGGAGCTGAATTCTGGGGAAGGCAGCATAGTGTAATCAGGGCTGGTATGTCTCAGCTGGAAGGAGAGACTCAGATTACTGGGAATAGAGCAGCCCAGTGTTGGTTCCTCTTGCCGAGAGGGTGGGCAGAAAGTGAGGCTAGTTCTGCTAAGGCTGACAAACTGCGAACTGGATTCTGTGAACTGCTTCAGGAAGGAACTGCAGATGCTGGGATGAAGTGAGTCTCTGCTGATACCCATAGGAACAGCAAACAAGAAAGTCCAGTGATACACATAGGAAGAAGCAAATCTCTTCTCCCTCCCCCAGACCTTTCTATTGGCAAAGGCTAGACGTGGTTCACAAGCTCCAACTCTAGCATCACAAGGCATAAGGTGAACTTGGAAACTGATGGACAAGAATTTACATATATCTTTAAAATTTCAAAGTTGGGGGAAAAAAACCCTAGGAACCTAGCTTATGGTTTTAGGTACAATATACCAAGTCCTTGAAAGGGTATAAAGTTTAATCATGTCATTGAAAAGACGTTCTCTCCTAACGTGCTGAGTAAGAGTTTAAAATTTGGCTGCAGTGTTAAATTTTCTAAATCTTTGGTCCATATTTGTGAATATTAATCTTATACTTTTTGAGTGTTTAAAAATCAGAGGTAATCACAACAAAGCACAAACTATGATGGTTTTGTTAGATACAAACGAGTCTTCTGAGTCCTTCTATCTGAGCTGAAGTCTAAATATGCCACTTACTGCTAAGAGTCCCACAGTGGCTTCCTGGTGCCTCTCAAACTAAGTATAATTTCAGCCTGATGTTTTAAGTCCTCCTAATAGTGACCACAACCTCCTTTTCTAGTCTTATCTCACATTGCCTTTATCTGTTTTACCTAAACTCCAGCCATGCTGGACTATTCTGTCTTCTAAGACACTGAACGTAACTGCAAAAGGCTCAGGTTAATTCTTGCCTCCAGCAGACCTTTTGGGTGGTTCTCTTTCTCCATATACCATGTATCTCTCAAAATCATACCCCTCCTTTAGATCCCTCTGCAGTTTTCAACCTCAGTAAAGTAAATCCTGATCTGAACAGCTAAATGAGTTCTCTTCTTACCAAACGTTTCATTTACCTTAAAGGTCTTAAAATACCTTTATTCTTTTTACACAGAGACACCCTTCACCATTATTAATACCTGGATTAATTAAGAATTCTACTTGTTCTCTATTTTTTTTCCCCTGAAAGTTTTATTTATTTGAGGGAGAGAGAGAGAGGCTCACACATGGTGGAGAGGGGTTGACAGGGACCTCCTGAGGGAAAAGAGACTCCCCACTGAGCAGAGAACCCAACACAAGCTCATACCAGATCCCTGAGATCATGACCTGAGCCAAAGGCAGACACTAAACTGGTGGGGCCACCAGTTTAAATTTCTTAAGAATTTAGTTACTCATCATTCCCATTAGAAATTTTCTTCCCAGACTCAGTACTGCAACCTCTATGGCTGGTGCTTACCCGAGTATCCTAGGCATTCTCTGTCTTGATAGATTTTTATACTCTATTGTAATTCTTTATTTTAGTGTCTGTGTCTTCCACTAGACTGAGTATCTTTCTGTGCCTGCTGCCTAGTACAATAGTGATGGTGAGAAAATACTATAATAATAATAATACATCATCATTTTGAGTGAATAATTGAATGTTAAGTGATTGTGTCAAAGCTCTCACACTTAATAGTAGCACAGCCAGTTCTCCTAATTTGAAGACATTTCTGCAGCACTTTTATCTTTGCTTACCCCACCCTCCAATTAGATCATAAATTTCTTAGGCGGAGAATGTGTGTCTTACGTTACATCCCCTGAAGTACCCAGTACAATGGGATCTTTATTCAAGTTACATAATTGAATGATTCCAGATATTAGCCATGGTAAAGTCTAAAAGGGAGAAAAAAGCAACCATATCCAGTAGCATCATGTAAGTTTAACTCCTGCAGTATGTGACTGGAGATACAGTAATTGTCTTCTGAGAATTAAGAAATTCCAGTCTTGGTTAGTACAGAATCTGGTATCAAGCATCTAAGCTTCTCCTACTGATTTAATTGCCCTTACTTGGCACTATTTTTATGGTCCCAGAAATGGAGCTCAACATAATTCTGTTTTCCAGCTATTAAGGAAGACATTTAGGTTTTGATCATATCTCCATTTCCCCTCCCTCCCACACACACTGGAAAAAAAAGTAAGTCTCATAATTTTGCCTCTTGCTGTTCCTCCTATATGGAAACAGGAGTTCATTGTTTGCTTGACTAGAAACAGGAAGCCTCTGGGGTAATGTGTCCTCATCTTGTCTGGTTGGTATGGTTTGTGAAATGAAGAGATAAAGCATTTTTTTGGTTCATGATTATAAAAGCAGTAGGTATGTATACACACACACACACTCTAAAGAAGATTTGGAAAGTACAGATTTCAAACAGGAAGAAAAATGATCACCCACAATCTAACAAAAGATGACCTCAGTAATATATTCTATATATTTTCTCCTTTTTTCTGGACATTATATAGTTGAAATTATGTCTAGGATTTGATGTGTCTTTACTTAATCTTATAAAAGTGATTGTTCTTTGTTACTAGAAACTTCATAAGCATTATTTTTGCACAGAATTATATAAGTATTATCATTCTCTATTACTAGATATTTGTGACACGTTTTTTTTCTTCTATTTTGAGTAGCATTGTAGTGAACATCTTTGGTTATTATTCTTTGAAGGTATTTTCTTAAGGTAAGAAGATATGTATAGGGACATCTGGGTGGCTCAGTTGGTTAAGCAGCTGCCTTCGGCTCAGGTCATGATCCCAGCGTCCTGGGATAGAGTCCCACATCGGGCTCCTTGCTTGGCGGGGAGCCTGCTTCTGCCTACCATTCTGTCTGCCTGTGCTCACGCTCTCTCTCTCCCTCTCTCTCTCTCTCTAACAAATAAATAAAATCTTTAAAAAATAATAATAAAAAAATAAAATCTTAAAAAGATATGTATATAAGAAAATGCCTTTAAAGAGTATGGTATCATACTCTTTATGAAAAGTTTTTCATCAATTTATAGTTCTACCAGCAGTGTATGAGTTTGTGCCCGTTTCACCATGACCACAATAACTCTGGTTACTTTTTTAAAAAAATATTTACTTAATGAGTTTTTCTAAATGGTTTCTTATCCTACTATGTAAAAACAGCTATTTTGTGTCATCTTTCCTCCATTCTCCTGTACTACATTTTCTTATCTGGACGTTTTTCTTCACAGGGGAAAATGGAGATTATCAAAAAGAAATTCCCCTCATCCTACCAAATCCAAAACTTGACTTTCTTTATGCCCACGGAAGAACTTTCCCTACATTTGCCAAGAGCAGATTCCCTACACCAGTACTCCAGTTCCTTCCCATGTTCTTCTTAAGGACCTTTCTACTATAATTTGCCCTATTTTCCCCTGGCATCTTTCTGTTTTCCTTTTGCTAGATACTTCTTACCCCTCACTTCTCAGACTGTTCTATGATCTCCCATTGAAATAAAATATAAAATTTAAAACCCATTGAGGTTTGTCCTCTCCTACCACCACCCTTTTTTCTCTATTCAGATCCCTCAAAAGAATATTTATTTATACACATGTCTACATCTCTCACCTCTCATTAAAAACAGGTGCAGAGTGAATTTTTAATTACTCATTTAGGAAATATTTTAGATTGCATATTTCATGCCAGGCAGTATGCTAGTGAGAAGCAAATAAATAAATAAGCCACACACTCAAAAAATGCCTGTGTCCTCATAGAACTTTAAAGGGGGCAAACAGTTAATAGTTAAAATTCACAAAATCTTATAAGCGCTTTGCAGGAAAGTGGTATGTGTTGCACTGAAGAGATTGTAACAGGAAGTCTGGGAAGACTTCCATGAACTAGTAATTGAACTGAGATCTGAAGATGTCATGGGTGTTAATAGGCAAAGAAAATTTGCTTATACTCTAGAACTAAGTTGTTGCTAAGTTCAGTGATCTTATTGCTGTTATATCTGTTGGTACTGGTTGTCATCCTGCTTAACCCCTAAGCAGTGTTGGACAGGTTCAATTTCTCCTCCTTTGACTCTTGCTCCTTATGTGATTCCACACTTGACTGGTGTACCCACTTCCTCTGGCTTTATTTCTGTGGGCTGTTGACCCAGCTTTACAGTCAGTATTCCTTTTTCTCATGACTTCCTTAGATAACCTCATTCACTCTGATGGCTGTAAATGTCATCTATATGGCAAGCCACCTAAATTTATATCTCTAGCCTTGGCTTTTGCAGAATCAAACTTAATGAAACCAACTACTCCTTCATTGTTTAATTCTTGAGGAAATGGCAGTTCTATATACAGATATTTCTTTAAGATTGTATTTATTTTTTTAATTAATCTCTACACCCAGTGTAGGACTCCATCTTCCAACCCGAGATGAGGTCTCATGCTCCACCAACTGAGCCAGTTAGGCACCCCCCAATTTTTTTCTAGTCATTTTTTTTCTTTCTTTTTTAAAGATTTTTATTTGGGAGAGAGAAAGAGAGCGTACACATACCGAGCACACACAAGCAGGTGGAGTGGTAGAGGGAGAAGCAGAGCCCCCGTGGGGCTCTGTCCCAGATCATGACCTGAACCAAAGTCAGAAGCTTAGTCTAATTGAGCTACCCAGATGCCCCTCTAGTCATTCTTGATCCCTTCTTGTGCCTTGCTATTGTCCGTTCATAACACTGCTTATTAGAAATTGCTCATTGTGTGCTGGCTTCTGAACCAGGTGCGCTTGCACCTAGTGTATTTCCCCCTCTATCTGGAAACCTCTTCATTTGCTTAAGGAGCAGTATACTGTTTTTTGTATATTTTTGTATATTTGTATATTTTTGTATATTTTCAAGATCAAAACCAAATGTTATCTTCCTCTAGGTTATATTTCCTGGTGATTAAAATTTTATTTTGGGTTCAGACTGTTCTTTTAATTTGTTAATTGCACCATTTAGAGAATATGGCCTGTATTATTTCTACCTCTTAAAATTTTTTTTACAACTTTTTTGGTGGCTCATGATAGTTGATTAGTTTTTTAGAAATATGCCAGGGTGGATTAATACCTTTCTCTCTGTTTTTTTTTATCATCCTAAGAAGATGTTCTCATTTAATTTTTTAAGCAGTCTTTTCACACTATATGATAAAGCAGGATGGAGTGCACAGAGGATCCATTCCTAGTCTTCCTGTATTTCACCTTTCTTCCATGTTAAACATAGCTGTGTAGTGTTTTTATATGTTTTTATATTAATACTGTCAGGTCTGTGAATTTTACTTTAGCATTCATCTAGTACCTCCCTGTCCATCATTCGATTTTTAGCTCTGCTTTGTTCTTTTGTTTTATTTGTAACTCTTGCAAGTAATCATTAATTTTGTCTGTTACTTTTGTCCAGAGATCTTTAGTGCATAGATGGGCTGATTTTTATAAATTATCAGTCTTAAAAATCTGAGTTTTCAATTATTTATGTCAGCTATAAAATAAGTATTTAGTGATACAAATAATTTTTAACCTGAAAATATAATTATCATAAAGTAGGAAATATATTTCTTGTTATCTCAGCACCCCAAAATAACATCTTTAGATTTTGCTGTATGTACTTTATTTATATATGGAGGAGGGGAAGGGTGAAAAAGAAGATAGAGAAAGGAATGGCGAACAAATTTCTGTGTCAGGTCTTTAACATTATTAATTAATTTTTTTTTTAATAAGTTAATGGCTTATACTCTAGGGCAAGAGAAAACAAGTATTGTTTGTTTTAGCCTGAGACACAATGCCTGCCTGATTGTGAACATTCAGTAAATGTTTAAGGAATGAAGAAAGAAAAAGAAAGGGGCTCCTGGGTGGCTCAGCCCTTAAGCATCTGCCTTGGGCTCAGGTCGTAGTCCCAGGGTCCTGGGATCCAGCCCCGCATGGGGCTCCCTGTTCAGCGGGAAGCCTGCTTCTCCCTCTTCCACTCCCCCTGCTTGTGTTCCCTCTCTCATTGTTTCTGTCAAATAAAATCTTTCAAAAAGAGAGGAAGAAGAAAAGAAAGAAATGGCCCTCTTAATTTTCCTTTTTTCTGTCTAAAGATTTCCATGGAGAATGATTATCTGGGTCCCCGAAGAATTGAAAGTCTACAAAAAGAAGATGCTGATTGGCAGCGAAAAGCTCACATGGCTGTGCTGTCTATTCAAGATCTTACTGTCAAGTATTTTGAAATCACAGCGAAAGCACAAAAAGGTGAGTTTCCTAGTAAAGTTATTCTTGTTAGATATTTTTGAAAATGACTGAAATATTTCATGTTTGCAGGAGTTCTATAGAAAAATGTATTAAGACTACTCATAGTCCTAGTAGATAAAAAAGATCACTATTAGTAAATTATGGTAGATCCTTTCAGTCTTTTCTGGGCATGTGTTTACACATACTCCACCTTTAAAAATTAGTAATTGGGTATTAGTGTAGCATAAGTCAATTCTGACACTAACCTGTTACCCCACAGCTTATGCGATGAAACTGCCCACATTTAAGACACTACTTGGAACCTTAGAGGGTCCCTGGGCCTTCTGCACTTCTCACCAACTGATGACAAACTTGGGGGTTTGCACGGCCTTTTTAGGTTTGATCATTTGCTACAATGACTCACAGAACTCAGGAAAGTACATGCTTAGAATTACAGTTTATAAATGATAAAAATCAAGACAAGCCAAATGAAGAGAGTCATAGGGCAAGGTCTTTGAAGGTCCATTCCTTTCAACTTCCTTCCATGGGTGGCCACGAAAATCCTTCAATAGCAGTTTAATCTTTGAATTGTTATTTATACCTGAAGTTAGTTTCTGTACTCTTCCAAATAGTCAAAACCTAGTAAAATTCTTTTATGTAGTTGGATTTCTTTCTGGACTCTCTTTTCCAATGATAAGCCTTTTCTTATGCTCTGATTAATGATAATAGCTTCATAATAAAATTTATTACCTACATTTATCAATTAACCCTCATTATTATTCAGAAATCTTTTGGGTGTATAGTCAGTTACTCTTTTTTTTTTTATTTTTTTTTTTTTATTTTTTTTAAAGATTTTTATTTATTTATTTGACAGAGAGAGATCACAAGTAGGCAGAGAGGCAGGCAGAGAGAGAGGAGGAAGCAGGCTCCCTGCTGAGCAGAGAGCCCGATGTGGGACTCGATCCCAGGGCTCTGAGATCATGACCTGAGCCGAAGGCAGCGGCTTAACCCACTGAGCCACCCAGGCGCCCCAGTCAGTTACTCTTCTCTAAGATAATACTATCATCCTTTTTGAAAAATCATTTCTTCCCAGACTAATGTAATTCTTATCAGAACTGCAATATTGTAGACTTTGACAAGAGGATTTTCATATTCATGGGAAGAGTAAATGCTTTATTTTCTTTTTTTCTTTTTAAAGATTTTATTTATTTTGAGAGAGAAAGAAAGGAGAAGCAGACTCCCTGCTGAGCAGGGGACCCGTTGCAGGGGTCCCAGGACCCCGTGATTGTGACCTGAGCTGAAGGCAGACACTCAAATAACTAAGCCACCCGAGCACCCCACTGCAGTGGTTTTTAACTAAAGGTGATTGCGCCATGCAAAAGGACATTTAACAGTCTCTGGATTAAAGTCTCTGGTCAGTCTCTGACATTTTGGTTGTCACAACTACTAAGAGTGTTACTAGCATTTAGTAGAGCCATGGATTATGTGAAACATCTTATGTTACATAGGACAGCCCAGTCTATGACAAAGAATTTTCTGGCTCAGAAGGTCTAAAGTGCTGAGTTTGAGAAGCTTTAGTCTTCTTTAAAAAAAAAAAAAAGTATGGTTAATCATATCAGTTAATGCTGAAAAATCATTTGACGAAATACAGCATGCTGTGTGTGATGAAAACACTCAGCAAACTAGGAATAGAAAAGAACTTCTTTAAGTCTGATAAAGCACATCTGCAAAAACCCTATAGCCAACATTGCATTTAATGTGGAAGACTGAATGCTTCCCCCCAAAATAGGTACAAAGTCTAGGATGTTTACTCTTGACCCCTCTTTCTTATTCAGCGTAATATAATAAATCTTAGTTATAATAAGGCAAGAAAAAGAAATCAGCTTCCAGTTGGAAAGGAAGAAATAAAGTGGTTCCTATTTTAGATAATACTGTTCATGTTGAAAATTGTATGGAATATGTATCTATTTATTTATTAATTTATTAAAAGATTTTGTTTATTTATTTGATGGAGAGAAACACAGTGAGAGGAAGAATACAAGCAGGGGGAGTGGGAGAGGGAGAAGCAGGCTTCCCGCTGAGCGGAGAGCCCGATGCTCAGGGCTCGATCTCAGGACCCTGGGATCATGACCTGAGCCAAAGGCAGACGCTTAACCACTGAGCCACCCAGGCCCCCCTGGAATCTTTTTTTTTTTTTTTTTTTAAAGATTTTATTTATTTGACAGAGAGGAATCACAAGTAGATGGAGAGGCAGGCAGAGAGAGAGAGAGAGAGAGAAGCAGGCTCCCCGCCGAGCAGAGAGCCCGATGCGGGACTCTATCCCAGGACCCTGAGATCACGACCTGAGCCGAAGGCAGCGGCTTAACCCACTGAGCCACCCAGGCGCCCCCCCTGGAATCTATTTTTAAAAACTTCAGACTACCAAGTGACTTTCTCAGGGTAACAGAAAATATGGTCAGCACCCAGAAATGCATCCTATTTATATAGGCAATGAATAGTTGGAAATAGAAATTTTTTAAAAAATTCCATTTATAAAAGTCCGACAAAACATGTACAGGATTCATAGTGCTTGCAATTAGATAACATGAGGAAGAAATCACAGATCTAAGTAAATGGATAGACATGTTGTGTTCATGTATTGGAACATCCAACATAGTAATGATGTCTGTTCTCTCCAAAGCAATCTATAGACTCAGCACAGTACCTGCCAAAAAGCAGGACTTTTTCCTATAAACATAAACAGGCTGATTCCAATTTACATGGAAAAGCAAAGAAACTAAAATACCTAAAACAGTTTAGAAAAATAGAAAACTAGAGACATGTTACCTGACTTTATAAATTATAGAGCCACTGTGACATGGTATAATGGAAGGGATAGACTGTGAATCATTGGGATAGAATAGAGAATAATAAACTCACAACACATGGTCATTTACTCTGCAAATTAGCGCCAGAAAAGATGTTCAAGGCCATCAGTCATTAGTATGCAAATTAAAATCACAATGAGGTAGCGACACATGCCTGTTAGAATGGCTAAAATAAAAAAAAATACTAACAATATCAAGGGTAGACAAGGATGTAGAATAACTAAAGAGCCCTTCCTCTATTGCTGGCTGTAATGTAAAATTGTACAGTCTCTGGAAAATGAATGCAGTATTTAAAATATTTATTTATTTGAGGTAGATAGAGTGAAAGAGAGCACATGCAGAGGGAGAGAGAAAAGCAGACTCCCTGATGTGGGGCTTAATACCAGGACTGTGGGATCGTGACCCAAGCCCAAGGTAGATGCTTAACTAACTGAGCCACCCAGGTTGGTGCAATTTCTTGCTAAGTTAAAGATGTGCTTACTGTATGAACTAAGAATCGCATTTGTGGGTATTCACCTTAGAGCATAATGACAATTTAAAAAATAAATGATAACTACAGTACATTAAAATGTTAGTAATAGGGGCACCTGGGTGACTTAGTAGGTTAAAGCCTCTGCCTTCAGCTCAGGTCATGATCCCAGGGTCCTGGGATCCAGCCCCGTGTCAGGCTCTCTGCTCGGCCGGGGGCCTGCTTCCCTTCCCCTCTCTCTGCCTGCCTCTCTGCCTCCTTGTGATCTCTGTCTGTCAGGTAGTAAATAAAATCTTTAAAAAAAAATGTTAATAATAGTTCATTTTAAGGTTTAAAGATGTCTTTTCTTACTGTACACTGAATTTATGAAATAATTTTCAGTAAATTTGGTTTAGAGTCTGCTTTCTGTGTTTTTAGGTACATTATTGTTTAAAAGAGAAAGTTTGCATTATGGTTAAAAATATATAACCATTATAGGGGCACCTGGGTTGTTCAGTTGGTTAAGCTTCTGACTCTTAATTTCGGCTCAGATCAGGATCTCAGGCTCCTGGGATCCAGCCCCATGTTGGGCTCCTTGCTCAGTGGGGAGTCTGATTAAAATTCTCTCCCTCTCCAAAGAATCTGTACTCAGAGAACTATGGAATACTCATGAAAGAAATTGAGGAAGGCACAAAAAAATGGAAAAACGTTCCATGCTCATGGATTGGAAGAACAAATATTATGAAAATGTCTATGCTACTTAGAGCAATCTACACATTTAATGCAATCCCTTTCAAAATACTATCAACTTTTTTCAAAGAAATGGAACAAATAGTTCTAAAATGTTTATGGAACTAGAAAAGACCCCAAATAACCAGAGGAGTGTTGAAAAAGAAAACCAAAACTGGCAGCATCACAATTCCAGACTTCAAGCTCTATTACAAAGCTGTCATCAAGACAGTATGGTACTGGCACAAAAACAGACACATAGATAATGGAACAGAATAGAGAACCCAGAAATGGACCCTCAACTCTATGGCCAGTGAATCTTTGACAAAGCAGGAAAGAATGTCCAGTGGAAAAAAGACAATCTCTTCAACAGATGGCATTGGGAAGATTGGACAGCCACATGCAGAAGAATGAAATTGGACAATTTCCTTACACCAAACACAAAAATAGACTCAGAATGGATGAAAGACCTCACTGTGAGACAGGAATCCATCAAAATCCTAGAGGAGAACACAGGCAGCAATCTCTTTGACCTCAGCCACAGCAACTTCTTCCTAGATGCATCGCAAAAGGCAAGGGAAGCAAGGGCAAAAATGAACTGATGGACTTCATCAAGATAAAAAGCTTTTGCACAGCAAAGGAAACAGTCAACAAAACCAAAAGGCAACAGACAGAATGGGAGAAGATATTTGCAAATGACATATCAGATAAAGGGCTAGTGTCCAGAATCTATAAAGAACTTAGCAAACTCAACATTGGAAGAACAAAGACTCCAATCAAGATCACGACCTGGGCAGAAGACATGAACAGACATTTCTGCAAAGAAGACATCCAAACAGCCAAGAGACACATGAAAAAGTGTTCAACATCACTTGACATCAGAGAAATACAAATAAAAACCACAGTGAGATACCACCTCACATCAGTCAGAATGGCTAAAATTAACAAGTCAGGAAATGACAGGTGTTGGCAAGAATGCAGAGAAGCGGGGTGGGGGGGTACTCCTGGGTGGCTCAGTGGGTTGAGCCTCTACCTTCGGCTCAGGTCATGCTCTTACAGTCCCGGGATCAAGCCCCGTATTGGGGGCTCTCTGCTCGGCAGGGGACCTGCTTCCCCCCAACCCCTCTGCCTGCCTCTCTGCCTATTTGTGTGATCTCTCTCTCTTTGTCAAAATAAATAAATAAAATCTTAAGAAAAAAAAAAAAAAAGAATGCAGAGAAAGGGGAACCCTCCTACACTGTTGGTGGGAATACAGCCTGGTGTAGCCACTCTAGAAAACAGTATGGAGTTCCCTCAGAAAACTGAAAACAGCTACCCTACAATCCAGCAATTGCACTACTGGGTATTTACCCTAACAGTACAAATGCAGTGATCTGAAAGGGCATGTGCACCCCAATCTTTAAAGCAGCAGTGTCCACAATAGCTAAACTATGGAAAGAGCCTAGATGTCCATCAACAGATGAATGGATAAAGAAGAGGTAGTATGTGTGTGTGTGTGTGTATATATGTATGTATGTAGTGGAATATTATGCAGCCATCAAAAATTGAAATCTTGGCATTTGCAATGACCTGGATGAAACTAGAGGATGTTACGCTAAGTGAAATAGGTCAGTCAGAGAAGGTAATTACCATATAATCTCACTGATATGAGGAATTTGAGAAACAAGACAGAGGATCATAGGGGGAGGGAGGGAAAAATGAAACAAGATGAAACCAGAGAGGGAGACAAACCAGAAGAGACTCTTAATCTCAGGAAACAAACTGAGGGTTCTTGGAGTGGAGGGGGTGGGAGGGATGGGGTGGCTGGGTGATTGGGGAGGGTATGTGCTAAATGGTGAGTGCTATGAATTGTGTAAGACTGATGAATCACAGACCTGTATCCCTGAAACAAATAATAAATTATGTCAATTTTTTAAAAGTGAAAAAAAAGTAAAATTCCCTCTCTCTCTCTGCCCCTTCCCTTCTCTCTTTCTCAAATAAATAAAATTTAAAATATGTAAGCATTATAGAAAATATGTATGAATTATAGAAAATTTAGAATATTAGTAATTAGTAATTTGTAATTCTTCTGCCTGTGCAACCGCTTTGTGGTTCTGTCCTGTTTTTTTCCTATATATGACTTATTACAGAATTGCAGTGATTCCATATGTATTTTTTATATATGATTTGTATTTCTGGCTCTATACAATTTTGATGATTGCTCTTATTTTATACTTCTCCAATTTTAAGCAAAACATTTCTGTCTATGACTGCCATCATTATAGGGTTCCAAATTCTTCATTAGAGTCACTGTAAACTTCTTTATGTCTCAATTCTGTTGACTTTATCCTGGCAGGAAGCTTTTGAACCCAAACAGAGATATATTTGCTTGGCCATTTAATTTTCCTTTATTTTCCTTTTCTGAGTGTGTTTCCTTCTTCCCATGTCGGGAAACAGAATGAACTCTCTGTGGCTTTATGCTGCTGATAGTAATAGCTGTCCTTTATATTTCCAATCAGAAGGTAACTTTCTAATTTCTCATTTTAGAGGAAGAGTAAAACATGCCCTTTTATTTTACTTTTTTTCATTTGCAGAGGCAGATGTCCACCTAATTTCATGTATTATTGTTAGCTTTTATTCTGAAGATTGATTTATTTATTTTAGAGGGGGGGAAGGAGGGAGTGAGTGTGTGAGTAGGAAGGGCAAGGGGAAAAGGAAAGAGAATATTCAGCAGACCTTGTGTTGAGCACAGAGCTGGAGGTGGGGCCCAATGTCAAGATCCTGGGATTATGACCTGAGCTGAAATCAAGAGTCAGACGCTTAATTGTGCCACCCAGTT
Organism: Mustela erminea; assembly: GCF_009829155.1. Lineage (NCBI taxonomy): Eukaryota > Metazoa > Chordata > Mammalia > Carnivora > Mustelidae > Mustela > Mustela erminea. The sequence goes on along the minus strand of NC_045616.1, from coordinate 60,236,146 downwards.
GCCCCTATTACTGCTTAGCTTTTTTTTTTTTTTTAAGATTTTATTTATTTATTTGGCAGAGAAAGACACAGAAAGGAACGGAAGCATGGGGAGTGGGAGGGAGAGAAGCAGACTCCCCACTGAGTAGGGAGCCCAATGTGGGGCTCGATCCTAGGACCGTGGGATAATGACCCGAGTTGAAGGCAGGGGCTTAACAACTGAGCCACCCAGGCGCCCCTAATCCTTAGCTTTTAAAACTATCTTAAATGGGCTCATTTCTGACAGGTATACATGTTATCATGTTAAACTTTTTAAAAATAAACATAACTTATTTTGTGAACACCAGAACTGCGTTGCCTTCAGAGCTTTTTTTTACACATACAGATTATCATACACTATTATTAGAGAGTTGTTTCTCTGAAAATGTGAAAGGTCCACTTAGCAAAAATCTTTATGACTGCCAGCAGAGGGAGAGAAGAATCTGTTTTAGAGATATCCCAATAGTGTTCTAGGAGTATTCCAAGCATTTTACAGTCACAAACAGTTTTTCTCTGTTACTCTTAGTATTTCTGAACTTTTGGGGAAAATAATTTCAAGTGAAGAGAATAACAGTGAGATGTAAGAATATGTTCTAGCCAAGGTATTAGAGGACAAAGTATCTTGATTAGCTCCTGTGGTAACAACATGAGACTGAATTAGGACAGGAAGCTGCTCCTGACACTAAAATGGAGAATAAGAGAGTGATGGTGTCATGTGAAGTGAAAGAAATGTTTGAATAACTGTCATTATCTCATGTACTTTCCACAAAAACTTTTGGACTAGATACTATATTTCCTTTTGTCATTAGCAGGGGAATTGAGCCCCAGAACAATGAAGTTTCTTGCCAAAAGTTACATGTCAATTACAAGTGAATTTGGGAATTTATTATTTCATTCCAAATCCTCTGATTTTTGTTTTCCTACATTATACTACTATATTGATCTTATGGTTGCAAAAATAGTATAATACAGTTTTAAAAGATAGGTAGAAATTAAAAATGGCAAAATCATTTGATATTCAGCCAATGAGTAGATTTTGTTAGAAAGCCTAAAATTGAGATTCAGAGCAAGACTATGCATTGGAAAAATCCCTTTGATGTCAGCACTTGAAGGCTACAGAAAATCTGAAACCAAAAGAACCGATTTAACTATATTGAGAGGAGAATGAGAATCTAAGCACAGTTCCTCATCTGTTATAATAGGAACTCAACAGGTAGTTTTTAAAGACTAAATTGAGAAGCAGTCAATTTTTAGGGAAAAATACTGGTTTATAAAACCTATTTCTATATGGAAGTAACCACCAGAAATAATTAAAAATTGTTTATATCCGGTCATTGAGATTAAGGGGTTAGGGAGAGCTGAGCCTGAGAAACTGCTCTTTTTCTTTAAAAGACTGCCTATACAGTTTTAATTTTTATGTATGTAAATGTATTATTGTAAAAAAAAATTAAGATTTCATAAAACTCAGAGACAGAGATTTAATGAGATATACTTCCTTGCAAAAGATGGTTAGGACTTAGTAGCAGTACAGAATTACCACTTACATATAAAAGATACCACTAGTGAATGTGTAGTAACTTAAAGAGCCAGACTAGTTCAGTGCTAAACAGACTGCTCCCTCTTTTGTAATAAATGTGTCTCTGACCTGTTAAAGTGGTTAGGCATAAGGGTGGTTGGTTTAATTGTATAGGACCCAGGATAAGCCACGACTGTACAATCAGTGATAAATCTTTAACTGGAGAAAATACTATCTCTTTGATTCTCAAAAAGTATCTCTTGAGATAGGGCTCTGTTGTGGCAAATAAAAAGTTACTTTTTTCTTTTCCTTTTTGGGGGCTGTGGGAGAGGAAGTTGGGTGTTGGTTGTACTGCTCCAACTCTAACCTCAGAATAAGCTCCATGCTAACACCTAGGATTTATTTTTTCCTTCATCAGATCATTATAGTATTTTTGGAGGAACTCAGAATAAGATTAACATGTGAATTTAAATAATTTCAAATAATCTTGAATAGTTAAGATTCTCATTTTAGTTAATGTACCCAATAAGAAATATAAACCTTTATAAAGTATGTATAAAACCTTTGAGGGATGCCTGGGTGGCTCATTTGATTAAGCATCTGCCTTCAGCTCCAGTCATGATCCCAGAGTCCTGGGATGGAGCCCTGCATCAGGCAGGGGAGCATGTTCTCCCTCTGTGTGCCATTCCTCTGTCTTGTTTTCACATGTATGTGCTCTCTCTCTCTCTCTCCCTTTCTCTCTGACAAATGAACGAATAAAATCTAAAAAAGTAAAAAAAAAAAACAAAAAACCTTTGAAATTTAATAACACTAAACATGTGTAAGAACATTTTTAAAGTTTTTAGAATCTGGGTGTCTGAGTGACTCAGTCTGTTAAGCATCCTTCTTTGCCTCAGGTCATGATCCCCGGATCCTAGGATTAAGCCCCACGTTGGGTTCTGCTTGTTGGGAAGTCTGCTCCCTCTCCCTCTGCTTGCTGCTCCACCTGCTTGTGCTCTGTCAAATAAATAACATCTTCAAAAACTAAATAAATAAAAAGGAAAGTTTTAAAATCTGACAACTCAGTTCCTTATCTTCACAAGTTATTTCTGAGGATGATTATTTAGGATTCTTTTGTTTTTTAAGATTTTATTTATTTATTTGGCAGATCACAAGTAGGCAGAGAGGCAGGCAGAGAGAGAGGAGGAAGCAGGCTCCCTACTGAGCAGAGAGCCTGATGCAGGGCTCCATCCCAGGACCCTGAGATCATGACCTGAGCCGAAGGCAGAGGCTTAACCCACTGAGCCACCCAAGCACCCCAATTATTTAGTATTCTTATTGAAGATAATAGACTCTAAGATATGTTGTTATATTTTAGAACTGCTAACAGGTAACTTAAGGGAGTAGGATTTATATGTTTATGTGTACGGTCAGTGAGATCTAAAACTTTGAAATTTTTAATATCAAGTTGTCTTGTGTCTTAATGTCTCTAAAAATTATTATTAATAGCTGTGTACGATCGAATGCGAGCAGATCAGAAGAAATTTGGTAAAGCATCATGGGCAGCAGCTGCAGAACGTATGGAAAAACTCCAATACGCGGTTTCTAAGGAGACTCTGCAGATGATGAGAGCGAAGGAGATCTGTTTGGAGCAGAGGAAACATGCACTAAAAGAAGAGGTAAAAAAAAAATACACATAAAATTTAAAAAGATTTGTGATTTGTTTTTTATCTTTGTACAAGAGTAGCGTTTTTCTGACACTGCAGGCAGTTGTTAATTTTGCATTGTCTCCATGAGATGGTAACAGGAGTTATCCTCCTAATAGAGTAGTTAGACATATGAGGTACTCTAGCAGCATCACAGTGTGGTTGTAGGCTGCAGTACACTATTAAAACAAAAAGGAGGTTGACATTAGAATTTTCTTGTTGTTTTTAAATTTTTTTGTACTGTAAGGTTCAGTGCTTTATTAAGAAAATTTCAGCACCCAGAGAAATATAGAAAAATTTTAAGGCAGTAGAATTTTGTTAGAATTGGTTATATTATATTCAAACCCTTTCCTTTTGGAGCTTCCCATTTTATTCCTGCTGGAACAAAAAACAGGAAAGGTCTGCAGCAGAGGTCCAGTTTTCTTGACTACACTCATTAAAACCTCTTCATGAATACCCCTGCAGAAAGGAATAGTTTTAGAAGTCCTTGAGAAGATTGCTCATATTTAAAATGTATCTAAAATGATTTTTTAAAAATTAACTGCTTTTGGGTGTCTGGATAGCTCAGTGAGTTGATCATCAGGCTCTTGATTTTGACTGGTGGTCTCGTGGTCATGGGATCGAGCCTCACATTGAGTTCAGCATAAAATTTGCATGGGATCCTCCCTCTCCCTCCCCCCACTGTCTCTCTCTCTCTCTCTCAAATAAATAAAATCTTAAAAAAAAAAAAAAAAAACCTAATTACTTTTTTTCATGGTCATCCTGTTCACCAGTGATTTTAGTATTCTTACTCATACTGTCCAGTGCAACATGGAATATACCATTGATGCCCAGCTCTTGGTGAAAATATTAAAACCATTAGAGGTATACTAGTTTTCATTACCTCCAGGCCATTATTTTTAAATGCTATTAAACATGTTATGTTTTATTATTAAGTTGGGCCAGAACAGATTGCTTTTTACGAGAGAGTACTCAAATATCTACATTGGTCTTTTGCTGATCGTTTTCTAAGTATGGGAAGCAACAAATCTCCATCTTGTTCAAGGGTCAAGTGTAGTTTTAAAAGTGACTAAAGATTAAAGCTGGTGTTAAGGATGAACCTAAGAGGGTGTTCTAGATTGTATATAATGTGTAGTAAGACTTTATGGTTTAGGCATGACTGTTCAGTTTTGTACCAAGAATTAAAACATATTTCAGGGTGCCTGGGTGGCTCACTTGGTTGGGCATCTGCCTTTGGCTTGGGTCATATTCCCAGGGTCCTGGGATCAAGTCCTGCATCGGGCTCCCTGCCTGGCAGGAAGCCTGCTTCTTATCTCCCCTTGCTCCTGTTCTCTCTATCCAAAAAAAAAATTTTTTTTTCAGAGATGAAAAATATTTCAATCATTATATAAATTTTGAATTATTTCCCATTATTTTCATTTGAGATAATTGATAATTTATTATAAGGCAATTTATTGCCTTATTTTATTAAGGAAGTTTTGAAACAATATGAAGTCATTTTCTTTGGCTGATACAGTATGCGTGAAGTATTTCTAAAACCAAACCACTTCATTTCCTCTTACTAGATCTTCTTAAATCTTCCTTTCTGTTAAAGCCACAGTTCTTCAAGATACTCCAGGCTCAAAACTTCAACTCTTCCCTTTCATTTGTATCTTTTTGCCTTTTGGAATTCTCCCCAACTGAAATGTCCCTACTCAGTTATTTATGAAACAAACATTTATTAAGTGGAGTGTTTTTTATTTGGGGGTTTTTTTGGCCAACAATTTTAATGGGTGATGGGGATAAAGACATGATTAATACCCCTTGTCTCCCCATCTTCCCCCCAACACTTTTTAAAGCCTAAATAAGCCGTAGCTATAATGTTTAGAGTTCTTTGTGGTGGGGCAAGACATGTACAGTGTGGAAATAAGCTGTGAGATAAGCAGGTATCATTATATATAAAGGGGACCAATGCAGGAGCACTCAGCTGTGACCAGAGCGTCCTAGGTGAAGAGAACAGTATGTTCCAGGAGCCCTAGCGGGCAGGGAGGAAGAGTCAGCCTTGTTACCTAGACCAGGAGTCATGAGAGATAAGTTGAAAAATTAAGCAAAATTTGGGGCTGTCCTTCTGCCTCCTACCAAGGAGTTTGAATTTCACCCTAAAAGCAGTATGGAGTCACCATAATGTTTTCATCAAGGAGCAGCACAACCACATTTATTTTTATGAAATAATGACTCTGACCAGTTCATAGAGAATTGACTGGAGAGTCATTCTTAAATCTAGTCAGTTTCTAATTGTTTCATTGCTGATAGTAGAAAGCAAGGCATTTCTCAAAAATGACTGTAAATACCAGGAATGTAGACCCTTCACTCAGTAACAAAAGAGGTTTAAATTGAAGGCAGTAGGGAGTTGGGGAAAGTTTAATCTGTATTTATGTTTTGGAAATCTGAAATTGTTCCTTTAAAACCTACTCAGGTTTGCACAGCATTCCTGGGTAGTTAAGAACTGATTAAAGGCAAGTTGGTGATGGTCAGATCCAGACTGCACACGCCCGGGCTCCTGAGGGTACATGCATGGGTTGTGCCTTTGTTCAAATAGTACTCCAGTCATCTTGAAACAGCTGGTTAGAGGAGGCAAGAAGTGTGGCTTTTTATTGGACAAAGGAGAATGAACTGTTGAGGCATCTGACTTTGTGTTATTTTTAAAAAAGCAGTTATACCTCAGAAAGGTTGGAATAAAATAATTTGATTGATTAGATTTATTGTACACTTCCTTTTTATCCATGGTTTTCCTTTCCACAGTCAACCATAGTCCTGAAGTAAATGATCCTCCTTCTGATATATTACCAGAAGATCAGTAGTAGCCAATGCTGCATCACAATGCCTCCATTTGCCTCACAGTTGAATGGTGAAGAGTGAGCACAGTACAAGAAGATATTTTGAGAGAGAGACCACATTCACATAACTTTTATTACAATATACTGCTGTAATTGTTTTATTTTATTGCTGTTAATCTCATACTGTGATCATTTGTAAATTATACTTCATGGTAGGTGTGTATGTATAGGAGAAACAGTATATATAGGTTTCAGTACTATCTGTGGTGTTAGGCATCCACTGGGGGTCTTGGAATGTAGCCCATATTATACTTTGTAGACCAGAGTGGTTTTTTAAAACCGCATTAAGACATGACTTGTGTACACCTGAAACTAATGTAACATTGCCAGCTATACTTAAGTTAAAAAAAAATTTCACTATACAATTTTAAAAATTCATTAAACTCTGCTTCAATTAAAATATACCGTTCACTCATTTAAAGTATATAGGTTCAGTGCTGTTCAGTATACTAACAGAATTACGCGTGTCGCCACAAGCAACCTTAGAACATTTTCATCACCCTGGAAATAAACCTGACCCCATTAACAGTGATTCCCCATCTCCTCTCTAAACTTTCTTACCTGACCATTAATCTTTTATAAATCTGCTATATTTCATATAAATGGAAATATTTCATATAAACAGAATCATAAAATATATGTTGTTGTTGTTTTTTTAACATTTATACTCAGCACAGTGCTTTCACAGTTCATCCCTGCTATAGCATGCATGAGTGTTTAGGTTAGGTTTTTGTAGAATGATACTGTATTCTATGATTAATACCACATTTTGTGCATCCTCCGTCAGTTGATGAACATTTGGGTTCTTTCTACTTTGGGAGGTATAATGAACAATGCTCCTGTAAACATTCATGCCCAGGGTTTTCACTTATCTTGGTATATATGTAAGAGCCAAACTGCTGTTTAACTTTTTGAGGAAACTACCAGACTGTTTTCCTGAGCAGCTCTACATTTACATTCCCACAAGCCGTGTACAGCAGTTAAAATTTCTCCACATCGTTCATCTCATCATTAATACTTAAAATTTGTCTCTTTTAAATTATGGCGCGCTGGTGAGTTTGAAGTGTTTATCTCATTGGGGTTTTTGATTTGCATTTCCTTCATGGTATTAAGTATCTTTCCTTTTGCTTACTGGCCTCTTCTTTGGAGAAATGTATACTCAGATCTTGTACCCATTTTAAAATTGGGTGGGTTTTTTTTATTATTATTGCTAAGTTGAAAGAGTTCTTTATAAATACTAGGTAGAACTCTTGTGTGGGATACATGCTTTGAAAGTATTAGCTGCCATTCTGTGGATTGATCATATTGGTTTTTAGAACACTGGCTATATCTGAGAGTAGTGTACTGCAGTCTGTAGGGGAAAACAAACTGCCTCCTCTTCTTCACTATGTGAAGATTTTTTTAGTCTTTATTGACATTTTAAAAGTGCATATGCTTATCAACTCTTGTTTAAAAAACAGTATGAGGTAACTTACAATTATGGCTATAATTAGTCCTAGAAAGAAGCCTTTTGTTAATGATTTAAATTGTGATTTTACCCTTAGGTTTCATTTGCTACTAGTGTTAAAGGTAAAATTGTAACTTGTCATGTCCTAGAACTTTTTCACACTATATACGGCATCTCTTGGCAAGGATTTCAGTCCCACTTGTGTTCCCACTTGTGTTCCTGATTAGCTTTCTCCCTTATATGACTAGGTATGTGAATTTCAAGTTCCAGAAGTTTTAGAACTTAAAATCCTAGCATTCTTGTTAGGTTTTTGTTTTTAAATCCTAGCATTTTATTGCCTGTGGAATAGAGTAGCATTTTCGTCTTCCTCACATGTACTAGCTTTGTTGTTCTAGCCAGCTGACACTGAGTTACAGGGTACCTAAAAGAACTGCTTGAGGGTAAGAATTCTGATTATTTGCTAATGTAAGAACATTGTTCTTACTGGAGTTGGTCTAGGGTGGTAGAAGAAGGGCTGGGCTAAAATGGGCCCCAAGAGTATGGGATGAGAATCTGTGGGGTCATTTTACCTGGGACCACCCCATTACCTTAATAGTCTGCTTCTTAATGTTGTGGACTGTGTTTGAATTCAAGGGTTTGGTAAACCTGTCCGTCATTCTTACCAGGTTAATGCTTGAGTGTATATAATGTACGCATTGTGTTTTATGTATATCTGTGATGTACTGTACCAGTTTTATTAGCATTAATTTAAGGTGACCACATTACTCATGAGAAACAGCAAATATGCATTATTAAGCCCATCCCAAAAAATGATTTCCCAGTGAAGGTTTTATAATACAGTACTACTCTATGATTTAAATTATGGGAAAACTTTGTTCTTTAAAAAAATGTCAGTATGTTATGTCTTGAGGTGTTGTTTTTTTTTTAAATAGAAAACTTCTTTCTGATATGATAATATAAAATACTTTAAATTTTTAAATATTTAGTAATATTTGCCACGAGTGTAGTGATGAACTTGAAACCAACTTTCAGATGAACTCTGACAAATTTCACCTACCTAAGCAAAATTCTCTTTGTCCTTTAAATTTCTTAACTTCTGTGGGGCACTTGGGTAGCACAGTCGGTTAAATGTCTGACTCTTGGTTTCAGCTTAGGTCATGGTTTCAGGGTCGTGAGATTGAGCCCTCCATGGGGCTCCATACTCAGTGCAGAGTCTGCCTGCTTAAGATTCTTTCTCCCTTTCCTTCTGCCCCTCCCAAACTACACACACACACGAACGCATGCACTCTCTTTCTCAAGTAAATAAAGCTTTAAAAAAAAATTATTTAAATTTCTTTAAGAGTATGTACCATTCCTTTTAATATGTTTTCTTCTTAAATGTTCCTGGGTCTTTTACCCTTTTTAGGTCACAGACTCCTGCCCCATTAAGAATTTGAAAAGTAGGAGCCCTGTACTAAGATAAATATGCATGTACACACAGCTCTGCACACAAATTTTGTAGGTTCCTACATCATTTATACCTGAACCACTGATCCCAGATTGCCACTGATGTTGAAATTTTCCCATCAAACTCCTGAAAATATCAGTGTCTTTTTGACTTAATACCTTAGAAAGAACCCAGGGTAAGCTTAACTAGTTATAGCTCCTTCACTCCATTCTTTGAATAGTATACTCCCTCCCCTCCAATCCGTGTTCAAAAATAATAGCACAGTCTGGTTCTGCAAGTACAGTTGGACTTTCAGATCTGTATTATTTACAGATTATGTCATATATTTTAAAACATTGAACAAGATGGGGCACCTGGGTGGCTCAGTGGGTTAAGGCCTCTGCCTTCGGCTCAGGTCTTGATCTCAGGGTCCTGGGATCAAGCCCCGCATCGGGCTCTCTGCTCAGCAGGGAACCTGCTTCCCCCTCTTTCTCTTTGCCTGCTGCTCTGCCTGCTTGTGATCTCTCTCTCCCTCTGTCAAATAAAAAAAAAAAAATCCTAAAACATGGAGCAAGATGAGAATATGTAAAATCACACATGGTTAGAGTAGCATATATGTTAGAAGTGTTATTAAAATAAGGATTATTAATGGAGTAAGAGGATTTTGTTTGTGGTTATTAATTGAAATAGGAGATACCAAATTAAGATGCTAGAATGAAACAAATTAGAAAATATAATCACGTCTCATTTAATGTTTGCTCTTATCTTCTGATTAACCATGTTCTCTGGTTAACTGGGAATTAACCAGGTAACTCTTTGGATGACAGTCCTTCTTGAAGGTTCTAAAAATATATCCGTGTCCTTCTTGTCTTGGCAGAGAATTTACCCATCCTTTTTTTTTTTTTTTTTTTTTTTTAAAGTACTCTTCATACCTAGCGTGTAGCCCAACGTCGGGCTTGAACTCACGACCCGTGAACTGAGATCAAGAGTCAGACATTTAACCAGTCGATTTGCCCAGGCACTCCCCACGTTTTTAAAAAACTTTCATTCCTTGAGGTCATCTTTATGAACATACATAAATAGCTAGAATATTGAGCTGAATATATAACAATCTTGAGGATACTGCCTTACAATCCATACTTTTGTCTTCTTTTTTTTTATTTTTGATTTTTGCATTTATTTGTCTGAGAAAGAGAGAGAGCACAAACAGTGTGGGAGGCAGGCAGAGGCAAGAGGAGAAGGAGGCTTCCCACTGAGCAAGGAGTCTGATGCCGAACTCCATCCCAGGACCCTGGAATCATGATCTGAGCCAAAGGCAGACACTTAACTGACTGAGCCACCCAGGTGTCCCTTCTTGTCTTTCTCCTGAAAGCATATAGTTAAAGTATGATTAAGGTTATATTACCCCATGTCAGTTTTACATAAGTCATCAAGTATATATTGAACATTTATAGTATACCCTAGGGGACATAAGCTTAGGCTCTAGATGGTGCTATTCAATAGAAGTTCCTATGACAATGGAAATGTTTTATATTTGCACTTTCTTGTAGTATACCTACTAACCAGGTATCTGTTGAGCTCTTAATGTGATTTATGTGACAGGAGGAACAGAATCTTAATTTAATCTGTAAAAAATAGCCATCTGCATCTTATGGCTACTGTATTAGAAAGAATAATGTAGATCATGATTCTGCAAACATTAACTTATGTAACCTTGGGTAAATTAGATAACCTCTCTATAAAATATGATTAGTGTATACCTTTTAGGAAAGTTATGTTTCCACTGGCTAATGTATATAAAGCATTTAGCATAATGCCTGGCATGCAGAGTAAGAGTGCAATAAACTAGACATTATTAGGCAAGTATCAAGGAAGGGAATACAAAGATGGGAAAATTTAATTCCCATGCATAAGACAGTTGCATCTCAGATGGGCCAAAAAGTTTCAACATAAGGAGCTTTGATGTGGTAGACACAGTCTGAACAGAGGGCAGCTGGGGTGCTTGTCCAGGCAGACAGGCTGCTCTTTTATTTTTAGTTTATTAATAAAGTGTTCTACTAGAGGGTGTTATGGTAAGTGAATTAAGTCAATCAGAGACAATTATCCTATGATCTCACTGATACGAGGAATTTGAGAAACAAGACAGAGGATTATAGGGGAAGGGGGGGAAAAATGAAACAAAACAAAACCAGAGGGGTGCCTGGGTGGCTCAGTGGGTTAAGTCTCTGCCTTGGGCTCAGGTCATGGTCCCAGGGTCCTGGAATCGAGCCCCGCATCGGGCTCTCTGCTTAGCCGGGAGCCTGCCTCCCCCTCTCTCTCTGCCTACTTGTGATCTCTGTCTGTCAAATAAATAAATAAAATATTTTTTTAAGAAAATGAAACCAGAGAGGGAGACAAACCATAAGAGACTATTAATCTCATGAAACAAACTGAAGGTTGCTGGAGGGGAGGGGGGTGGAAGGGATGGGGTAACTGGGTGATGGACACTGGGGAGGGTATGAGCTGTGGTGAGTGCTGTGAACTGTGTAAGATTGATGAATCACAGACCTATATCCCTGAAACAAATAATAAATTATATATTAATAAAATGTTTAAAGTCTGTTCCATATCTGCATGCTAGAAATTTCAGAGTCTCCTAAGTACAAAAAGCTGGGATCCACTCTAAAAGTTTTAATTTATATTACTTATCAAATTCTGTTTTAGCCATCTAAATATATTTTGATATTGGTTACAAAAAAGTAAACAGAAAGTTTTAAATGTTTTAGGCCTATATTTAGTGCTTTATGTATTACCTCATTTAACTTTCAAGCATAACCCTTTATACTCCAAGCCTGTAAGCCACTGTCTGAAACCCCTGAGGCCAAATCTATTTATTTATTTATTTATTTAAAAGATTTTTATATATTTGAGAGAGACATAGTGATAGAGCATGAGTGGGGCACCTGTTAGGGAGAAGTAGGCTTTCTGAATGTTGGCAGGACCCTGGGAACATGACCTGAGCCAAAGGCAGATGTTTAACCAACAGAACCATGCAGGTGCCCCCAGATCTGTTTAGAATTCTAGCCTTTTCATATTTTTTAGACAGTTAAGTTAGGATATATAACTTTCAGACAAGTGTTAATATTCCAATTATGAAACATTCTTCTATTAAATGGAATAAATAGGGATTCACATCAGGTCAGATCGTTATCTTCCTACAAATGGATTGTGAGATTAGGTTTTGACATTAAAGAAATTATGGCTAGTTTCAGTTTTTTAAGATCTGAAATGTGGAATTCCAGATAATTCCTTCTGTTTATATGTATTCTCCATATTTGTGTAGCTGTTATTGGTGCAAACTGTATACTCAGGTTTATCTGATACCATTTCTTATGAACTGTCTTTGCCACACAATAAAAGAACTAGGCTTGATTAAGAGCTTGCTGAACTTGTCTTTAATGTTATTTCTATTGTGCTATGTATGGTTTTCATGACAACTCTTTGACCCTTCACTTCATTTATTGCTAACTGCCATACTCTGTAACTCAGACAGCACCAGGTGCCCAGTGAATATTTCTTGAATGAATGACTCTGCCCACAGATACGCTGAAACCTTTATTTTCATAGCCCCTCACATGTCATAAAGTTTTTCTAGCACAGCAAGGTGAAAGGCAGCACAGGGGCATTAGTTTGTATAAATTGCTTTATGTCTGGTTTCATGATTTTCTGTAGTCAAAATAGGTACACAAGAAAACCATTTTTGTTAATGTGCCTGGTGGGAATGATCAGTGGGCTCAGTTGTACATGATGTACTTATGTGGATGTATGGATATTCATTGGTACTTAAGTTTTCTTGCCAGATTTACTGTAAAACATTGTGCTTGGTTTCCTTTTCCATACTTATTAGAATGCTACTCCCTACTTTTGTCTAGTGGAAAGGCCTTTCTTGTAGGAATTGGGTCAGGCTCCAATGTTGCTAGTATTACTTGGGTCACAGTGGGAAAGCAGTTTGTTTTGGGGTCTTGATATCAGAAGTTTTGTTTATTCAGGGGGCGCCTGGGTAACTGAGTCAGTTGAGCATCTGACTTTTGTTTTTGGCTTGGGTTGTGATCTTTGGTTTTTGGGACCAAGCCGATTGTCAGTCTCACACTCAATGGGGAGTCAGCCTGGGATTCTCTCTCTCTCTCTCTCTCTCTCTCTTCCCCTCAGCTCCTCCCCTGGTGCATGTGCTCTTGCCCTCTTGCATGCACAGGTGCACTCTCTCAAATCATAAATAGATCTTTTTCTTAAAAAAGTTTGTTTTGTTAGAAGGTAAACGTTGAGCTAAGTAAAATTTCAAGGTAACAAAGTTTTCATTGGCATTCAGTTGTCTCCTTTGAGTGCTTAACCTACTTTCTAGGCTTCCTTCTTGCCAGGGAAACAGTGTCCTCAGGCATAAAAAAGGTACCCTAATTGTGGCACCTACTTGCTCCATTGTCCAGAAATAGTACTCCTTTCACTCTGGATTCCTATTCCCTTAGTTCTGTGGCCGTCACCTGAAGTAGGTACCAGGAGAAAAATCAGTCTGGAAATTACAGATAATATAGGGACGAGATTTGTTGCAGCATAGCCTTCCCACATCTCTGCATGTCTTTCACTGAGGATTTTGCATCACTGTTAAAGTTTAAATAAACCTCAGAGGATAGTTTTGCTTTTCCAGGTTTCCCTGATTTGTATCTTATCCCTTTCTCTTTATCTTATCCTGAAACTCACCATGGCAGATCCACCTCTGGACTCCCTTGTTTTGAATAGAACTCAGTAAACCAGAAAGTTGGGGGTGAGGTCACTTCTGGTAAGGAAACAACCGATCCTTTCTTGGTTTGGTATTTGATATTGGCCGACAATGTAAAGGTATGTCAGCAGGGGGCTCCCAACTTTTTTCCTTACCCAAAGTAGTAGACAAGAGAGTCAGACTTAAGAGTGTGCAAGGGGAAGCCTTTTTACAGTGTTACAGACATGGCACATACATGGTTCTTTCCAGCTAGAGAGAGCTAAAGATAGTAAAGGTGGTACTAACAGCCCAGGTTTCTGTCCAAACATTGTCACTGGAACTGATCTCACGAGGAGGTTTTTATCTTAACTAATTATACTGAGGTTTTATCTTAACTAATTATAGTTCCCTAGGGAATAAAGCTTCTAACATTACATATTTCACTTGTTTGTATGCTGTGCTCACAGAAAGTTTGGTGCTGATAACAGAGGATTATGGATTCTGGAATTATAGTCTCCACAGCTGGGTAAGAGACCCAAGACATTATGCAAAGGGATGTTTATAATTTAAAGTGAGACTGGGAGTCTGAGGAAAGAAATCACATGTAGATTCCTATTTTATGACTTAGGACAAAAATAGCAGGATTTCATTTTGTCAGCTTTCTCTATAAGCCACTATAATGAAACCCTTTTGTGGTTCTATATTTATTGTTCGTCAATCATAAAATACTTCCTAATGCAATAGGATCTCTGGCTTATAAATTCATTAAATATTTATAATATTTTTATAACATTTATTAAATAACATTGTATTTAATTAACCAGATTATTTTTAAATGTATACCATCGGACATTTAGATCATAGCCCAGCTGTTGCTTTGCAGGGATTTTTTTTTAATTAATTTTTTTTTTTTAATAAACATAATGTATTTTTATCCCCAGGGGTACAGGTCTGTGAATCGCCAGGTTCACACATTTCACAACACTCCTCATAGCACATACCCTCCCCAATGTCCATATCCCCACCACCCTCTCCCGTCCCCCCTTCCCCCAGCAACCCTCAGTCTGTTTTTTGAGATTGAGTCTTTTATGGTTTGTCTCCTTCCCAGTCCCACCTTCTTTCATTTTTTTCTTTTCCTACCCCCCAGCCCCCCCCCCATTGCATCTCCACTTCTTCATATCAGGGAGATCATATGATAGTTGTCTTTCTCTGATTGACTTATTTCGCTAAGCATGATACCCTCTAGTTCCATCCACGTCATCGCAAATGGCAAGATTTCATTTCTTTTGATGGCTGCATAGTATTCCATTGTGTATATATACCACATCTTCTTTATCCATTCATCTGTTGATGGACATCTAGGTTCTTCCCATGCTTTGCAGAGATTTTTTAAAAGATTTTATTTGAGAGAGAAAGAGCGCATATGCATGCTCATGACTTTGGGGGAGAGAGAGAAACAGATTCTCTGCTGAGTGGAGAGCCTGACTTGGGGCTTACTCTTAGGACCCCAAGCCACCCAGGCACCCTATGTTGCTTTGCATTTTAAAAGGAACTTTAAATTACGTGCTTAAAAAAATACTATGTTCTTCGGTAAGACTGTGTTGGGTATCTAGAATGTAAAGGAAAGACTGGACTCTTTTTTTTTTTTTTTTTGAAAGACTTTATTGATTTATTTGCGAGAGAGAGCACGACTGGGGAGGAGAGGATTAAAGCAGGCTCCCTGCTAAGCAAGGAGCCCAATGCAGGGCTTGATCCCAGGACTGAAGGTAGCGGCTTAACCAACTGAACCACACAGGTACTCCAAGAAAGGCTGGACTCTTGTTTAAAATGTATTCCATGTGCTAACATGTTTCACCAACCTCACCAGACTGAAAGGAATATTTTGCAGCAATAAGAACATCTTTGCTGGGGCGCCTGGGTGGCTCAGTGGGTTGAGCCGCTGCCTTCGGCTCAGGTCATGATCTCAGGGTCCTGGGATCAAGTCCCGCTTTGGGCTCTCTGCTCAGCAGGGAGCCTGCTTCCTCCTCTCTCTCTGCCTGCCTCTCTGCCTACTTGTGATCGCTCTCTGTCAAATAAATAAATAAAATCTTAAAAAAAAAAAAAAAAAAAAAAAGAACATCTTTGCTGCCACAGCTGTCCTAAGAGAACCAGCCAAGTATCTCCTCAGTATTCTGGAAGCTGCAGATGACCCCTCACATGAGGTCACAAAACATTTCTCTCATTTTTCTCTGTTCCTCCTCTACCCCTTTGGTGGTCACTTAAACTGGGGTTTCAGTTGAGGCCAGGGCCTCCTCACCAATGCTGCTAGTTCACCCAAGGCACACTGGTACATGTGCCAGGGGTATCCTGGACTTTCTAAGCATGAACCTTTCAACTGCCAAAGTGGTAGAACTATATTCTTAGAAGAAATGTTCTGGGAGGAATGCTTTACTCTCTAACATGCTTGTACTTCACAGAATCCCAAAAAGCCATTCTGTCAGCCCCTTCTTACTGCCACCTTTCTCCATAGAGCCAAGAAGGAATCCATGGAAATAATGGGGTTAGGGACTAGCATCTGAAGCATACTTTGCTGAGAGTAATTTCCTTCTGATGCCTGGCAAAGTCTCTTCCGCCCTGTCTTTTCAGGACCAAAACCCAATCAACCAACCAAGCAAACCTCATGTAAGACCAACCACCACTTCATAAGACATGCTTAGAAATCTGAGTTGGATATAGGATCCTGAGTGCATTTACTTAAAGATATTAATAGTTACCATTATTAGTAGATTGCAGGGATTTCTAGAAAATCAATTCTGTCATATTGTTTTCCTCACACCCACTTACCTTGCTCCCCACTCACCAGATTCCAGAGCCTAGCCAGGTTGTGGCCATGGAGCAAAACATAGTTCCAGTGTGTAGGGAAACCAGACTTTTATCCTGTGGTTGTAACTATGCCAGTATGGCTTAATCTTATTCATTCATACATAATCTCATTCGTATTTGGAAAAGAAAACTGAATATCCTAGCACATCCACTTTTGAAAGGAAAGGACACTTTTAATATTTATATCATAATAATTAGAATAATAGATTCTAAACATGAGTTGTAATATGAATTAATTTACTATACTTGCCTAGTTATTTCCAAAACTGTATTATGTTTTGATTATTAACTATCTTTCTATCTTTTAAAAAATCTTAGTTCTTGCCTTCAAGTTTTTTTCTTGGAACAGTTGATTCATGGATTTATGCCATATTACTAATATTCATTTCTAATCATAGCTTGATTTTTTTTTTCTTGTCCCCACCAGCTAGAAATATTTTTATTTTATTTTCACACAGATGCAGAGTTTGCAGGGTGGTACAGAAGCCATAGCACGATTGGATCAGTTAGAAGCTGATTATTATGATCTGCAACTTCAGTTGTATGAAGTACAGTTTGAAATCCTGAAGTGTGAAGAGTTATTATTGACAGCCCAACTAGAAAGCATCAAAAGACTTATATCGGGTATGGTATGCATTCAACCACATAAATCCAAAAAAAAATGGAATACATAGAGGAAAAAAAATACATATATATATATACACACACACACACACACACACACACACGTATATATGTCAGCTATGGTTCTTGAAACTGTTGAGACTAAAAAAATCCTAACATAAAACCTTTTAGAGGAACTTCTAAACTCAAGTCATTAACTATACTTAGCAATGTCATTATGTTATTACTATGCAAAATGCTCACTTTTGTTAGGTTGTTTTAGCCAGAAAAGTTTTGAGTTCTGGGGATGATACCTAACATTTATTGAGCGTCTAACTGCATGTCAGACACTGTTAAGCACTTCCTGCACACTGCGCGCGCGCGCACACACACACACACACACACACACACCCTAGAAGGTATTATTTTCCAATAATCACTATTCTACAAAGAAGTTGAAGAGGTCATGACTTCAAGCCCTGTGCTGGGTATAGAGTTTACTAAAAGAAAAAATAGATATACTAGGATCAAACTGAGTCTTAATGAACAACAACAACAACAACAAAAAAGGATTGCCTGAGGTTACAGAGCCAATAAGTGGATAAGAACATTGTTCTCTCTGGCTCCATAGCCTATGCTCTTAGCCACTACCCCTTGTTGCTGTTTTGTTATAGAAAAGAGAGATGAAGTGGTTTACTATGACACTTACGAAAGCATGGAGGCCATGCTGGAGAAGGAAGAGATGGCAGCGTCTATGCACTTACAGAGAGAAGAGCTACAGAAACTTCAGCAGAAAGCACGCCAGCTGGAAGCAAGACGTGGTCGGGTGTCAGCCAAGAAAGCCTACCTCAGAAATAAAAAGGTATATAATAGGTATTTATTGAATAGACAGCCTTAATTGTAAATCTTGCTTTTAGGCATTACTTAATCCTTGACCCATATCTGATAATTCTAACCTGGTTTGTCACTAATAGTTGCATGTTTTAAAACTAAGTGAGAGTTACCTCTTCGCAACACTCAGATCATTATATTAACATTTTTGGTTTTCCGAGAGCAGCCCTGTTAATCACATTAGAACAGCCAGTGATGATGTCCTGTTTACATATGGCACCCTGAACATGACTCTGCTGAATGGCATGACTGTAGGAGCCCATGTAATGCAATTCCTGGCTCATTATTAAGGAGGCCAGTGCTGTTCTTTAGTGAAATCTTGGTTCTGACCTCAATCTTGAAGGAATTATATATATTAATCTAAATCTGAGGTAGGGGAGGTTACCCCCCAAGAACCTGCAGCCTCATCTCTGCTGCAACCCATCCCCTCACATGGAGTCAGGGGCTCTCAGTGGTCTTGTCCCTACCATCCTTATCCCCATCCCTCCAAGCCTGTCACCTGGAGTGGTAGGTCTGCAGGGGGAAGAAGTAATGACAAAAGATGGCTGGAAAGAGAGGAAACTAGAAACACTATATCCTAAAAAAAAAAAAAAAAGATAATGAGATCAACTGTATCATACAAAAGATAAAAACCCACCTCTCCATGTAACATTGTTGTAATCCTTTTCTCTGTGTCAGCATGCCCACAGTCACAGGGTGCTTGGTTTATCTAATATCCTCAATAGAATTCCATACCCAAGGGTAGTTCTGACTGTATGTAAATCGTGTCCTGCCTCTCCTCTTGAAAAAACAAAGACTGGGTGTCTGGCCAGGTCGTGAGGACTTGAAGTCTATACTTTGTGATTGTGCTTTTTAAGAAGAATAGAAACAACATTATTCTTTATGCTTTTTTATCTTCTTTAATGATACGCCTAGTCAAATGAGAATAATCTTTTGCCTAAGTCAAGAAAGCTCTAGAAATCAAAAGCATTCTCATAGTTGGTGACAAACCCGGAGCTGAGCTGAGAGGAGGTTGTCCATCTCCACTTACTTTGACTGTTCATATATTTCACTGTGCAATGTTAGTATTTCTTATAAGGTGCTATTTCAGATCCTGCTGGAGTTACTGGGTAGTGTGTATACAACATCCCACCTTTCTAAATCTGAAAAATAAAGGACTTGGGACCTTTATTCTCATTTTGTAATCAAGGGAACTAAGGCTCCTGGTAGTTAAATAAATCACCCAGGGAAAAGCAGCTAGTTATGGTACAAAGGTAGGATTCTGTCTTAGGTCTGTGTGATTTCGAAACCTGAGTCGTTGTATCACTGTAGCATGTTACTTACATAATACTACCTTTGTTATTCCTCTGGAGACTGCCCTGAAGAATTTAATTTCAGGATCTGTACTTGTTAGGTAGTAGAGTCAACCCAGTGTTAGTGGAAAAGACAGTACAGTTGCTTTACAATGTAGTTTACTGGCTTAAAAGGCCATTCATTGTATCACTTTATCAGTTAGAAGAGTGATCTTTTGGTATAGTTTTGAGAGTGTTGGAAACCAATGGCCATCTTTTTACCTGGAGGTCTTCTCTAGGAATACTGAGGGAAAATGAAGACATAGCATGGTATCATTAAATGTTGCCAGTTGGTAGTGCATTATTTTGTAAAGAGGCATGTGTTTCCTAGTTTACACTTATGTTTTTATTTTCATGTGATTAGAATAAGCATTCCTATATTTTCTTTGTCATTCTGACTTTTTATCTTTAAGGTCTTTTCACTCAGTCTCTGACCATAAGGTACAGACTTCATAATACTATTTAAACACTCCAGGCAAAATCATGTTCTTTAACCCATAAGAGTTTAGAATACAAACTTTGAGCCACGAGTTGTATGTACTTTCAGCCAAGAGTCTGTAAACTCAGACCAGTTTGAAGAGTATAATAAGACTTAGAATCTTTAGAGAAGTTAGTAGTTTTTTCAGTTCCTACTGATTTGGTTTCTGCTGCTTCAGTACTCCAGATGAGAAAAGACATGGCCTACTTGGTGCTTTGCCATGTAGGTGCATGTTAAGATTAAAAATTAAACCCAATAAAATAAACTCTGGTGTGGTTTTCCAAGTCTTCCAGGTTTCACTTATATTAAAACATATTTTATGTATTTATAGGAAATTTGTATTGCAAAACACAATGAAAAGTTCCAACAGCGCCTTCGGAGTGAAGATGAATATAGAACCCATCACACAGTACAACTAGTAAGTTTGAACTTATGGAGACTTAGAAGAAAACTTTGATATTTACATATCTCAAAGTGAATAAGATTTATAGAGAATAAGAAAATGTGAGTAACTAGATGTTAGCATTAATTACATATATCTGTATATAGGAATGTATGTAGTTTAATATGTATGCATATACATACATATATTATTACTTAGAACAGTTTTAGACAAATTAAGTACATGATGTAGACAGTTCCCATATATTTCCATACATGCAGAGCTTCTCCTTCCAGCCAAAGAGTGTAGTACCTTTGTTACATTCAGTGAATCAACACTGATACATCGTTATCACCCAAAGTACATAGTGTAAGTTCATTCTTGGTACTGTGTGTTCTGTTGGTTTTGACAAATATATAGTGGCATGAATCCACCATTGTAATGTCATATAGAACATTTTCACCACCCTGAGAATGTCCTATGTTCTATGTATTCATCCCAACCTCTCTTACATTCCCGGCAACCATTGATCTTTTTACTCTCTCCACAGTTTTGCCGTTTCTAGAATATCTAATTGGACTCATACAATATGTAGCCTTTTCAGATTGACATAACTTAGTAATATGCATTTAAGATTCCTCCATTTATTTTCTTTATTTCTTTCTCTCCATGCATTTTCATGGCTTGATAGTTTATTTCTTTTTAAAAAGTGCTGGATGTACCACAGTTTATTTTCTGATTTACCTAACGAGACATGTTGGTTGCGCCCAAGTTTTGGCACTTATGAATAAAGTTGCTGTAAACATTCATACAGGTTTTTGTGTGCACATAAGTTTTCATATCTTGGGTAAATACCAAGGCGCACGATTGCTGGATCATAAGGTAAGAACTGACTTAATTTTGTATGATACTGTGAATTGTTTACCAGAGTGGCTGTAGCATTTTGCATTGCTACAAGCAATGAATAAGTTTCTATTGCTCCACATTCCTAACAGCGTTGGTATTTTAGCCATTCTAATTAGGAATGTGGTGGTATCTGATGAGTGTTTGCATTTCCCTGGTGGTGTATGATAATGAGCATCCTTTCATAATGCTTTCCTGTCATCTTTATACCTTCTTTGCTGAGGTTATGTACAGGTCTTTTGCTGGTTTTTTAATTGGGTTTTTTGTTTTCTTTTTATAGAGTTTTAAGAATTCTTTATTCTAGAGAACAGTCCTTTATTAGATAGGGTTTTTGCAAATATCTTCAAATTTGCGGCTTGTCTTTTCATTCTCTTGTCAGCATCTCTTGCAGAACAGAATATTTTTAATTTCAATGTTACTGAAGTCCAGCTCACCACTTCTTTCTTTCATGAGTTGTACTTTTGGTGCTGTTTCTAAAAAGTTCTCTTCAAACCCAAGGTCATCTATATTTTCTCCTGTGTTATATTTTGGGAGCTTTATAGTTTATTTGGCATTTAAGTTTGTGATCTGTGTTGAGTTAATGTATGTGAAGGGTTTAGGGTCTGTAGCTAAACTTCTTTTTAAATGTGAATGTCTAGTTGTTCCAACACCATTTCTTTAAGGAAAAAAAAAAAACCTGTCATTTCTCCTTTGGATTGTCTTGGCTCTTTTGTTAAAGATCAGTTCTATTATTTTTATCTAGGTCTTTTGCCTCTCCAAAGCTAGTCAGTAACCACAAAGTATGCAAATGAGATTTTGACTAGGATTACATCATGTTTATAGGTTAAATTTTGGAGTAATGGAGCACCTTTGGAGCACCTTGATACTGTGTTTTCCTATCTATAAACAGGGAATTAGCTCTCCATTTACTTCGATCCTTTTTATTTAATATATTAATTTTATAGTTGGCCTCATATAGAGCTTATACATATTTTATTAGATTTGTTCCTAAATCTTTCTTTTCTGGGGTGGTAATGTAAATAGTTTTTAATATTAAACTTGATATGTTCATTGCTGGTACATTAGAAAACATTTGACTTTTATATGTCAACCTTGCAGCCAAGCTATAATCCATTCATTACTTCCAGTTTTCTTTTTCTGTTGGTTCTTTCAGGTTTTCTACAGGAACACTCTTGTCATCTGCAAATGAAAACAGGTTTTTTTCTTATATCCCAATCTATACACATTTTACTTATTCCTCTTTTTCCATTAGTTACAACTTCAGTATGATGCGAACTGAGAAGGAATGGTGAGAGGGGGCATTCTGTCTTTTCCTGATCTTAACAAGAAAGCTTCTAGTTTCTTAGCCATTAACTACCATGCTTAGCTATAGGATTTCAGTAGATGTTCCTTATGAAGTTGAGGAACTTACTCTCTTTTTATCATTTACTGAGCTCATTAGGTCACTTTTTAAAAATTGCATTAGAAATCTACTCCCAGCATTGCTATACCTCATGTCTGCATTGTATTATCCTCTCAGTCTTTTCAGACATACGTGTCATAGATTCCTCAACCACTGATTCTAAATTTCATTAAATAGTGGAAATGCTGACAGGACCATGTCACTATATATGCTCATGTAATTTTTGTCACCCTAAAGGCCAGATGGCTTAAATTTGTCTGCATTAATCTCTTAAGCTCATTTTGGCATATGTTAAAGTTGCCCCTTACTCTTGATTTTAAACATGTAAAAGTAGCCAAACTAAACTGTAAGATTCATCATTCTCCATGAAGCTAGAAATAGCAAAATTAATTCTTGCATTTTTATTTTGCATTGTGCTTTTCATAGATCAGAAGCTGCCTTGTAAAGGGTAGATAATGGGCCAGCGGAACAGGCAAATAAAATTCCTCTTATCAGGAGTGCATGGATGGCACAGTCCTTCAGCATCTCCATCCGGCTTCCTGCTCAATGGGGATCCTGCTTCTCCCTCTCCAACTCCCCCTGCTTGTGTTCTCTCTCTCTCTCTCTCTCTCTCTGTCAAATAAATGAATAAAATCGTTTAAAAAAAAAAAAAAAGAATTCCTTCTATCAGCATCTGCACCTGTGCTCTCAGATTGCTGTTGAGATCCTTGCTTAGACATTGTTACTTATTTTATGAAGATTTTGGCTTTGGTGAAATGCCACTACTTTGGTAGATGTAGTAACTAATTTTTTTTAAGATTTTTGTTTATTTGACAGCACAGTCAAGGGGTGCAGCAGGCAGAGGAAATGGGAGAAGCAGGTTCACCATAGAGCAGGAAGCCCAGTACTCCTAGCAGACACTGTTAACAGAGCCACTCAAGTGCCCCTAATTATTTTTTTAGAATGAGTATTAAATCCTTTCTTCAAGAGTTTCTTAGGGCAAAGAAGAGTAAAAATGAGAAAACTGATACTTGAGGGGATCTCAAAATAGATGTCATCTGCCTTGTAATTTCTGCCTAATATAAGCTTTGGGCGGAATGCTAAGTGTGGGAGAATGAGCCCACTAGCCATCTCCTTATCTTTAACATGCATAACTGTAGTAAATGGCAAGTTGGCTTACATGAAAATAAATCATTGTTTTTCAAAGTTGGTTTTAAGCCACCTTTACTTAAACCACTTGGGTGGTTTAAAATGCACATTCCTAGATGTTAACGTTAGTGTCTCAAAAATTTCTTCTGGAAATCCTTGCAAATTAAATATTTAAGACTAAGGAAGTTTATTTTATTTTATTTATTTATTTGAGGGAGAGAGAATGAGAGAGAACATAAGAAGGGCGAAAGTCAGAGAAGCAGACTCCCCATGGAGCTGGGAGCCTGATGAGGGACTCCATCCCTGGACTCGGGATCATGACCTGAGCTGAAGGCGGTCGCTTAACCAACTGAACCACCCAGGCGCCCCGGAAGTTTATTTTAATATTTGATAGTAAACTCTCTGAAACAGAATAAAGAAAGTGTAAAGCTACTTACTCTTTTTTAAAGCTGAGAGACAGATTGAGTAAGAGAAGGAAATGGTGGTGGGGAAACAAGTCAGTTTTCCCATTAAAAAGTGCATTCTTGTTTTATTAACCACACTCTCTTAATTGACGGGTTTCACTTCAAGAAAGTACATGCAGAATAATTTAAGCTGTAGTTTATGAAAACTGATCAGAAGTTTTAAGATTATTTTGGTTACAATGTTTTTTTAAAAACCATTTCTTGGCAATTTTGGGTTTTTTTTAAAAGATTTTATTTATTTAGGGGCGCCTGGGTGGCTCAGTGGGTTAAGCCTCTGCCTTCGGCTCAGGTCATGATCCTAGGGGCCTGGGATCGAGTCCCGCATTGGGCTCTCTGCTCAGCAGGGAGCCTGCTTCTCCTCATCTCTCTCTCTGTCTGTCTCTCTGCCTATTTGTGATCTCTCTCTCTGTCAAATAAATAAATAAAATCTTTTAAAAAAAAAAAAAGATTTTATTTATTTATTTGACAGAGAGAGATCACAAGTAAGCAGAGAGGCAGGCGGGGGGGTGGGGGGGAAGCAGGCTCCCCGCTGAGTAGAGAACGCAAAGTGGGGCTCCATCCCAGGACCCTGAGATCATGACCTGAGCCGAAGGCAGAGGCTTAACCCACTGAGCAACCCAGGCGCCCTGGCAGGTTTTTTTTTTTAATTGAGATGTAACATTGTGTAAATTTAAGATGTAGCATATTGAGTTGATAATATTCCTTTTGCAGTATGATTGCCATTGCTGAAATCTCTGTGGCATCACATAATTACAGTCCCTTGTTGTGTTGAACAGTTAAGGTGTACTCACTTAGGTAGTTTGGTGTTCATAATAGGTTTCTTTTTTCTAACAGAGGATATTTTAAAATTGAAGTGTAGTTACGTTAGTTTGGGGTATACAACATACTGATAGGACAGTTCCATATATCATGCTGTCCTTTCCACAAGTACAGTACCCCCGTCACCACACAGCACTGTCACAGTACCACTGACTATATTCCCTGTGCTGTACCTTTTATCCCCATGAGTTAGTCATTCTGTAACTGGAAGCCGGTACCTTCATTGCCCTCCACGCCCTTTTCCCACCTGCCCACCTCCCTCCCCTCTGGAAACCACAAGTTTGTTCTTTGTTGCTGATGGCTCTGTTTATGCCTTTTTTGTTTGCTCGTTCATTTTGGTTTTTTTAAATGCCACATATAAGTGAAGTCATACAGTATTTGTCTGACTTACTTCATTTAGCATAATAACCCCTAGGTCCATCCATGTTGTTGCAGATGGCAAAATAATCATTCTTTTTATGGCTGAGTAATATTCAGTTGTACATATCCATCTTCATCTACTCATCTTTCGATGGACACTTTGGTCACTTACATATTTTGGCTATTGTGAATAATGCTGTAACAAACATGGGGGTGCATATATCTTTTTTAATTACTGTTATCATAGTCTTTGGATAAATACCCATAAGTGGAATTACTGTATCATAGGAGATATATACATATATTTTTTTAATTTTTTATTCATTATATGAGAGAGACAGAGAGAGCACAAGCAGGCGGAGAGGCAGGCAGGGGGAGAGGGAGAAGCAGGCTTCCTGCTGAATAGGGAGCCAAACATGGGGCTCGATCCCAGGACCTGGACATCATGACCTGAGCCAAAGGCTGATGCTTAACCATCTGAGTCACCCAGGCGCCTCAGGATATTTATATTTTTAGTTTCTTTGAGGAACCTTCATACTGTTGTCTACAGTGGCTGCACTACTTTACCCTCCCACCAACAGTGCACAAGGCTTCCTTTTGTCCATATCCTCACCATCCTCACCAACACTTGTTATTTCTTTTTTTTTTTTAAAGATTTTATTTATTTATTTGTCAGAGACAGAGGGAGAGAGAACGAGCGAGCACAGGCAGACAGAGAGGCAGGCAGAGGCAGAGGGAGAAGCCGGCTCCCTGCCGAGCAAGGAGCCCGATGTGGGACTTGATCCCAGGACCCTGGGATTATGACCTGAGCTGAAGGCAGCCCCTTAACCAACTGAGCCACCCAGGCGTCCAACAATTGTTATCTCTTGTCTTTTTTGTTCTAGCCGTTCTGACAGGTGTAAGGTGATATGTCATTGTAGTTTTGATTTGCATTTCCCCAATGAGTAGTGATGTTGAGTGTTTTTTCATTAGTCTTTTGGCCATTTGCATATCTTTGGAAAAAATCCCATTTTTAGCAGTAAGTATTATTACTTAAAAACATGATGATGATGATGATGATGATGGTGATGATGATGATGATGATTTTCTTTGGTATTGAGTTGTAGAAGTTCTTTATATGTTTTGGATTTTAACTCCTTACCGGACATATCATTTGCAGGTATCTTCCATTCAGTAGGTTGCCTTTTCATTCTATTGATGGTTTCCTTCACTGTGCCAAAGTTTTTTATATTGGTATAGTCCCAGTATTTGATTTTTGCTTTTGTTTCCTTTGCCTGAGGAGACCTATCTAAAAAAAAAGTTGCTAAGGCTGTTGTCCAAGAGCTGCCTGTGCTCTCTTCTGGGAGTTTTCTCTTTTTTACCACCTCTACCTCCAGCAGGGTCCATTTCTCCCTTGGTACTTGACAACTAAACCTCTGGGTCTATTTAACATGCCTGTTCTTTGTCACCACCACTTACACATCCCTGCTGCTTTTCTAGGGCTTAATATAGGGCCTGGCTGACAGGTAATTGACAAGTGTCTGATGGAAGAATAGAATTTCTTTATCTTCAGCTGCTTTCCCCCTAACATATTACTCTCTTAGATGGTATTTTAACATGCTATCCTTCTTTATTTTCTGATCTTAAAAAGTTTCCTTGTCTTAATATTTTCTAATTTTGTCTTATCTATAAGCAAGGTGAGTTTCTTCCTGAATAATTGAGTATCTTGATATGTGTATAAATTTTGATTTTTTTTTTAAGATTTTATTCATTTATTTGACAGAGATCACAAGTAGTCAGAGAGGCAGGCGGGGGGTGGGGGGGAGCAGGCTCCCTGGTGAGCAGAGAGCCCGATGCGAGGCTCGATCCCAGCACCCTGGGATCACGACCTAAGCCGAAGGCAGAGGCCTTAACCCACTGAGTCATTCAGGCGCCCCTCGATTTTGATTTTAAAAAAGCATATTCTAAACTCCTTTTTTTTTTTTTTAACTGCTTCTTTAAAAATTCTTATTATAAGCAATTTTAAAATTAGTGGCTTGCAAAGATGCTTCTCAACCATTCTTACATTTTTAAAAACCTTACTGTGTTTATAAAAAGACATGTGATTTTATGAAAGATTAAAGCAATACAGAAAAAAATTATGAAGAAAAAACCACTAAAATAGATTATCACAACTCCTCTTCCTGAGTTTATTTCATCTTAGAGTTAGGTTTCGTTGAGGTGCCATTTCAGGAAGGTTTCATGGTTACCATATATTCTGTGTTCTGGCATGTTTTGGGGGTGCTTGTTTCCTAAGAGACAGTTTGTCTAGGTCATACTGTCATATTTTCTCTCTATTAAAATTGTATAGAGACTGTTACACTTTCTTATAGCTTTGAATGTTGCAGTGTGAGGCCTGAGGTCTCCCCTCCTTCCACCCATCCTCCATGAGACTTGATTTTTCTGTTCAGATACTCATAAGTATTATGAGTTCTTGTTGGTTGTGGAAGTCTAGTAACTACCAGGTGATGATTGTAGGTGATGATTTCTGAAACCCTTTCACTTTCAGCCTGAAGATTGAAGTCACCCTTTGGATTTCAGTGTAATCATCCAAGACAAATGAAGCAGTAACTGTCAGTAGAAATGGTTCAGGAAAAAGCTGGTGGTGGGAAAGAAAAGACGTAATAGAGTAAGGGAATAATTGAAGATTGACTTTGAAAAGGACAAATGGAAGTAAGACAAGTTAGTGACACACTGGAGACCACTGTCCTCTTCACATGGAATTAACTGATCTTATAGGAGGTATCTCCAAGTTTTTAAAACAAAGCAGGAAATAAAGTCATAGCCTATTTGCAAAGCTTAAAATGCCTTTTCATTTAATACTTGTTCTGTGAAAATCAGATTTAATTAGATAACCTTTAGGTGATTCAGCAACATAAGGAATTTTTTTTTTTTAATTTCAGTATCGTAAACAACAGTATTCTGTTTGTTTGAGGTGTACAGTGTGATCGTTTAACAATTCTTTACATTACTCAGTACATATCATGATAAGTTTATTGTTGATTCCCATCACTTCTTTTACCCATTCCTCCCACCCACATCCACTCTGGCAACAATCTGTTTGTTCTCTATAGTTATGAATTTGTTCCTTGGTTTGTCTCTCTCTCTTTTTTCCTTTGCTCATTTGTTTCTTAATTTCCACATGTGAGTGAAATCATATGGTATTTGTCTTTCTCTGGCTTACTTAACTTAGCATTATACTCCCTAGGTCCATCCATGTTGTTGCACATGGCACGTTTTGATTATTTTTATGGCTGAGCAATATTCTGTTTTATATATGCCAAAGCTTCTTTATTCATTTCTCCATGGATGGGCACTTGGGCTGCTTCCATAATTTGGCTGTGGTAAATAATGCTGCAGTAAACATAGGGGTGCATATATATTTCCCAATTAGTGTTTCCATAATCTTTAGGTAAACACCTAGTAGTGAAATTACTGGATCATAAGGTAATGCTGTTTTTAATTTTTTGAGGAGTCTCCATATACCATACAAACTGTTTTCCACAGTTACTACCAGTTAGCGTTAACATAGGGAAACTTCTAAATTTCTCTGCAGATAACTCCCAGCTTCAAGGTGTGATATTAAACCAAATGATTCATGTATAATTCAAGAAATACTTTTTTTCCTAATTGCTGGTTATATTGGTATCTAAGTTATTGGCCAGGTGGTTGCTGATCTTATTTATTTTTATTTTTAAGGTAACTATTTGATTTTGCAGAATAGAGCAGCTACAAGTATTTTATACTTAAATTGTCTAAGCCAGAAACGCAAAATGGAACATTTTTTGGTCTAGAGAAGATTTGATTTTACTTTTCAGAGTAAACATCTTTAATTGTGGGTAAATGCAAAAAAAGAAATGGTATTGTTTTGTCAGCATATCACTGTGAATTTTAAAACTATGATTTCTGTTAAAAATTGGTAGTTTCATTCCATGAAACACTTTATTTAATGAATGAATCATTCTTTGAGTTACCCATTTTACTTTTTTACTCATTGAGAGGTATCCCTCCCCCCGTTAATAATAAAAATGAACAGGACATGTCATAATGAAATTACTATTAATTTTTTATCAGAAGAGAGAAAAATTACATGATGAAGAAGAAAGAAAAAGTGCTTGGGTTAGCCAGGAGAGACAGAGAACACTGGATAGACTTCGAACTTTTAAACAGGTAATAAAAGTATGATCAATTGATTGTTTTTCATTTTTTTTAAACAGCTATATATATACTCCTATTGGAAGATAATGAGAAAAAACCTTAATTTTTCCTTTATAATTTAGAAAATGTAATTTTGGGGGGATGGGTTAATGGGGTGATGGACAATAAGGAGGACACTTGTTGTTATGAGCACTGAATATTATATGCAACTGATGAACCACAATTCTACCCTAAAAATGATAATACACTATTTGTTAACAAACTTGAATTTGAACAAAATCAAAAAAAGACAGTTACTTTAGGGGTTCCTGGGTGAGTAGGTTGGTTAAAGTGTCTGACTCTTGATTTTCTCTCAGGTCATGATTTCAGGATTGAAAGATCAAGCTCCACGTCCATCTCTGCGCTTGGCAGGGTATACTCCAGATTCTCCACCCCCTCTCTTCTCTCAAATAAACAATAACAAATAAAATATTTTTTTTAAATTAATGTGTGATTACAGGACTACCTTTCTCCCATTCATTAGTGTAGGTATTAAAGATTTATCATTTGAGAGGAAGAATGAGTGGGGGCAGGGGCAGAAGGAGAAGGAGAGAGAGTCTTCAGCAGTGAGCGTGGAGCCTGACACAGGGCTCGATTTCACAACCCTGAGATTATGACCTGAACTGAAACCAAGAGTTGGTCATGTAAGTGACTGTGCCACCCAAGCACCCCATACCTTTCTTCCATTTGTGTACAGCAACAGCAACCTCGTGGTGTTGGCCTATCATTTCAGTAGTATGAAAGGATCATCACAGCCTTTGGCAAACCTGGATTTTTGTTGTTGTTTTATAAAATTAATTAGTTCACAACTGACTATCCATTTTAGGCATCGACTTGTTATTAATAGCACATACAGTAACCTATGGTAACAATCTATGGAAATGACCCTGGCAGAATTAGAGAGTGGATCAGCTTACATGAGAAGTGGTTTGGCAGTTCTCTTGCCAGGCTAATCCAGGATGCTGGATGCTAGTACACAGTGGCCAAACATTTCCTTGGAGCTGTGTTGAAGCTGAATGGTTCTAGTTATGTAAGTGCTCAGGAGTCTAACTTCCTATCTGTGCTGACAAGGATAAACCTTGTGTTAAGTAAATGTTGTTCACCAAATCCATTAATGCTAGGTTTTACTACAGTAAAAGATAGAATAAGAGTTCTGTATGTTAGTACTTAAAATTGTATTTCCTCTTCTTCCATCATAAAAATGTACATACTGTTTTGAGAGTTTTTTGAATACCAGGAAATGTTTTAAAAAATGAAAAATTAACGTTTTGAACTGTAAGCTTGTGAAAATACATGTAAGAAGCTAATAGTTTCATAGCTTTCTATATACCAATATCATTTATGTCTCGTATTTTTATCTTGCTATTTTGCCATTTAAATTACTACTTTCAGTCATTAAAAATCTTCAAATCCTCTAATAATTCTGAACAGTTGGCTTCTTAAGTGGGTAAGAGGGGATAGGGCCTTGATAAAGGAGTTGGTAAGCAAATAGGGCTCAGTGATAATTGTTGAAAGGTATTATGCTTTGGTATTCTAGTCTTCTGTTTAACTGTTTAAAAGCACTTTCCCTGAAAAATCACAAAAGCTCCAGAATAACATTTTGCATCAGGAGAAAATAGCCATTTGTTCATAAATTGTTTTACTGTAATTTGACCAGTTATAACTTCTGATTTTTTAGAGGTACCCTGGCCAAGTCATACTTAAATCAACCAGATTGCGACTGGCTCATGCCAGAAGAAGAAGCACAGCCAGTCCTGTGCCCTGTGAAGACCAGTGTGACCCTCTGCCAGGAGCGCTCCAGCCAGAAGAGAAAAGTGAAAAGGTGGAGGAAGGAAGAGGGAAGCTTGGGTCATCACAGAAAACAGAAGCCCAAAGCCTCTCACAACTTGAAGATACTTCATTAGCACAACTTGAAGCCACTTCATTACCTCTCAGTGGTGTTACCTCTGAACTGCCGCCCACTGTATCTCTTCCAGTTTTGAATAATATTGACCTCGAACCAGGTTCTATTACCACAGCTCCACTCCCCCCACCTCTTCCCCCAACACCACCTCCCCCACCCCCGCCTCCCCCTCCCCCTCCACCACCCCCTTTGCCTGTTGCTAAGGACAGCTCCCTAGAGATACTGGAGAAAGGTCTGCCTAGAACAGAGGGGAATGAGAAGAGGATCCCAAAGTCTGCGAGTGCACCCTCAGCACATCTCTTTGACAGCAGCCAGCTGGTCAGTGCCAGGAAGAAGCTGAAAAAGACTGCTGAAGGTTTACAGAGGAGAAGAGGTAAGTTAAACAGACATGTTCATATTCATGTGTTGAATAAGTTAAGACATAATCAAAGGACATTATATTTCATAGCACCCTACAGAGCTTAAAACATTGTCTTTTTGGACATTATTTGATAGTAAAGAGGTCTGCAGAGTCACAGCTTGGCACAAATTCTCCCAGTCCGCATCAGCAAATGTGTACAGACACAGAAATGTGCACCTTCTTGAGCTCTTAGGGATGTTCTAAAAATATTTTGAAGTGATATTTGGTCTATCTGGTAATACATAGTAAGTGACTCCTTCTGTGTTAAAAAGAAAATCTGATTTTAAACCTAGGAAATAACAAGTAAGGTATTCACACCAGAAAATGTAAGCTAGCTGGGCAGGACTGTCACACTAGGATGACGTTGGCAGGACCATGTAACATTTGGTCACAAATTTATTGAGGGCCTTGGTATACTCTTTGTATAAAAAAGCAAGGAAGAATGGGGAGTAGCATACATAATTTACTGCATGCCATATATGCCTTAATAAAACTGTTATAATCCTGGTCCATGGCTTTCATTGGGAGAACATTATATTAAATAATTTGTATATTAAATTTTAATCCGAGAGATCATACATTAAATATTTTTACCATAACTGGAGTAGAATTTTATATGTAAAACAGCTAAGTGGAAAAAACAGAAGTCACTGTAGTCCGGGCACCTGGTTGGCTCAGTCAGTAAAGCATGCAACTCTTGATCCTCAGGGGCATGAGTTCGAACCCCGCATGGGGGATAGAGTTTATTTAATAATAATAATTTAAAAATCTCTTGAAAAAAATTTAAAAATCACCATAGTGAATCAAAACTTAGTTCTTTTTTTTTTTTTTTAAGATTTTATTTTATTTTTTTGACAGACAGAGATCACAAGTAGGCAGAGAGGCAGGCAGAGAGAGAGAGAGAGGAGGAAGCAGGCTCCCTGCTGAGCAGAGAGCCTGATGTGGGACTCGATCCCAGGACCCTGAGATCATGACCTGAGCCGAAGGCAGCGGCTTAACCCACTGAGCCACCCAGGTGCCCAAAACTTAGTTCTTTAAAATTATATTTGTAACTCAGATGTTGTCTGAATTTAGATTGAGCTGTTGCATTATGGAAATCCTTTGGGAGTCTCACCCATTATATTCCCAAAGACCACCTTCCAGCTCCCAATCTGCTTGCTTCTCTTACATGGGAAATAATAGAGATAATAACTTGGAATTGGAATCTGGGTGTTGTGGCTTTGTTTGTTTAAACAAGCACAATTGGGATCCCATCTGTTTCTGGGAAACCTTCAGTCCACATTTCGTGGTCTGTGTTGTTTTCAGTGTCCTTGGCTAGCACAGTCCTAAAGTCTAGAGGTTTCTAATTGCACTGTAATTATGATCCTAACTGTAATTATTCTCTTTCATTTGTTAAGTGAGCTCACCCATGGATGAGGTGCTAGCTTCCTTGAAGCGTGGTAGTTTTCATCTGAAAAAGGTTGAACAGCGAACTCTGCCTCCTTTTCCTGATGAAGATGATAGTAATAATATCTTGGCACAAATCAGGAAAGGGGTAAAATTGAAGAAGGTACAGAAGGAAGTGCTGAGAGAATCCTTCACACTTCTGCCTGACACAGACCCTCTAACACGGAGCATCCATGAAGCTCTTAGAAGAATCAAAGAAGCGTCCCCTGAGTCAGAGGATGAAGAGGAAGCTTTGCCTTGCACAGATTGGGAAAATTAACAGGTAAATGGTCTTATATTCTTTTTGTAGCATTCAGTGATACAGCTTTTATATTAAATGGTGAAGTCTGTTCTATTTTATTCATGAGGTTTATTATTATACAGCTCAGTTATAGCATGGACCATAGATTTATGAACTTCAGGTTTTGTGTAGTTTCTGGGAACCTACAATAAAATGCTTTTCAAAGATACTGTTACATAAATGCTGTGTTTATATCCTGCTTGTTAAAAATTTCTACAGTAGGGGTGCCTGGGTGGCTTACTCGGTTAAATGTCTGCCTTTGGCCCAGTTCATGATCCCAGAACATTTTTGGTGGGGATGAGGTGGGAGGGTCCTCTGCTCAGTGGGAAGCCTGCTTCTCCCTCTGTTCTTTACCCTGCTTGTGCTGTCTTGTTCGTTCACACACTCTCTCAAATAAATAAATAAAATCTTTAAAAATATAAAGAAATTAAAATTTCTACAGTATAGCTATAGCCCAAATAAAGAGGACAGTCTTATTCCAGTAAAGTGACAGTCTTACTTCTTGTTTTAAAAACAGAGAAGGCAGGTGGGACGCCTGGGTGGCTCAGTTGGTTGGGCGGCTGCCTTTGGCTCAGGTCATGATCCCAGCGTCCTGGGATCGAGTCCCACATCAGGCTGCTTGTTCAGCAGGGAGCCTGCTTCTCCCTCTGCCTCTGCCTGCCACTCTGTCTGCCTGTGCTCACTCGCTCTCTCTCTCTCTCTCTGACAAATAAAATCTTAAAAAAAAAAAAGAGAGAGAAGGCAGGATACCTGGATGGCTCAGTCAGTTATGCATCTGCCTTCGCCTCAGGTCATGATCCCAGCGTCCTGGGATTGAGCCCTGCATCAGGCTCCCTGCTCAGCAGAGCGCCTGCTTCTCCCTGTGCCTGCCGCTCTCCAGCCTGTGCTTTCTTTCTTTCTCTGACAAATAAATAAAAAACATCTTTAAAATGAATGAATGAATGAATACATACATACATACATAAAAGGCCTTTTCTGACTAAAGTATTTCAGGTACAAATTATGTATATTGAATTTTGATGTCTTCTTAGCTGCCTACAAAGGAATTTTCTAAGATCAGTTTAGAAAAATTATTGCACTGATTATTTAGCTTTCTAAGCTTATAAAATGAAGATTTATCATTTTAAGACCTATCCTAGTTACTGCATGATGCAGATAAAATTGCAGCTAATACAGTAAATACCTAATAAGTGTATGCGTGTCTTATTGAGTACCCCTGTGGTACTGGTAACAGATTTGGGGTTCTCTTAAAGTAATAGAGTTTTGACTTGAACACATTTTAGTAAGCTAATTATATAGTTCTGTGGCACAAATTATGCTAAATATAGAGTCAGTAAAGATAGAATCTAACAGTAGTCCTAACTGAAATGTAACTTCTGCAAACTGTAATGCAAATATGCACATATATTCTTTTAAGTATCTTATGCTCTCTTGACTGACTGTGTTTCTGTGGGCTTTACAACATTCACCATGGGGCGGGGTGGGGGGATTCATAGTCCTGGAAAGGAAGTAGGTGAAGGAATAATAAACTTAACTTGTTATCGAAGTGATTCTGAAATATGCCTGATCATAAGAACTACCTGGGAGCTTATTAAAAATGCACATTCTTGGCTTTTACTCCCATGGACTCTGACTGAATAGATCTGATGTACATGCAGGCATACATCTGGATTTTGAAGACTTAATACAAAAAAAGGTAAATTATGTCATTAGTTTTTTAATATTACTAACATATTGAAAGATACTGTTTGGGATATGTCGAATAAAATACTACCAAAAGCAATTTTACCTGCACCTTCTGGGCATGGCTCCATCAGGAAAATGTAGATGTTCTTCTGCTATGCTCCCATCCCTACCTCTCCCCATCAGTGTCTGCACTGATCAGTAGGCTTAACAAAAAAGGTCGTGAAAAATCGCATTCCCCTCGATAAGTGGTTGTATATTACCTTTTTTAGTGTGCTCCAGCCAGCATTCAATAGTAGCACCACTATCCTGCCTTGGGTATTGGGCTGTTAGTATCCCTCTATCCTCTATTTATAGAGGCCCTAAGTATCTACACTGTGCTTTGTAGAAGTCACACATCTACTCACTGTGTGACTATGTCTAGGAATTCAGGGTGTCTAACTGGGTATTTGTAGATTTTCTACCACTTCACAGTGCTACCTATCCCCTTGTCTCTTGCTTGGAGCTTCTCAGTGAGCTGCTCCTATGCCTAAAACTACCATTATAGGCACTGATTAGTTAACTGCACAGTTGGGCCTTTAAGAAATGAGTGTTTTCGGGGCGCCTGGGTGGCTCAGTAGGTTAAAGCCTCTGCCTTCGGCTCAGGTCATGATCCCGGGTCCTGGGATCGAGCCCCGCATTGGGTTCTCTGCTCTGCAGGGAGCCTGCTTCCCTTCCCCTCTCCCTCTCCCTCTCTCTCTCTGCCTGCCTCTCTGCCTATTTGTGATCTCAGTCAAATTTAAAAAAAAAATTTTTTTTTGGAAAAAAAAAAAAAAAAAAAAAAAAAGTGTTTTCGTCTTTGGATTACAGCTGCTGCCCACAGTAGCCCAGGTGGGGTACATGGCCCATCAGCAGTTGCTCATACCAGCCCATCATCTCCATTTGTTTTCACCCTTCCCACCAGATCCTGCCCAGCATGTAGATGTGGCAACAGCATTTCATATGTTCAAGTGCTTGGGTGGTTATTTTTAGCTTTTGGCTACTAATTTACCCTTAGAGTCAATGTTAATATATCCACAATGAATACCATTTTGAAAATTGCCCAAAATTTTTTTTTTTGGCTGATTGATTATTACTTATGGCTGGTTTATATATTATAATGGTCAGAGAAACAGTGAAATACTCTCAGAAAACACATGAGCTCAGATATCTGCAAAATTACTTAGGATAAAACTGTGTATCCTATACGAGAAGCAAACCATATTCTAGTTGCAATCCCCACCAATTTGAGCAGGCAATGATAAAGGAGCTATTTTCACTGCCTTGTATGGGGTCTTGGCAAATTGTTTATAAAGACTAAACTTTTAGATGCTCGTCTACAGATGGCTAAAAGTCTGTAATTCATATTTCCTGTTAAAAATCAGTTTCTTGAAGTTTTTAAATCATTAATTAGCTCTTCGGGAAAAAAATTTCTCAAAACTTCTTGAAATAAAAAGTGAATATCTCCTGTTCTGCCTTGTACAGCTTGCTTTAAAACTCTTCTCAGTAGGGCACCCAGTGGCTCAGTTAGTGAAGCCTCTGCCTTTGGCCCAGGTCATGATCTCAGGTTGGGGTCTGTGGATTGAGCCCTGCGTCAGGCTCCCAGGGCTTGGTGGGGAGCCTGCTTCTCCCTTTCCCTCTGCTCCTTTACCCTGTTTGTGCATACTCTCCCTCTCTCAAATAAATAAAATCTTTCAAAAAAATAATAAAATTCATCTCAGCAATAGCTGTAGGTAATAGTGTCCTTGAAGGAAATTTCTATATAAGGAAATACAATTATATAGGCTTTATATTGAGTTTCTAATTAGTTTACTGCAGGTTCCTCCTTTAAGAAGTAACTATAACACTGTCTGATAGGACTACAATACAATCCACAGATACAATGTAAACAGTTCTCATAGTCACATTGAAAAGGTAAAAGGAAACATGAAATTGACTTCAGTAATGCTTTATTTTATATAATGGATCCAAAAATAGTATATTTCAACATGCTATCAATATAAAAAATTAATGCTGTAGTTTACTTTTTTTTAACGAGTCTTCAAAATCCAGTTTGTATTTTACATTTTATACTAGTAGCACACCTCAATTTGGATGCTAAGTATTCAGTGGTTAAAGTTGAAATGTCCTAGCAGAACAGTAAAATGGTATTTAATGGAGACATATTTTATACAGCTTCAGATTTTAATTTAAATCAAATTAAAAATTCATTTTCTCATAGTACCACATTTCAAATGCTCCAAAGCCACATGTAGCTATAGTGTTAGATAATGCAGAACTCTAATAAAATAAGCTAGGACTTGATTTATGTGCGTGTTCCTTTTTATCTAACAAGGAACTTTTTCATGTAAGTGCTCCTGTGCTGTGTGTAAGCCATAGATCTTGAGCACAACTATGCTGAAACTTAGCTAAAACATCTCTTTGAAGATCGGTACTAAACCTGTCCTCCAAATGCCATTATAACAAAAACTCACTTTCTAGTGAATTTTTGAAGTTTCATTTAATGCTTAATATACTGGCAGTTTATGAGGCGGATATTTTAGACTGTATTTGGTCCTTTTTATTGTATAGTTCTGACAAAGTGTTAGAGTAAAAGGAATAAAAGTGAATCTAACAACCTTTAAAGTGTTCAAAGTTGTATTCTAATTATTTTGTTTTTATTTTTATTGCTTTTACAAATGCATTTTTTTTAAAAACATGTTTCTTATATACTACCTTTACGAATGTAAGAAAAATCATGTCAGGTACGGCAAAAGTTGTGCAGGAACACATACGTCTTTACAACAACATGTTACATTTAACATGGCATATTTTTAAAAGACCACACTGGGGGCGCCTGGGTGGGTTCAGTGGGTTAAAGCCTGTGCCTTCGGCTCAGGTCATGATCCCAGGGCTCTGGGATCGAGCCCCGCATTGGGCTCTCTGCTCAGCAGGGAACCTGCTTCCCTTCCTCTCTCTCTGCCTGCTTATGATCTCTTTCTGTCAAATAAATAAATCTTTAAAAATAAAAAAATAATAAAAGGCCACACTGTCTTTAATAAGTCAATATTTTTTAATACACTATTTTTTTTTATTTGTGAACAGGTGACTCAACAGAAAGAAAAAAACACCTACAGTTAAAGATCAAAGATTTGTTTTTGGAAAACAAAAGTTTAATGTGTGATTTCCCCAGCTGGATTCCACAAGATGCAAAGTGTGTTGGCTCAGTGGTATGAAAAAAATGGAAGCACAATTGGCAAGTTACCACTTTTGCAGTCAGTCCAGTATTTGGTGGGTAACATGAGTTTTAGATGTGCAGTGCTCCCGATGCAATGAAGAAAAGGCCTTCCAGAGATGCCTGGTTTTTTAAGCACCTTCCCCTCCTGTCCACCCATGTTCATCCTTGTAGTGGCCAGTCAAGCTAGGGGTCGCTCCAAGTTGGAAAAACACTGGGTTGACAGAGATCTACTGTGAGCTGTGTCGGGACTGCTTTGAAATCCATCTTTAAGTGCACTGAATAGTCCTCTGCTTGAAAACACAGAGCTTCTTCTGTATCAGCTTGTATAAATAGTGCGACACTCTGAAAAAGAAGTTTATCATGATAGCTATAGGACAGGAATTGGAAAGAATCAGATGGAAATGCACTGAAAATTTCCACATTACTCATCTCCAAAGGAGTTTTCATAAAGATGTTCAACATCTGAAAAGATACATAACCATGGAGATACACTTAATGTGTTTATCACAACATGATACATTAAACATGCATATTTTTAAAAGACCACATACTCACTTTGTAAGGTTTTGAAGTAAAAATTTCCATGCTTTTAAATAGCTCTTCATAATTGTGAATTTATAATAGTTTGAATTTCATGTGCAGCTTTGTTTATGAAAAGCAATACTTTGTAACTTGATAATTCAGATTATTTTTAGTCCTTTTGTTTGAACGATTGCTTGATTAGTGTAATTCAACGTGACTTTCCTATTGAGAATCAGAAATGAGGATTCAGTAATAGGGATGCAGATCTCGTCTGTTTAACATGCACCATTTAAGTTTTTCTTTTTATGCTCCACAGTGAAGTGCACTCTACAGATATGCAGAAAGTAGACAGACAGAAAAGCCTCCTTGGCTGGCATTTCACTATCTAAACATGTTTTGAGTGGAACTTGGGGAGAGGACCTTTGTTATTGTCAGTAGACCTTTTAAAACCTATGTATGTAGTTCTAGGTGCTGATTTTGCTATAAGGAGTCCTGAAGGACGCATTTATATGAATGGAGCCATTATGAATTCTCAGCAGGAGTGTTGTGGGCTTGAATGAAGGTAGATATGTTGGACCCAGTCTACAGTATTCTGTAGAGTGTAATTCTGCATCAGACAGATTTTGGACTTTATATGAAGGGAGTTAAGTAAGGACTGATGTACCAAAAAGAACTTTTATTTCTTCTGAGGCATTTCTCTGTCCTAGACCCAGAAAGCAGTCCCGGAGTAAAAGCCTTCCAATGTATATGAATTGGTTTTTCAGAAGAGAGAAAAAAATGCTTACACCTTTGTCACTTTAAGATGTATTTCCTTTAAAATAATTATGGAGAAAAATTTCTGTTTATTGACAAGAGTAGGAACTTTTGCACAATTTTTTTCACAATACATTAGTTTTATTCTTAAGTTATTCCTATATCTTGAAAGATTAAAATATATATCTAATATAGAGACTCAATCTTTATCCCACAGTGGGAGAGGTGGATGAGGAATTTTCCTCATTTCCTTCAGTAAAACATTGAAGAGTGCTTTTCAACCAAAAGAATGATTGGTTTGATTAATATAATTTGGTGGAAAAAAAATGTTTAAGCAAATTTACAAACCTTAAAAAAATCATGTATCAATTTTAAGCCTTTGGATGCATATGAATAAGTTTTTTCATTCATTGATATTTAGAAAAATACAGAACTTAACATTTTAAATTAACAGCAAAAGCACTAGAACTTTTATCTGTTAGGAATTTGCTCCCCAGTTACAGCTGGGATTCCATCAGAAGACAGGCTCGCTTACAAATGGATACTGTAATTTGTCTTCCAGAACCATGTTCTGCTAAGTCTCCAGTACTCTGGAGTGGGTACAGACCCTTGTGAATCCTTTAGGGGTGCATCTGAAACTCTGTGTACATCCCACTGTGGCACTTCATGAAGATTATCTCTCTTGAAAATGATGAGTAGGTTAAAGCAAAGCCTCGTTAACAACCAGCTCTGCTTATTCTCTGCTAAATAAACTTTCTCTACTACACCTATTTTCCATCCTTAAGATTCAAATTCCTGCCTCCACAGAATTACAAGTTACTGCAGATCATCCACCTTGGGAGATCTCACAATGTTTAAATTTCAGATAACTACAGTCCAGTTGTCCAAGATGAGATTACCAGTTGAATCCTCAAGTTAATTTTTTTTTCCTCATGTTAATTTTAAAGCAGTTTTGGAACCCAACGGTTTTGTAAGCATAATTCCCACCACCACCACCACCCCACCCTTAAAAAAAACAGTGTCTTTGCCCTTAATATTAAATTTTAATATATTTAATTAGGATAGTATTTATAGATGACCACATGTTTTAAGTTCCAAACTTGCCCACATACTATTTCTGTGGTTTAAAATATTTGAGAGTTTATCTCAATGTATCCTTTCTGTCAAAAGAATCCACAAACAGCTGCTTGCTTGTGCCGAATCCCTTTAGAA
The DNA here is from genome assembly GCF_009829155.1 of Mustela erminea. Lineage (NCBI taxonomy): Eukaryota > Metazoa > Chordata > Mammalia > Carnivora > Mustelidae > Mustela > Mustela erminea. The sequence goes on along the minus strand of NC_045616.1, from coordinate 60,195,178 downwards.
GTCCGTTTACCAATCTAGTCCTGGACAGTAATATATTTTAAATAGGAAAACAAATAGATAACTTGAGGATATTTTAAAGTTAAGGTTACTGCTCACTTGAATGCCATTTTTAAATTGTTCTCCCACTTAGTCACAGTGCTGTGTCTATAACCAGTGTGGTACTTAGAAGGAAGTTATTCCTAATCTCAGACCTGGGTGGTACTGTGATGTAGCTTTGTGATGAAACACCTGGCTAAAGAAGATTTTTTAAAGATGAGCAGTTAGCTTCCTTACCTGATGTATATCTATAGATTTTGAGTTTATGAGCAGCCTAAGAACAATCATTCACTAGTTGTCCTAGTTGTTCATTTTAACAAATTTAGATGCAATTGTAAATGATGTTGATCAGGTGTAGTAGTTAACACAGTCTGAATATGGGATTTTCCTCATTGTGTGAAACCACGGGGAATTTTCAGCACTTTGATTTACTCTGTAAAAATGGGGCAAAAATCCTTGTTTCTACAAAGCTGAACTGTACAGCAGTTTTTGGTAACATATGGCATGACCACTTTGCCATAAAATGTGTTAAATTCTGAGGCATACTTCGGCCATAGAAGGCACTAAGAATTAAAACTCCTATCAGTGGAACAAAAATGAACGGGCAGCATCCTCTGTTTGGAATGGGACCAGTGTACAATTAACAAAAGTTAATTTTATACATTCCTTAAGATTCCATTTTTTAATTGCATTCATTGAATTTGTGTATAAATTTAAGATAATGCCTAAGTCAGTTTAGTCTTAGCCTAAGGAAAGTTTTTTCTTCCACTAAATATAAGGTCTTGGGGTGGTCGGTGTTTTTGTTTTCTGTTGTTTTTTTTTTTTAATAACCTTTATAATTTAATTATTATGCACATAATAATACCAGATACCAATCTGTCAAGTTCTATAGTAAGAGGTTCCTTAAAGGCCTTATCAGGGAGCTCAGATTGCATAACATTATTTCCAGGCTATTTGTAAGAAAGCATTTTGAACAGCTGTAAAAACATTTAAAAACTGTGGCAGATGCATTGTTAACTTGCAGCCGTTTGATAATAAGAGCAGAAACCTTAACAAGTTTTACCTAATTCTTGCACTGAATTTAAATGATAATATAAAGTTAAATGTGCATTTTAAGCAGATTTTATTTCACATTTCTAGCTTAGCATATGAGAAAAGCTATGCTTAGTGTTAGAGGACTGACAGGCAAGATATATTCCAGATGGAAGAGGTAAGAGAATGGAAGCACCTTACTGTTGAAGCATGTTGCGTTTAGTTAGTGCTGCTGAACAATTCAGTAGTTACTTCTGAACTTTGCTGCAAAGTGCTCTTTAGTTAAAGCACATAGAGAGGGATCTCTGCCTAATTGCTTTGTAAATTGAAGCAATGGTGGTTTTTATTCTATAAATAGTCTAATTTAAAAGTTTTTCCTACAAAATGAGTTTATATTGCTGCCTAAGCTATCATGTATGTAAACAGAGGGTTTTTTTTTTTTTTAAGGGTGAGAAGAAATCGGGGTCCTGTGTGTGCATGTGCACGCGCACATGTGGTGTGTTTGCCCATTGGGTTATTTGGAAGATATGTTCATTCTAAAATGTTCTGTTTTGCCCACAAGCATAAATGTACAGCTTGGTATATGAGGGGTTTAATTGATTGAATTCAAATTTATAAGTGTTTCTCCCCTTCCCCACTTTTATTATGCCACTGTAAGGTGCATGTACAGAAAATACCTCGGAGGTTGACATATAATAAATACTTCATCAAGGCTATTTCATATTGAAACTCAAAGCAGTCATTTGTTTTGAGAGTTAAGGAAAAGTTTTTTGTTAGTTTTTTAAAAAATCATTTATAACTAAGGGTGGCTCAATTTGGGGGAATTAAGGGTGGAGAGGAAAGAAAGACAGTGAGAAGTGATTTTTAGATGTATACACAAAGATATGGGTGTTGGTTATAGAGGTGAATTTTAACAAGGGAAGTTTTGGGTTTTTTGTTTTTTTTTTTTAAACTTGCATGTTCTATGGTTAACTATCCAAGAGTGTAACAAGTTATTCTAGCTTTTCCCAGTACTAATTATATTGGTTTTAAGAAGTCTTCATGATCACAAGATGGCATTTTCTCTTCAATTATGAACCCAGAGGGATAGACAACACCACCCAGACAGTGACTTCAACTTCTTTGACTTGGACAGAATCCCCACTGTCTCATTGAGTTTCTCGTACTGTATGTCTTGCCAAGTGTGAAACCACAATATATAGTTTGTGAAAAATTGAAGGCTACAGATAATTTTGCATGATTAAAGCCCATTAGGGCTACTGAAACTGACATGTTTTTTAGCCTTTCTGGTTAAATGAAAACTACAATGGCAAACCAATTCACCATTTACTAGCTTTGTGCAATATTATAATGGTAGAAGCAAAACACTAGCACATTGTGCTTGGCTTTTAAAGATGGCTTTACCACTGTACATTAAACGGAAGTGTGCACAGTGTATTGTAAATGCCAACTCTTGCAAATTTACAATACTTAAATATGCTCCATTAATATTCTAAAGTATTAAAAGTACAAAGAAAAAACTAAGCAGGCATTTATAGCAATACTCTGAAATCTCCAATAATTGTTTTGACTGTTGCCTTTTGCTCTTTAGTGCAACTTTTCTGCGTTGTAATTATTGTATTGCTTTGTATTTTCATGTTTTTTACACTCATGACTTCAGAGGTAAGTACTTGTACAGCAAGTACTGCAATCACCTTCTCTTCTTGTACATGCAATGTAACAACATGCAGTTTTGGTGCTTAACAATATTCCTTTTTTTCTTTAATAAAAGATATTTATTGAGTTAAACTTCATTTTGTTTGTTTAAAATAGCACTCGTGGTAGATATTGTCACTTCATTTCAAAGAGAAGGAGCACAGCAAGTTGTGAATTTGCTCTAACATGATGAACAGGCTTCAGAGACTCTTCTACCCCTGTACTTCGGCCTCTTCCTGACTGCTATTTATAATGAAGTAGTTTAACGGTTGCGAATTTATGCTAATAAAAGCCTTATACATGTTGTCTGTGTAGCTATCCACGTAGTTTGGCAATGTTGACTTTCAAAATTTGGAAGGTCTTTAAATGCCTTTCATTTTAGCAAGCCATCTGTGACTATTTAAATTTGAGATTATTGGCTCTACACTTAAGCATAGGACTAACTTAACCGGAACGCAGCGATACCCTTATCCAGTGCTGACTTGATACAGCTCCCAACATGCAAGAGGCATACATTTAAGGGCAGATCCCAGGTGCTGCTCAGTCCCCAAGTAAGAGCACCACCAGTTCCATCTCCTTGTGCAGTTCAAGTCACTTTTGCTCCCTGAGAGAACAGAATTTTTGTTTCTGATTTTTTATTACTGGGGCTATCTAGTTCTTACGTAAGAATGTTCACAGCCTGGTATTAAATGATTTCTTCCTTCCTTCCTTCCTTCCCTTCCTCCTTCCTTCCCCAAGCCATAATTTATAAAATGATGGGCTGAACACAGTGGGATTTGATTCTTTGCCAGTTCCAGGATTCTGTATTAAGAAGTGAGACAGTTCTCCCAAGGGAGAAATTAATTCCATGTATTCCTTCTGTAAATAAATCTGAAACTAGCCAGAGGCTTTGATTACTGGGTAGTTTTTCTACGAGAATATAGAGAATGGATTTAATAAGAGGAGATCTAGCCAAACTGGCACAGTATCTTCTCTGAATTAAACTTAGGTCCATTAATACATCTCTCAACACAGTACTTGAGAAGAATCCTAGTACCTGGTGCATCCCTTATGAAGTCGGGTGTGGTTGGCTTAGGATAGCCTCCCTGGATAATCTCTGTTGGATTAGCCATCTTTACTAAGTCAGGTAAAAAACAAAAATATCTTCTGGATATCTAGGCCTGATAGAATTCCTCAGTCCTTCCATCTGTCATTCATGCTGGCCTTGCTGAATTCCATAAACTGGATCAAAACCTCATCCAGGATGGATTCAACCTGAATTCTTTGCTACAGGGAGCTGTTTGGGAGACGTTTAGAATTCTTTGATGCAGAAATACCAACATTCCAGGGCACCTGAGTGGCTCAGTGGGTTAAAGCCTCTGCCTTTGGCTCAGGTCATGATCCCGGGGTCCTGGGATCGAGCCCCGCATCGGGCTCTCTGCTCAGCAGGGAGCCTGTTTCCTCCTCTCTCTCTGCCTGCCTCTCTGACTACTTGTGATCTCTGTCAAATAAATAAATAATTTAAAAAATTTTTAAAAAATACCAACATTCCATCACATTCTGACAGCTATTGATAGTGAAGTTTGATCTTCTTTCCGAAACACACTGTCCCTCTGCCAAGTTACTACATTCCTACCCTTTCTGTAGAGACCCTACAACTTAGTTGCTCATCAGAAACTTTGTTCCTTACTGTTAGCATTTTCTCCAGATCTCTCTCCACTAGTAATCATGCCCATTCACAAGATCCTCTTGCTAACCAGTTGTGTGCTCTCTTATTTCTCTGAAGTTGGCAGTCTGTCAACTTCTTAATGTCTAACAGGGTGATGACCCATTCGTTCTCCCTGAGTTCTGTCCTCTAATCACAGCTCCCTCCTACTTCTTTCCCTCCTTCCTCCCTCCATCCACTCTTGGCTGTTGCTGAGAATGGCTCCATAAAGCCAGGCCATTAAGCATCTTTCTGATCTCATGTTCATCCCTCTCACTAATTCCAGTGGCCAGGCTTCCAATACAGTCAATATGCTGCTAGACTTCCTGCCTCCACACTGGCTAGGGACACCATGCACCAATATACAAGGCTTTCTTTGAGCAGGCTCTGGTCTCCATTCTAAGCCGTTAGCTCTGGTATCTCCATTTTACATGCTCATCTCATGCCTTTCCACCTGCACAGGTATCTGCCTAAAATGCTTCTCTTCTGTCAACACCATCTAAATTCCATCCACTGAGTGTTAATTTGGAAAGCATATGGGCAAACACAACCCTCCCTGTGTGTCAACATCCTTAGAACACTGCAAATAGGGGAATAAGAAAGTTACAATATAAGAGGATTTATAGAATCTGACGGAACCTTCACGATTCTACAAATGTTACTAATCATTTGAGACACAGAAAAAAATAAAGGGTTTAGGTATTAAATTGTCCACGGCATCTACTATGTTTGCAGCTTTGGCTTAACCCCTCCATCATTCCCCACAGCAACTTCAACTTCACTCTTAACCCTGTAAGGTCCAAGTGCTCAGCTTTAATATTAGACTGTCTTGAAAAGAGCTCGTTCTAGGCTATAACTAGACCCAAGTCTCCTGTGTTGAGATGTGGTAGAGAAACTCAGTAAAAAATTTCAAGAAGTTTAAAAACAAAGTATCCAAGACAACAAGATGTAAATTCAAATAAAGTCAGTTACAGACTGTAATTATGGTTAGTCACAGGGCTCACAGGCAGTGTCGATGGAGGAAATTTGTTCCCTACTACGCAGTTTTTGCAAAAAGAGTCATAGGAACATCTATACCCACACAATATGCCTACAGTTACCTGTTTCACTTCCAGTGATGTCTCCAAGCTGCACAAGTTGGCGGAGAAGCAGAGGGAGAAAGAATCCTCAAGCCGACTTCCCACTGAGCACAGCGCTCAACGCAGGGCTTGATCCCAGGACCCCGAGATCATGACCTGAGCTGAAATCAAGAGACAGACATTCAACTGACTGAGCCATCCAGGCACCCCATCAGCAACTTATTTCTATTTAGATGCTTCTAGCGCAACAACATTCCCAGTAACGGGCCAATTCCCCCTGATCTGGAGGCCCTTTATGTAAGAGTAATACTAAATAATGCTTTAACAAAAAATAAGTAAATATATAAATAAATGCTTTAATCAAGTCATTGCAAGTCTATGAATATGGATTTTGAAGAAAAGCCTTAGCAGCAATTAAGCCCACTGGCCAATTTCTGTTGGAACAGTTTACTACCAGAAACAGTTATCCCCAAGGGTGCTTGAATACCTTCCATCAATAGACATTTTGTGTATGTAATCAACGATGAAAGACTAGCAAACTAAGAAACCTTATGTTTTTGTAACCCTTTTTTAATGGAAAGGATGGAGTCTGGCAGGAATCAATCATATAGTTACTCCTAAAACTTCTTAGGAAAGACTCAGAATAATAAAACTTATCTCTGAATTTTTTAAATTTTGTGTATGTGGTACACTTAAGCCAGAAGAATAAATAAGCACCATTAAGTGACTTAGGAGAAGAGTAAGATGACAAGAAGAAACTTACTGTAGCGAACGTGGGCATATTGTTAAATAGCCTGTAGCAAATGTGGGCATATTGTTAAATAATCTTATACAAAATTACATTTTAAAAAAGCCATACTATGTTTCCATGGTGGAAGTAGTCCAGTTGGCGACAACATCTAAACATGTAGGCCAGAATCATGTTTCTCATGCTTAAAGACCAAAACCTGTGGGATTTTGGAGTAAAATTGCAAGTGTCTAGTAGTTCAGATCTGCTTAAAATTATTTGGTCTTCCATGTAGGCTAATTTGTGACCTACCTCTTTTCAGAAATAGGGTGGCCTACCTGGCAAGTATACAGGTCAATTGCACAGTTTTTGAAACTGTTAACTCTATTGCCTCTTCTGTCAGAACCTCCAAGGATCATCATAAAGTACAACCAGAAGTTTACTGGGTCCCAGCACTTGCTGAAAAGTTTTCTAATGTCAACTATAAGTTTTTGTGATGTTCTCAAGCTCTGGTAGGACATTATGTTGAATCATCAGAAGGCAACACCTAGACACAGTACCTCACCAACTCCAGCAATGCCTTCGCTACATTAGCTACAAGCTATGATGACTTCATACTTAGGCTTTCATGGATGTAGAAATAAATACCTATTTCTAAAAATTTCTGGACTTTCTTCATAACTCTCTTCCTGGTTAGTCTCACTCTTCCATGGATTCTAAATGATGTGTTACGATGATTCCCAGATGGTTTTTTTTTTTTTTTTTTTTTTTTTTTTGGCCTGTTCCTCTTTTCAGAACTCTAGATCTGTATGTATTCAACTGCCTGATGGTCTCTCCATTTGGATGCCCCATGCATATCTCAAACATAACATGTCCAAAATGGTGCCCTGGACCCAGCCCATCAAAACCCAGATTTGCTCATCTTCCACAATCATCCTGTTCTGCAATTAGGAACCTCCAGATTCTCCTTGCTGCCTTTCTCCCCCTCACCATCCACATCGAGTTCGTCGACAAGTCCTGTGAAGCCTAGCTCCACTTTGTATCTGGATCCTTCCTTTGCTTTCTCTGTCCCTTACTACCCTTATCTCTTTAGTAGACAATCTTCAGCTCTCACCTAGATTACTGCACTGGCCTCCTAACTGATCCTTCCATGACATACTTGTCTCTTTTCAACTTACTCCCCACCCACAAAGTGATGAGATCACATCTCTCTGTACAGAACCTTCCAGTTGCTTTCCCATTGCACTTAGAATGAAATCTCAAGTCCTCTTACGGTCTGCCTACAAAGTTGGATGTGGTTTGACCCTTCCTACCAGCCCATGGCTTACTGAGCTCTAGCCACATGTATAATCTTTTAGGACCTATGTGAACTGTCCTCTTCCTAGAATTGTTCTCCCTCTCTTTTTTAGTATGACCAACTTATCTGTGTCCTCAAAGTTCTTAATGTTGAAGTCCTAACCCTCAGAATGTGGAGATAGGGTCTTTACAGCAATAGTCAAGTTAAAGTAAGGTCATTAGAGTGGGCCCTAATCCACTATGGCTAGTATCTTTATAAGTGGGATAATTTAGACACAAATGTGCATAGAGGGAAGATAATGTGGAGAGACATACAGTAAAGATGGTCATCGGCAAGGTGATGAGAGAGGCTTGGACAGATGCTTCAATGTCCTCAGAAGGAACCAATCCCGTTGATGCCTTGATTTTGGACTTCTAGCATCCAGAGACTATGAGACAATAAATTTCTTTTGGTGAAGCCCCCTTGTCAGTAGTACTTTGATACAGCAGTTCTAGGAAACGAATACATCGTCCTTCAGGTTTGCACTGGGGTGTTATCTCCTCATGAGGACTTCTCCCCCTTTCTTGAGTAGCTCCCACCTTATCCTCCATCAGAGTCGTGCTGATCAGATAATTCAGCACTTCCCCCTGTATCTGCAAGCACTCTTGCGGTTAGAAGAGCTCCGTAACCAGTTCTGACCAATGAAATGGAAGAAGCAGTAACAAGCATCACTTTCAGACTGACGCAGTGAAAAGTTCATAAAAATTCCTCCAATAGTTCTCTCTCCTAGTGGCAAACGAAGAAGTCTCATACACTACAAGGCAATGGAGCCGCCTCTTGAGACTGTGAAGACAAGGATTCCCTCTGTCACCACTTCCTTTCACCACTGTATCAGAGGTGCTAACACTGCAGTTAGGCAGGAGAAAGAAAAGGTGAAGGATGGAAAGAAAGAAAAAATGACATTGTTTGGCAGGTATGATGGTTATGTATGTAGAAAATCCAAAAATATCTATTGAACGAAGAGAGCTTTAGTAAGAATTGCTTGATAATATCCAGTATTTTAGTATCAACAGAATTTCTCTATACTAGTATCAAACAGGTAAAAATTAAATTTATAAAAGCTATCATTGTTTAAGAACTGAGAAGTCAAGGAAAAGCATACAGTAGAAAACTGGGCGTGAGCCTTGAGTAGGCGGTTAGTTCATAGAAGAGATTCAAATGGCTGATCCTGCACACAAAAGATGGTCTACCTCAATAGCAATAAGGAGAACACTACACCAAAGTAAGATACCAATGGACGCTCAAGAATGGTTAGCCATTTGAAAGACTGACCGTTTCCCATGTTCTCAAGAATTTAGAAAAGAACTTCCAGACAGTACTAGTGGTAGTATACCAGTTGTACAACTCTCTTGGAAGCTTGCCAGGCATCATTTACAAAAGTTGGATCTGTGCTCATCCTGTGACACGTGGCTAGAATATGCACTGTTCAGTCAGGAGACCTACACACGGATACTTAGAGCAACATTCTCTGTCATAGCCAACAACCAGAATAACCCAAATGTCCCTCTACAGATGAATGGACAGACTGTGGTATATTCCTCAAATGTGGTACTGGCATACAGGAAAGTGCTGGAGAACAGAAAAACTAATACAGCTATGCAAATCAGTTTGCATGAATCTCATGGACAAAGTTGAGCCACAAAAGACAAAAAGAATAATACATGATTCCAGTCATATTAAGTTTATAAATGGGCAAAACTAAACTATAGTGTTCAGGGTATTTAGGTAATAAAACTAAAAAAAAAAAAAAAAAAAAAAAAAAAAACCCCAAGTGATGATTGCCATAAAAATGATGTTAATGGTCATGTTTGTGTTCTCTGAGGCTCTGAAGCTTCTATTTCCTGACAAGGGTGTGGTTAGGTGGGGCTTATATTTATGTATTTTTCCGAGTTAAATTTCACAATAAAGTTTTTTTTTTTTTTTTTAATGCTAAAATAGGGGATGCCTGGGTGGCTCAGTGGGTTAAGCCTCTGCCTTATGCTCAGGTCATGATCTCAGTGTCCTGGGATCAAGCCCAACGTGGGGCTCTCTGTTCAGCAGGGAGTCCGCTTGTCCCTCTCCAAGTCCCTTTGCCTCTGCCTCCTACTTGTACTTTCTCTCTCTCAAATAGATAAATAAAATCTTTAAAAAATAAAACCACTAATGTAGAGTTCTTTTATTAGAATTCTAGAAATTGCTTTTAGAATTCAGTTGCCAAAAACTTTTCTCTGCAAAATAATTTGCATGCTTGCTCTACAAAACAATGAGAACCATATAATCTAACATTTCACTTTTTTTCATTAGTTGCCAGGAAATCAGAGCAAATTTAGTGCTCCAGTGGAAAAAACAACTCATCTCAAACTTCTGGTCTACACCATTCTCTGCTCCTTTTAATTTGCTTTGTGTGTCTGTATGTCTTTGTGTCTGTGTATGTGTGAAACTCTCCTTGGTGTTTTAATATTGTGAGTTTCCTTCTTGAGGAATTTGATGGGAAGAGTTTTAAAATGTTCATTAAATAAAAAGATGTTGCAACATAGCATGGCATAGTGTTTAACAGCAAGGACTTGAGACATCTGATAGAGCTGTGTGAATTTGGACAAATTACTTCTCTGTGCTTCAATTTGTTCATCTGTAAAATGGAGACAATGTCTACTTATACGGTTGTTACATGGATGAAATAGAAGAGTGCCTGGCACATATGTAAATGTGAGCTATTATTATTCTCCCGAAAGATGATGCCAAAATTTCTCAGAAAGAACCACAAAGATTAGAGTAATTTAGAAGCAAGAACATCAGAGATTGGAATAGATTGCTCCTGGACAACCTGAAAGGCAGTGATGATCATATGTATTTCCTTCATTAATAATTAGAACATAATTTCATTCACACATCAAAATGAAGATGCAATAGGCAACATTTATATTAACAATGAAAAAATACCTTACCTTCATGTTTACTTTTTTGTAGAAAGAATTGGGCACAAGTGAAAAACAGGATTTCTATTTTCTGACGTTCTGCAGAAATGCAATCCTGAAGAGTCAAAATATCCAAAAATATAAAGAATCCAACGAAGAACTTTCAGTTAAATATGATGGATTGAAACGTGCTTTTATTGCTACTCCCTCCTAAATCCCCAACATGGAGGTAAAGGAATAAAGAGCAAAAGAGGAGAAAGTTATGGACAAGAAATGTCAGTGTCTGCAAGATGCACAGGAAGTAATGATTTAACAGTGGAGGGAGCTGACCTGCGAGTCTGCGGCGAGTACTGACAAGTGTGCCAAGTGCTGAGGGGCCTGGCCTCTGGAGGCACTGTGTTCCCTGCGAGGAGGGGAGGAGGTATAAGGGTGCAAAGGAGAGTGGTGAGAAGTCTCCCAACAGAAACAACAGATCCCCCAACTCCCTGGCCCACCCTTTCCCACTCCAAGACACAAGACATTCATTCTCTGGAATAAACAAGCGAGAGAAGATACGGACTCTAAGAGCAGGTACAAGAGGAGGCCAAGGGGAATGGTGAACACTGTAGGGTTAAGTTACAATCTGTCTTCACAGCCCCAAGCCCCCGGGCTGTTTTTTCCTGCCTGATTCAGAGATGGGCCTGGGCTGGCATCTACACCTCCCAGAGGACTCTGAAAGATCCCTCTCTGGAGAAACTAAATGGCTGTAGAGAAAAGACCATGCCATGTTGGTACCACATGTGGGGAAGAGTGGACAGTTACCAAATGACAAAGCTGGCCTCAACCCAATCAATGCATCCCAAAGCGACCAGCCAGCCAGCCTCTTTCCATTCATCGTCCTCAGAGCCCCCAGGGTTTCACTATAAGATGTGAACAGGCTGCTTAGAATCACAATGAAGTCTCTACACAATGAAGACCAAAAAACAAAAAAAACTAAAGAAGATAATTCTTGGAAAACAGACAAGAGATTAGGAGGAAATTTTACTTCTAATGGGAAAAAAGAAAGTGAAGTACTGCATCTATAAAACAAGAATGTATCACAATAAAAATATTGAGAGCAGCAAATGACACTTAGAAACAAAAAGCATGACAGCTGACATTACAAATCCAATACAAGGTTTACAGGGTAGAGGCTAGGAACACTTTGAGTCAAAGAAAAGGCTAAGGAGACGAGCAATAGAAAATATAATTAGAGGATTAATTCGGCTAATCTAATATCTGATTGATGCTGGGAGAAGAAAAGTAGAGAGGAGCAAATTATTTAAAAAACAATTCAAGAAACTTACTCCTTCGTTTACTACAATTTGAGCTGGGTTTTCTTTCATGTGCAAGAGAAGGATTCTCAGACGGTCCCCTGAGGAGTGTGTCAGCCCAGATGAGGACTCCGAAATACTCCTGGCATGGGTGACATGGAGGGTACTGGTGAGCGCAGAGAGAGCAATTCTGGTGAAGCCCGTGGGGCTGAAGCTGGAGTGGAGAAGTCTGAAGGGCAAACGGAAAGTTAGGAAGTGGAGCTAAATTCGTGAGTACACAATTTTTTCAGTTTCTCAGTGGAAAAGAAGAAATCAATAGCTCTGAGGATTAAAGGTGAACATCTTTAAAGGTAAGAGACCCTGGGGGTGCCTGGGAGGCTCAGTCAGTTGGGCCTCTGACTCTTGGTTTTGATTCAGGTCATGATCTCAGGGTTGTGAGTTTGAGCCCCGGTGTGAAGCATGCTTGAGACTCTCTCTCTCTCTCCCTCTACCCCTCCCCCTGTCAGAAAGAGAGAGTAAAAGAAAAAAAGAAAGGTGGGGCGTGCCTGGGTGGCTCAGTGGGTTAAAGCCTCTGCCTTCGGCTCAGGTCATGATCCCAAGGTCCTGGGATCGAGTTCTGTGTCGGGCTCTCTGCTCAGCAGGGAGCCTGCCCCTTCCTCTTTCTCTCTCTCTGCCTGCTTCTCTGCCTACTTGTGATCTGTCTATGAAATAAACAAATAAAAATCTATAAAAAAAAAAAAAGAAAAAGAGAAAGTTACAGATATACTAGAGCATGCTGGTACGCTAATTTAAAAAACAGTGAATAAATGGGGCTCCCCGGTGGCTCAGTTGGTTAAGTATCTCTCGATCACAGCTCAAGTTGTGATCTCAGGGTCCTGACTTAAAGCCCTGTGTTGGGCCTTATGCTGGGTGTGGAGACGACTTTAGGAAAAAAAAAAAAAGAGGTTAAAAAATACTAAATAAAAAATAAAAGTGTCTTGAACAAGCAGTCCTACCCCTGCCCTTAGGTAAGCAAAAGACTACCTTTCTAACTAATAAGTAAAGAGAAAATGGAGGAGAAAGTAAATTATCCAGTTCAGGTGCCCCAAATACCTTTGACCTCAATGATGGGAATGATTTCAAATCAAAGGATTAGAGGAAGTGAGGCAGAGAATATTCCTTCAAGGACTCACCTCAATTCTGCATAGTTACTTAATGTATGCAAAAAACGCAATAGATCTATTCTGGTCATTACTGGGTTTTCTAGAAAATGCTTCCATTCTCCCACAGTGTTTTCAGTGATTTCTTGCGTCACTATTACAGCGTTGTGCATAGGACACATTTAAGGTCAGTTACTTTCATTATCCACCTGCTCAACAAGTCGTTTTGTCATCTAGCAGGATTTACTCGTGCTGATGATAGGCCCGTGTGGACGTGCAGGTGTCTGCAACGTGAGTTTGCGAAGATCAAGTCTCTGCCGGGGCAGTGCTCAGGGGTGGGAGTTGTTGGACCCCGGCGTGGCCCATCCACGCTGCCCACCACATCTGAGACACACCAGGTTTTTGCTGCAGTCACAACACAGCACGACTACCCGGCAAGACAGGGTGGCCCGGCAAATAATACCGTTGGGCAGGGCAGGCCTCACGGCCGTCGACAACCCTAGAAAGTGTACAGTGTGGTCATCTGGAGGCCCCTCAGGGAGGCCGGGAATGCGGGTGCAGCAGCTCCCACTTAAGGGCATTCTCTCTAGCAACCTGAAGTCTTCTTCCTGCAGTTTCTATCCTAGCCATTCTGCCACTTCTATTCTGGGGAATCTGTGTGAAGAACAAAACATGTCACCAGCACAGCAAGCGACCCAAAGGGCAAGGGCACTGCCAGGATCGCACCGGGACTCTCAGCCGCCCGTTCCCCACTGCTGTCCAGGCACTGGCATGTAGGATGCAAGAGGAGAAGGCTGGGGATGCTCAGGCCTGGGCCTGCCAAACTGGAGTATTCAACTAGAGCCGTGCCAGACTGCTCGTGGAGCTTCCAGAAAGGTCTAATCGACTCCCTCCCACCCAGACTGCTTCAATGGAAGAATCTGATTCAACTTCAAGGATCTTTAGAGGAAAAAGTGAAACAAGATGAAACCAGAGAGGGACAAGCCTTAAAAGTCTCTTAATCTTAGGAAACAAACTGAGGGCTGCTGGAGGGGAGGGTGTGGGGGGATGGGGTGACTGGGCGAAGCACACTGGGGAGGGCATGTGTTGTAGTGAGCACTGGGTGTTATATAAGGCTGACGAATCACAGACCTGTACCCCTGAAACAAATAATATTTTATATGTTAACTTAAAAGAATCTAAAAATTAATTAAAATCAATTTAATTACCTTTCCAAAAAAAAAAAAAAATCTGCTGTTGTGATGAATGTTCTCTCTGTATAAAATATCGGCTATTTCAATAGCCATCAAGGGAAAATATATGAAGAATAAAAGGGCAATAATGACCAAGACTCATTTCCTAGTCACAGACAATGTTCCTACCCAAGTAACAATTTTATTTTACTTTTATAAATGCAAATAAGAATGGAAATTTAACACGGTCATTTCCACCATGGAACAGGCTTTTGTCATTGCTGCCAAGTTCTGCAATAATCATAAATGCCTCTCATTCATTCCCAAGCGGAGGTCTGAGCCTCACATTTCCTCACATTAGGTCAGAACCAACATTCTGCCGCCTTTCTTTCAGCCACAATCCAACCATTTTACAGCTTTCATTTTTTAAAACAGTGCAGCAAGCTATGTGCTTGGGTTTAGGACCTCGCTTTTGACTGCCAGAGATCTCGAGCTGCACTTTCTCAGCGAGTCATGAGCCGGCATAATACAAAGCCAAGAGAACTTGGAAGACAGTGACTGTTAGCTCTGCTCTAGCTGTGTTAGCTTGTAGCCGTCACTTACCTTCTCTGGACCAAATTTCCTCCTCCAGGAAGTCAGTCGGGACAATCTCTGAGGTTCTTCATGCATCTCACATCCTGTGATTCTATTAGTAGAGCAACTAAAATAGGTTGCTCCCAGTGGCCTATAAAGGAAGAATGTGGCCGGGAGCTTTCTAGTTTCAAAAAAAGTAGAATGGAATCTCCCCACATGGACACACACCACTTTAGGCAGAGGGAGGGAAAGCTGGTCTTAAGATGCCTGACATGCTAAACAGTACTGCTTTTAGCAGTACAGGAGACTGCTGGCCACCAGGCCCTTGCCTTTGTCTACTGAGCTAGCTTCTCTCAGGAATCCACAAAAAGCTGGAGAAACAGAGCTGAGCAAGTCTCAGCCAGCCTAGGACCCTGCTCAGTCCCCAAGGCAGTCCTTTTTATGGGGCTTACCTGAAACCAGAAGATAAAAATTTTCCCTACAAATTCATATCTGCTGCCCAGAAATTAAAGGGTTTTCCAGAATGTTTTAAGATTTGTTTTAGCCCTTTTTTTGTATCATAGCTGCACAAAACGTATCTGTTGCCCATTATGTATTTTCTTCAAGCCTCAAGAGCTTACAAAGGATTTTCCCTAGCACCTGTGAGAAATGATTTACACAGAAGTTCCGTCCATTTAAAGTGTACAAGCGGATGAATGTTGGCATTTGCATGTACCCATGAAACTAATATCACAGTCAAAACATAACAGATCCTTCACCACCAAAAGAGCCCCTGTACCCTTCCACAATCTGCAGGCAACAACTGAAATGCTTTTTGTCACTGCAATAGTTTGCATTCTCTAGAATTTTACGTAAATGAAATCATACACCACTACCCTTATGTCTGGCTTCTTTCATTCAGCATAATGAGGTTCATTCATGTCGCACATATCAGTAGCTTGTTCCTCTTTATTGCTAAGTAGTCATTGACTGTATGGATATACTATATCTGGTTCATTTGTTCATCTGTTAATAGGCATTTAGGTTATTTCCAGTTTGGGGCTTTTGTGAGTAAATATTCATGTGCAAGTTCAGCAAAGGAAGTTATCAACAACATGAAAAGGTAACCTACTGAATGAGAGAAGATATTTGCAAATTACATATCTGATGAAGGATTAATAACCCCCCAAATATCAAGAACTTATACAACTCAGTGCCAAAAAAAACCCCCAAATAATTCAATTAAAAAAGGGCAAAGGACCCGAAAAGACATTTTTCTAGAGAAGATATATAGATGCCTAACAGGCATATGAAAAAAACACTCAACATCAGTGATTATCAGGGAGATCCAAATGAAAACCACAAGAAGGTACCACTTCACACTTGTCAGAATGGATAAAATAAAAAACAAGAAACAGTAAGTGGTGGCAAGGATGAGGAGAAAAAGAACCCCTGTGCACTACTGGTGAGAATGTAAGTTGGTGTAGCCACGATGGAAAATAGTACAGAGGCTCCTCAAGAAATTAAAAATAGAAATACCATATGATCCAGCAAGTCCATTATGAAGTATTCATGCAAAGAACACAACACGAATTTGAAAAGCTATATAGACCCTATGATTATTTCAACATTATTTACAGACCAAGATATGGAAGGGACCCAAGTGTCCACTGATAGATGAACGGATAAAGAGGATATGGCATGTATGTACACACACACACACACACACACACACACAATAGAACATTATGCAACCATAACAAAAGATGAGCTCTTGCCATTTACAACAATGTGGATGGAACTAGAAGGTATTATGCTAAGTGAAATAAGTCAGAGAAAGACAAATACC
Organism: Mustela erminea; assembly: GCF_009829155.1. Lineage (NCBI taxonomy): Eukaryota > Metazoa > Chordata > Mammalia > Carnivora > Mustelidae > Mustela > Mustela erminea. Next base: position 60,178,691 of record NC_045616.1, on the reverse strand, counting down.
CTATGATTTCACTTAAATGTGCATTCTAAAAAACAAATGAGGGGCACCTGCAATGAGCACTCAGTTAAGCCTCTGCCTTCAGCTCAGGTCATGATCTCAGGGTTTTTGGATCGAGCCCTGCATCGGGCTCTCTGCTCAGCAAGGAGACTCCTCCCCAGCACCCCCCCCCCGCCCCGCTCTCTGCCTGCCTGCTTGTGATCTCTCTCTCTCTGTCAAATAAATAAATAAAATCTTAACAACAACAACAACAACTGAACAAAAAGCAGAAGCAAATCCATACACTGATGGTTGCCAGAGAGGAGGGGTGGGGGATGGGCAAAGTGGACGAGGAGAAGTGGGGGATACAGACTTCCAGTTACGGACTGAGTCATAGGGATAAATGGCACAGCACAGGGAATATGACAGGCGGTAGATAACTTGTGGTGAGCAAAGCATTAATGTATAAACTTGTAGAATCACTGTGTTGTACACCTGAAACTAAGGTAACTGTGTTAAGTGTACTTCAATAAAAAAAGTGAATAATATTAGCATAAACAGGATTCATGTGTAAGTCTGGGTATGGGTATGTTTTTATTTCTCTTGGGTCAATAGCTAGATGAATGGCTGAAACATAATGTAGGTGTATGTTTAAAGAAAGTTCACAACATTTTGAGACAAAATTGGGATTGTCAGGTCACCTTGGTCCTCAGATGAGACAGTTTCTTTAGAGACATTAATTCTTTTTTAAAAATTTTATTGAAATTTTAGTTAACATACAGTGCATGTTGGTTTCTGGAATGGAATTCAGTGATTCATCACATACAACACCCAGCAAATGCTAGAGGCACTGATTCTTAACCTAGTCTTTCTTCTTCTTCTTTTTTCTTTCTTTTTTTTTTTTTTTTTAAGACTTTATTTATTTGAGAGAGAGACTGAACACAAGTGCGGGTAGAGGCAAAGGGAGAGGGAGAAGCAGGTTCCCGGCTAAGCCAAAAACGCTGACACAGGACTAGATCTCAGGACTCTGAGATCATGACCTGAGCTGAAGGCAGATGGTTAACGACTGAGCCATCCACGCGCCCCAACCCAGTCTTTCTCTTAATGTATTGGATATTCTAGAGGTGGAGGAATAGTTTGGAGCAAGTTATAGATCATTTCCCTCATTTGCAGGGGAGGAACTTGGGCCCCGGGGAGATAAAGAGTCTAGCCAGAAACAGAGCTGTGAGGCATGGTATCGGTTTTGGCAGGTCACGAGTGTCGAGAACAGCACATGGCAAACACAAGTGCACAGGGCTCTTCACAGAAGGAAATGTCAAGAAAAGCTGCACAGCTCTGGGGGCTGGCTCACACAGGTATACTTACTGACTCAATTAGAAATGATCTAGTCATCATTTACACTGGATGACATATTTTCTCTACTTAAATCTAGCAGGGGGCAAATAGTGTTTAGCATAAGCTTCTGACAAAACCCCTGAGGTGGGGCACCTGGGTGGCTTGGTCCGTTAAGTGTCTGGCTTTGGCTCAGGTCATGATCCTGAAGTCTGGTGACTGAGCCCCCAGTGGGCTCCCTGCTCAGGGAAGAGAGAGTTTGCTTCTCCCTCTCCCTCAACCTGCCGCACCCCCAATAGTTCTACCTTTCTCTCATTCACTCTCAGATAAATAAAATCTTTTTTTTTTTTTTTTTTTTTTTTTTAAAAGAGAGAGACCCAGCGAGAGAGGGAACACAAGCAGGGGGAGTGGGAGAGGGAGAAGCAGGCTCCCTGCCGAGCAGGGAGCCTGATGTGAGGCTCCAACCCAGGACCCTGGGATTATGGCCTGAGCCAAAGGCAGACACTTAATGAAGGAGCCACCCAGGGGCCCCTCAGATAAATAAAATCTTAAAACAAAAACAAACCTCAAAATTCCCCGAGACTTAACAGACACGTGCAGATACTTGTCCTGGGACTAACACTGGCCACTTGAAGGGCCGGTCTCTTTGGAGAGAGCACCACTGTGTGCACAATCTCACACCTTTGCCAAATGCAAAACTACTAGCAATGAACTTTGCTTGAATTCATTCATGAATCTAGTGTGGAAATACATGTTCCCTTTCCCTTAAATTAATTTTAATAATTAATTAATTAATTAATTTTTTATTTTTTATAAACATATATTTTTATCCCCAGGGGTACAGGTCTGTGAATCGCCAGGTTTACACACTTCACAGCACTCACCAAAGCACATACCCTCCCCAATGTCCATAACCCCACCCCCCTTCTCCCAAACCCCTTCCCCCCCAGCAACCCTCAGTTTGTTTTGTGAGATTAAGAGTCACTTATGGTTTGTCTCCCTCCCAATCCCATCTTGTTTCATTTATTCTTCTCCTACCCCCTTAACCCCCCCATGTTGCATCTCCACTTCCTCATATCAGGGAGATCATATGATCGTTGTCTTTCTCCGCTTGATCTTTTTCATTCTTTTTTGCAATAAAAGTAGAATAAAATCATGAATTGACCACATCTCTTTCTTAATCCAAAACATAAGCTCAACAAAATTCTAATTTAAAAAAACCAATTCATGTTTGCTTTTTATTGTCTATACTGTTATGTGTGATTCTTAGAATTATTTTTATAAAATCATCTCTAGCAGTAACAGCTCATATTCTTCCGGGTGGGACACTACTAAATGCAGGACATTTTAAGCGTTGCTGTCAGGTAGGTCAGAAATTGCATATTTAAAGGAAAAATGTCACTAGGAAGAACTTGACCATAACCCATCAATAAATAAAATTATTCCTATTTCTCTCAGAAAAGACAACTTGAGAATTTGGTATACAGAGAGAAGTGTTTCTTGGTGTGACTGTTTTTCACAAAGTGAAAAGAATTGGAATGAAATTTCAAAATTCTTTGAACCAAATAATGAGGAAGAAACAAAAGATTATGGCCAATGTTATCTTTACCACATTTACAATTTTGTCAGTTTTCTCAAAGGAAGCCTAAGCTCTTCAGAGAAAACAAAAGCCCCACCATTATTGTTGTTGGTTTTACAGCTTGAAGATTAAGGGGAATTTCCGAAGCAGTTCTGGGGTTTTCCTACCTGCTCCACGTGGCAGGCACGTTCTTAAGGAAGCCACACGCGTTCTGGCCTTGAAGTTATACTGCCAGCTCCCAGCCTGCAACAAAAAATGGTCTCAGTCCTGAGACAGGAGGGACCCGAAATCTTCATTTGTGAAATTTGAAGACCCCAGCAAAGCCGAAGTGGAAGGGAGGTCTTTACTGGAGAGTGCGTATGGGGAAGGCTAAGAAGGTTCTCTAGGTGGAGGAGTGGAGGTGTGTCCTCGTCATTATCACTGACGAGCCCCTCTTTATTTGACCCAATTCCAACAAATCCCGGGACTCCTTCCAGAGACAGGAATGGGAGTATCAAGTACTTTCATTCCTGCCAAGCACTTTCAGCTTCCAGAACCCCAGGGTCTGGTTTTTGCTGTTGTTGTTGTTGTTATTGTTGTTTTGTTTTTCAGAGTCTGGTTTTCTAAAACCTCTCCCTGGGGTTCCTGAGTCCACCTTGGCACAGTGGGGGATTGTACTCTGAATGTGCTTCCATGATTACACACAACCCTCCTGCTCTTATCTCCCCCATTATGTGTGAAGTAGGCATCTCAGAAACCAGAGATGTGACCATTGCATGGACTCGAGCTTTTTTTCCCCCCAATCCCAAAAGTTATAGCAGTCTTGAGACCGGATAATAAGCCAGGCGACAGAAAGGAATGAATGAATCATGGTCTTCAGCAACAGCCCTGTGGCTCCAACCTTGTTACAGACTCTTAAGTGAGTAGTCAACTCTATTTTTTCCATGGTATTTCTGTCTCTCATGTTGAGGTTGGCCTTCCAAAATACACCTCTTAGAGAAAAACAGGAGCTAAGCTCATTGGACTTCAAACTGGATTCTATCTCTTTTTTTTTCTTTTTCTTTTCTTTCTTTCTTTTTTTTTTTTTTTTAAGATCTTATTTGTTTATTTGACAGACAGAGATCACAAGTAAGCAGAGAGGCAGGCAGAGAGAGAGGAGGAAGCAGGTCCCCCGCTGAGCAGAGAACCCGATGCGGGGCTCCATCCCAGGACCCTGAGACCATGACCGAGCCGAAACCAGAGGCTTTAACCCACTGAGCCACCCAGGTGCCCCTGGATTCTATCTTTTATTAGTTATATGGCATTGGGCGACCACCGGTTTCCTGAAGTCTCTGGGAGCTTACCCATTTTTTTCCTAGGGCTGTTGTAAGAACCAACACTGGGCTTCATACATGCTCTCTAATTAATAAAAGTTCCTGTGATCCTCCCCTGTAGCTATTGCTCTTTCAAGTAGAATGAAATCAACTAAAACTAGAATTATAGGGGCGCCTGGGTGGCTCAGTCATTAAGTGTCTGCCTTCGGCTCAGGTCATGATTCCAGGGTCCTGGGATGGAGCCCCGCATCAGGCTCCCTGCTTGGTGGGGAGCCTGCTTCCTCCTCTCTCACTTCCCCTGCGTGTGTTCCCTTTCTTACTGTGTTCTCTCTTTGTCAAATAAATAAATAAAATCTTAAAAAAAAAAAAAGAACGAATTAGAATTATAGGTTTGAGACATTTTGGTTTGATGAACAAATCATCAGACATGTGGAGAGTTTGGATGTCTATCTATCTATCTATCCAGAATCAATCAATCAATCTATCTATCTGGAATCCAAGCTAGTATTTAGCAGGCATGGGCTGAAGACCAAGGTCACAAGAAGTCCTGCAATGAAAGCTTTGTTTAAGGGACAGTTTCATCCAACTTTCAAATCAAGTGGCCCAGGGCCATCTAAATCGGGAGAATTAAAGCAGTGGTGACTGGTAACTCCTTTCTAACCTGGTGAAAGTGGATCTGTGATTAGTTCTGTAGCTGGGTGAGGAAAGGAAGATCACATGGTATGTGCTTCTCTCTGTGAAGGAGGCCGCATCCGGCCCAGGAGGCAATCGCTGGCAGAGCTCTTGGGGGATATTTTTGTTCTGAACAAAACGCCATTAGGTAGTGCACTCTCCCTTGGAGGGAAGCCTTGTGTCTTCCTGGCTGGTGATGGTAAAAGTAGGTCTTGGCATCTAAAGACATGATAGTCCCAAACATGGGGCTAGTGAAATCATGTCCCAAGTCATGAACCAAGCACAGTATAGGGGAACACATTATTTATTTTTGTTGAATTCTTTCCCATGATACTTCAACAGTCAGAGCAAGAAGCTTGGTGTCAGCTGTCACATGAGATTTGGATAAGGCTAATTTTATACTAATGACTTAAAAGATTATTGGCCACATTTCTAACCAACATGACCATGATAGGCAAGCAGAGCTAAGAGATGAAAAAGAGGAAACTTGCTGATGTCACTTCCCTGGGGTTACCTGGTCACCTTAAATGCCCTGTATCATCAAGCCATCAAATGTTTCATTTTTGCTGCTGTTGTTGATATATGGGTTGACTACAGGGGTGTGGAGTGGGGGAGGCTTCTCTGAATTATTCATCAGAGTAAGCTTTGTAACTAAAATGATGACAGCACTTACTTCCACAGACCAATGGCCAGCCTTAGAGATGCAGGTTAAAAAAAACTGTAAAATGATGACATATCCTTTATTTTTTAGTTAGCTATTCTGTTCCTTGCCAATCTCACAAAAAAGCTGAGGTAATATATTATAAAAGTATGGGTGCTATCAGACCAGTACAAGACCAAACTACTGATCAAAAATTAGGAATAGGAGGGGCACCTGAATGGCTCAGTCCTTAAGTGTCTGCCTTCGGCTTATGTCATGATTCCAGATCCTGGGACTGAACCCCACTTCAGGCTCCCTGTTTGGCGGGGAGTCTGTTTCTCCCTCTCCCTCTGCTCCTGCTCTCTCTCTGTTTCAAATAAGTACATGAAATGTTCTAAAAAAATCAGGAGAGGAAAAAATCAACAAGAACCAAAAGGAAGGAAAACATCTAGAATTCTAAGAACTCCTAGCTGAGAAACATGATAGCGATTAAGCCTAAAACCTGCTCCTGAGCTTCCTAGCTGCCAGAATGATAAGAGAATGATGGATTTATGTAGTTGTCATTGCCCAGAAATAAGCAGCATAGATCCGAAAAAACAAATTTATTTAGTCTTAATCTCTCAAAACAATTTGTGATGGAGATCTTTTCTTGAAAGAGTAAGTGGGTTATATAGCCAAAAACAAAACTGAAACCAAACAAATCCAACCACCACTACCAACCCCCCCCCCCCAAGACCCCAAGTGCACATTGACAGAACATGCAGCCATGTTCCCTGTGCACATGAACTTCCATCTACCTTGCAGGAACACTATGGAGCTAAGGTTCAAGTATATCACTACAAATTGGGCCCTGGTAGTCAGAATCCCAGAATCCCTATGCAACCAGAGCATGGCCTCAAGTTTGGAGATGAGGCAGATAATGTCCTGGTCAATAAGTAGAAAAGATGTCACAAAGAACTTAGTTTACAACCATGAACTATCTTAGGGCCGGATCCTATTCAGTATAAAATTAAATAACAGCTTTCAGTTTGATTATCTGGTGTCACCTGTTAATTCTTCTCTAGGTCACTTGGACCATTTTTCACAGGCTCTTCCCTAACTCCATTTTTTCTGCACACTCCTTTAAATGTCAGGGCTTTCTAGGGCTCTGGGCCTGTTCTCTTGATCCTCTACTTGAGTTCCCCTGCCTATGGCTTCACCAATAGCCTGTTTTCTGGTAGCTTCCAGGTTTATTTCTCCAGCCTACATGCTGGGGAAGTAACCCAAACTCATTACGTCCAAAACAGAAGTTATCCTTCTTTACATCAAATCTGCAAACCTAGCAGTCCTCCAAACAGTTGCCAAGTCCTGCAATGTCTACTGGTAGTGGGTCTACATTCCCAGGCCACAAGTTGGATGGGCAAAGAAATTTGTTTTTCTCAGTTTTGTTCTAAAACATATTCTGCCTGGCAGCTGCAGCATTGTTCTTGTCATTTCCAGATAAAATAAGCCAATGAAGTTTTCCCTTCTACCACTTCCTCCCTAAGATTACGAGTAAGTTCCATAGTGTCCAAGTTCTGAGGGGTGTGGGAAGAGTGCTGGGTCCTGGTTGTTGATCCACTTCTACTGACACGGGCACGTGCTCAGAGATCTCTCTGCGCCCCCATGCCCCGTGGTGTCCATCAGGTCTTCGGTCCCAGATCTCACAGAGTCTCTCTCAATTCACTGGCTTGTCGGCTGCTTCTGCACCTGCTGAGAGGGTGGGTCAGGGAAGCTTTTCAGGTGTTTCCCCATGTATGCCCTGTGGGACACCAAAAAAATTGTTGGGGACCCTCTTGGCTGACACACCCCATCACTATTTCTCAACAGCGGCTCCATCCTCCTGGCCCAGGGGAATTCTTCTGTGGGTCAAACCTGGAAACCGAGACACAGGTCTTCAGTCCTCCATCCTCTCTAGAGGGTAACTTGGTTGTCGCCCAGCTCTGAACTAAGGCTGGTGTGTTGGAGGAAGGGAGCAGCCCTCGGGACCCATTCTTAGTGATACTTGCCACCCTCTCCTTATCTTGTTTCCCTTCCATTCCTCTTCCTTGTCACATGAGAGGGGGCTTTTCCCTTTTAATGTCATTTGTGTAGAGACATTCAAAAGTGGAGAACTGACTCTCCTTACTGCAGTACCAACCCAAACCTGAGGGTCAGGGAACAGGAGGCTTTTGCTGTTCTGTTGGGGGTGGGAGGAGGGGAGAGGAAGCAGTAAATGCTCCAACAGAGCAGAAATCTAGAATTTCAAAATACCTTGCCATCATATATCTCTGGCGTCGCATAGTCAGTTCAGCCTTTTTTGGCATCTCCAGTTTTTATTTGTCTCCTACCTGGATGGCTACAATTTAAAAACAAGTCATCTTGAGTTCTAAATCTGGTCTTGCAGAACCTTTCTTTCATCCATTTCCCCAGACTAATTGACATACAATTACATATAACATGGTGTATGTTCAAGGTGTGCAATGTGCTGATTTGATACATGCATTTATTGTGAACCGATAACCACAATGAGGCTTATTAACACCTCTGTCGTCTCACATGGTCTTTTATTTATTCTTGATACTGTGGTCAGAGTGATTGACTTGTTTTCAAGTGTAAATCGAGTCATGATACTTCCCTCCTCCAAGGTTTCAGCGCCCACCGCCTTGAGGGAAAGTCGGAACTGCCGGGACCGAGACAAGGTTGCAGTCTGGAATCCGCCCATGGTCTGCTCCCGACCGCTAGCTAAGCCACAGACGGGTCCACCAGCGTGTTAGACTGAATCCGAGCGTTTGGCTCTTTGTGACGGGCCCTTTCCCCTAGGCTTTCCACCCACGCATCTGAATCTTCATCTAAGTGGACATTTATCTTTCACGTCTTAGCTCAAATGCCACCTCCTTAATGACACTGGCGTACTACCAACTCTCTTCACCAGAAGCTGTGATTCCGTTCATTTTCACTGTCTACTGTTCCTACTGATTAATGTGTCTGCTTCCTTCACTAGACTAGGAGCATCTTAAGGGTAGGGACTGTGTATCATCACCTTTCCATCTCGGTGCCTAGCTCAGTCCCTTGTGGCACTGGAGGTGCTCACAAAATGTTTGAATCAACAGTCAGCGGGCAGGGGTGCTACCAGATATCAAGTCACCACTAAGAGGACAAAGGCTACTGGCCTAAGAGGGAGGCACTGGTTTAAAATATCAGTTTAAGTATTTTCCTATTTGTCCTTTCCTTTTTAGTCCTGTCCCCTTCCTGCCCACTTGGAGGGCCACAAAGCACAGCACAGGGCATTTTAAACTGTGCTACACACCCCTGCTGGGCCTCTAGGCAGACGCTGATGGGGGCACTGTACATCTGGTGGCCCAAGTCAGTCAGCAGAGGTTACAATTTGCATTGGGCACCCTCTCTTTTCTGACAGTAAGCACAGGTGATCATTCCACACATTTATTGAGTGATTGCTACATTCAAAGCACGTTGCTAGGTGTTGCTTATAGTGTTATTAAATAGAATTTTATCAAGACCAGTTAAAACTTTTAATTTTTTTGAGTTTTAGTTTTCATGGATATTCATCCAGACTTCATTTTCATCAGGGACATAAAGGGCCCTGTAGGGCATTTGGTAACTGGGTACTAATCGATCTTGAATATCTCTAATACTATGCTTAAGGAAGTAGCCTCAGGGTCAGAAAGAGGGTAGCATGAAAAAGGAAAGGTGGCATGAAAAAGGAAAGAAACAATACAGAAGTGCTTAAACTAATTGTGATACATCCAGAGAATGGAACCCCCTGAAGGGGTTAAAAACTGCACATACAGACTGGGACAGAGCTTCCCAAGAAATTACGTAAAAAAAAAAAAAATAAAAATAAAAATAAACACTATAGAACAAGGCACACCGATGATAGCATTTATGTTACTCCCTCCTCCCAAAACAATTAGATATTTCTATAAGCACTTAATATAAATGCATATAAACATGTCAAAAGGACGTAAATTCTAAGGACGGGACTGAAAGACCCAGGGGAACTTTTCTATCTGTACTATTAAAGAATGTTTGCAAAAAGAAAGCACCTATGAATGAGTAGCATAATCAAAGTGTTTTTTCTTTTTCTAAAAAAGGAGGGTGGGGAGATAAATATTCGAAGATGTTATACCATGGTGAAATGGAAAAGGAATGATTTTTCTAAGTGGTAGGTTGTTAAGTATTGGGAACGGATAAACTTTTGTACCTGTCTTCTTAAACAGGGTCTGCAGCTCACCGTTGGAGCACGACGGAGTGGGAAGGACACAGGATTAGCAGGCGCAAGGCCTGTCTTCTTGGAGGGCCTTCGACTTGGTCTATCACTTAATGTTGCCGAATCTCAGATTCTATAAAATCTACAACATGGGGATAACAGTAACACTTAGGTCATGGCACCGTTGTGAAAATTTGTTGTGAACTGTTGAGGTGGCCATGAGCCATAGCCCATGAAGTTCTGTGTTTTCTATTTTTATATATAACACAGGATTTCAATGCACAGAGTATACTCTAAAATAAAGGCTCCGCTAAATGAGATCAAGCTTAATCACTAAATAGAAAACTATTAACAAAAGTGTCTTTTTAAAAGAGATTATTTGACAATTCACAAGTCATCTGCAAATTTTATGGGTTATTTGGAGCCCAATCTGAAAACCAGTAGCTCTTTTCTTCCTGGCATGTCTAACATGCTCTAATGTGTCGCCTAAGTTATTAGTGCAAGTTGTGTCTACTCAAGGAATTCAAGCTTATTTTAACTTAAATGAGAAATGAAAATCAAATATCATGCAGCAACAGTCTAAAACCAAATAAAAAGAGTATTTTGGTTGTTGTCATTGTTCAAGATCATTTCTACAAGAGATAATGTGTATACAGTTATTTATGAATCAACACGAAAAAAAGAGAAAGATCATTTGAGATCACATTAATATTAACTCTCTAAACTTCCCACAGTGCTGGCAACACAAAATCACCTGGTCCTAGTAATGGGTTAAGTATCCAAATAGTACATTAAAAAAGATACAGGAAATAAATTTAAACTCCTAGACCTTGACTTTGAGGAGAGGCAGGTGAACCACAGAGAAATAAGCCAAGTTCTGCTAGGGAAGTGTCAGCCTCCTTTTATCTGTGGCCCTACAACCTTCTAGAAATGACAGCCACATGGAAAACCAACACATTAACAGAAAGGATGGCATTTGACATTTAATTTCATCAATAAGTCAATAAAAAAAGTGAAGTTATTTTCAGAAACAACAAACACTTGAGACTGGGTTTATGGAAGACAGAACTTAGCGTGTGTAGAAGACCCAATTTCCGTATTTCGTCTCAGTCACAAAGGACTGGGAAAGTCTTAATTCACACTAACAAACGGAATTCTTTAACAACTCACCTTGAAATGCCAAGAGGCTCTTCAGTTTACCAGAGATGGCCTTGTTGTGGCAGCTGTACAAAAACACTTCACATGGAACTCAGGTTTGCTGGATTTCAATGTTTTAAAATGTTGTAAGTGGCATATTTGAGTTTGCAGTTTTTAATTTTACCAGTTAAAATGTATTTAAAAAATTAAATATTAACAAAGAGTCTCAACACGATTTGAGTATCAGTGTCTTAAGACATGAGTTAATTTGTGGATTGTGTTGTGTGGAATCTGGCTTTTTGAAACTCTCTTCTAGGTTTCCATGAGTCCCGACTCTTTGGCTATCCCCTCATCCAGTCTGTCTCTTTCACATGCTTTGGTGCTGCAACTGCCCCAAACACCATTTTCATCTTGTGTTGTCATTCTCATGCCCTCCATTACCATTACATATTGTCAGCATAACTCCCAAATATCGATCGCCAGCTCCCATTTTTCTCCTACCCGACCACATCTCCATCTGGCTAGTCCAGAGGCATCTTACACTCAAAACAAAATGAACTCCTCCTTCCTTCATCTTGCTTTGTCTTGCCTCCTCACCTCCCATGTTGGGGTTCACTCTCAGTAAAGGAGATTGTTCACCTGGCTGGCCAACTCAAGAGATCTGGGCATCAACCTGAATTCTTTTCCTTGTCATCTACAGCAGCCAAGAAGTCCTACTGATTCTACCTCCTAGATATCCTCTGAATCCACTCCATTTTCTCCATTTCCAGTGTCACTGCCATAGGCAGTCTTTAAAGAGAGACAAGCATGATTTGCATTAACAAAGAGACTTACAAAACATACCTTTTATTACTTCTGTACAAAAGCTTCTTCACTATCTCTGCATTCCCTTCAGAATAAAACCCGAATCTTCCACATGATTTACCAAGACTTTATTGATCAACATTTTCCCACTTCTCTATTGCCATCTTTGCTATACTCTTTCCTAACATCCCATGTTTCACCGCACTCACCCATCTAATTTTCTAAACATCTCAAATCTTTGAGATTTGAGATTTCTAAACATCTCAAATCTTTCATCTTTAATCTCTCTGGACCTTTGCACCTGACACGCTCTCGGCAATTCTCTGAAATTTCAGCCCTCTTCAACTAGCACGCTCTTCCCTCTTCTGGGAAAGACTTCACAACTCCTCTTCCTTCTGGCCTCCCTCATTCTGTGACACCACTTAAGTATCGTGAAATAACTATCTGCACCCTACACTAGATTATAAGCTTCTGTCTCTGCTCTATATTCCAAAATGGCATCTGGGACATAGCTTGCACTCAGTAAGTATTTAGGTAAGAGAGTAAAAGGCCCAAGTTTGGTGATCTTGGATCACTTACAAGTCTGTTAACAAACAATGGACCCACAACTGGATTCCTAGCGAGATGGCATTCTGCTCTGTGAGTCTTTAAAATTAACCCAATTGAAACCCAAACCTTCCTCAAAAAGTTAAAACATGAAATTACCATATGATCCAGCAATTCCAACTCATGGGTATATACCCAAATAAATAAAAGCAGGGACTCATATAAATACCTGTATATGAAGCATCACTGAAGAATTATTCACAACTGCCAAAAGGGGGGACCCAAGAGTCTGTCAACAGAGGAGCTGATAAATAAAATGTGGTACATCCATACGATGGACTATCATTCAGCACTGGAAAGGAATGATACATGCAATACAGATATACCTTGAAAACATTACGCTAAGTGAAATAAGCCAGACACAAAAAGACAAATACTGTATGATTCCTTCTATATGAGGGGTATCGCTTATCTAAGGATCAGACCACGAGATACTTCTGCAGCTGATCTAATGTGATCAGTGTGGAGAGGCCTTTACTTCAATGGAACCACAATGGACCACAAAGTCACTCAACACTGACTGCCAAATCCACATCCTGCTTAGCTATGGTTTAGTCTTGGAGGATGAATTTTATAGGTTTACAGCTCATTTCACTAGGGAACTTAAGAGATGAGTGGTCTTCCCAAGGCCTTCAAAAAGAATTTCCTACTTAAATTTTATTGGCTGGGAACTTTACATAAGAAATGCACTGTCCTTGGATTATCTGAAGTTTGTAAGTAAAAAAAACAAAAAAACAAAAAAACAAAAACTGGGACTAAAATACATTGCATAAATATGACCTGCAAACAAAGTACGATTTGCAACTGAATGATAACAAGCATTGTAAACATCAACGGAGGCTGAAGGAAGAAGTTCAGGAAGAACAAATCTAAAATATATAGTTAAGAAGTACCCTAACAGAGATAATTCTAGAAGCAAGGCAGTCAAGCTGGAGGGAAAAACTGTACCAGATACATGAGCAAAGATCTCCACCTTTGGACTGGTGAACTGGGTGACCAGCCTGATCACTGTGGCAAACAGGGCAGGTGCGAGCATTTGAGCCTCTTCCCTTCCTCTCCCTCATCCCCCTTCCAAAGGAACACCCCTGCAAGGGCCCCTATACATAAAAATGAAACATCCGTTAGTACAGTGCCTGTCACATAGCACAGATTCAACAAACACTCCTTTCTCTTCCATATCGTACTGAAGTTGTTGAGAAAGTATTTCCTCCAAGTGCGTCTGCTCTCTGGCCATGTTTCATGATACCGACATTCCATCTAAGATGTGACAATCAAGTCCTACACGTGAGTCATATAGCTAGGACTTCCAGAGATGCATACACAGTAACTCAGTTATAAAACACAGATAACAAGACAAAACCGTGAATGTTGCTAGAAAAAATACCCACAAAGGAGGTTTCCTGTGGCACAGAAATGGGCTTAATTCTGTATTTATTAGGCACTCATTATCATCTTAGTTTGGTGTTATTAGGAGAGAGCAGAGTAGTATTTCTATCCCTGGGTAGCTCTGATGTGAACGTAACTGGCAAAAGTAGGTCAGAATTCCATACAACTTTGAGTTCTGAATGTCGGGTGTCTTATATTAGGTTGTAAATCCTGACAAGACAAATGACAGGATTGCCTGAAAGCCTTTAAAATTTGTTAAGGCAATCCCAACTTGCCTAGTGAAAAGCAGCAGGTATTTCTGGCTAGCCTGACGTGTCTTTGATAAAAACGAAGGTGAGTGTGTACCCACGCTTTGCTGGCCCCACTTTCACAAAAAATCTCCTCCTCCTCCAGATTTGCTCTCGCCATCACTGGCATGTGTCCTTTCTTGCAAAGGACAGAAGGGACCTTATGGATATGAGAGAATTGACTCGTTGCCTTTTCCCTATCCTAGTTCAGATGCAATTTCTCTTCTTGGGTCGCCTGTTTTGGATAAAAATAAAGGTTTCTTTTCTACCTAGTGTACTAAGCAGAAATCACCAGGCAGTGTAGTGTTGAGTTTTTGAGCTTTTTTTCTTGGTTAAAATTGTTAGCTATTTTATTAACCAAAAACTGTTTCTTTAATTCATTAATGATGCTTATGTTTCTGTGACGATATATATCAGTTTCCCATTAAAAAAAAAACAAAACTGTTGGGGTGCCTGGGTGGCTCAGTGGGTTAAAGCCTCTGCCTTCAGCTGAGGTCATGATCCCCAGGGTCCTGGGATTGAGCCCTGCATTGGGCTCTTTGCCTTGGCCGGGAGCCTGCTTCCCCCCAACTCTCTGCCCGCCTCTCTGCCTACTTGTGATCTTGGTCTGTCAAATAAGTAAATAAAATCTTAAAAAAAAAAAAAAAAAAGAAAAAACTGTCCTCAAAATTTAAGGTCCAATTTTATATTGGAAATAACGCACTTTCACAATTTAAAGTTAAGGTGAACGATTCATTGGTCTCCTTTCCAACGATGCTCCTTTTCTAGTAATTTAAAAAATATTCTCTCACATGCAAATCATCTTCTCAATAATTATAGCACCGTACCCTACTTGAGAAAATTTGTTTTCAACGTGTCATTCTTAACTACTTCTTACCTGAAAGTTTTCTTAAGATTTTATATAAACTAATTTACCTCATGAATGATCAAGGAACAATGCCAAATATACAGAAGACAGAAATTCAATGAAGACTCTTTCATGACTTCAAGTATAGCCTATCGGGAATGGTAAAATCACGGGACACCAAATTAACAACAGGATTTCTTTAAAAACTCAACAGAACACTGCCACCCAACCCATCTTCCCTGCGGCCTGCCTCATGTTCCAGAACGGATAGAGGATCAGGTCTACAGGGAGAGAGCCGCTGAGCTGCACAGTGTGCAGCGAAATAAAACCATGGTAGGCTACAGGACACACGGGACAGAAGACAGTCCATTTGAACGGGGCAAAAAAAAAGAGTTTTCAAAGGTGGTGGTTTAATTTTGAGCGTCCCTTTTATTTCCACTTAAAAAAAAAAACCACAACCCCCCCGCCCCAAAAACCCTGCAAGCTTTTTTTCTGCTCTCCAGCAGTTCAACGACAGCAGAACGTTACATTCTGATGGTGCCGAAGCTTCTTCTAGAGGGACAAGGAAGGATGCTACTTCATGCACACTTTTTAATCTGCAGAAAGAAAGGGAGGGAAAAGAGAGAGACAGGAGAGAGAAAAAAGGCAGAGAGAAGGAGAGAGAAGAGAAACAAAAACTAATTTTCCAGGCAGGGAAATACTTATAAAACCTTTTATGTCAAAGTCAGGATTTCACAACATAACACACTAATGCGAAATCCAGTAGCACCTGTAAGAGGTAAGCAAATGCCGCCATCACGTAGTAAATGCTTTTTCAGAAGTTATCTGTAAAAGACTGAAGGAAAAAAAGATAAAGTACATTCTCCAGAGAACAACAAATGTATTTCAAAATAAAAACTGTATTTTTGATTTTCCTTTTTTCAGTCATTTTTTTGTACAAGAATTCATCATTATCAGAGAATAACTGATACACAATGGGATCGATCTCTGCTCTCCTTGTCTGTGTCCCTTCAAGTCCACATGTTCAGGTGACAGTCCCCAGCATCATTTTCTGATAAATATATTACCACAGTTGGATCTAAATATAGATACATTATATAATACTTGTCTCTGGGAAAATCAGATTTTAATAGGCAAACTTTTATTTATATAATACAGAAATGGAGAAAACTGCAGTAGACACACAACCTAATTATGACTTGTAATGATGATTTCTAGATACTCTCCTACTGTAAATGAGTATTTAAAATAGTCTTAAGATTTTATTTATATGTGCACTTGTGTCCACCTTATCCCATATACTGTACACGTCTAATGACACTCTGGGAATTTAAAGGTGCAGCCCTCAAATTGTGAAATCACTAAAAAGAGAAAAAAATTAGGCCCTATTGGACGAGGAAAAAACTCACAAAATTTCCAATTTTAAACTTCTTATCAGTAGGAAAATATTAAAAATAATTTTCTGTATATACATATGGGTATATGTATATAATGAATTACACACATGTCTCACCTATCAATACAATTCAAGGGGAGACATTTTGGTGAGTTATTTTCCCATTAAATGACGACTATGTCAAAATTTAAAAATATCTTATTACATCATTAAAATAATTCACTTACCATTTCAACAGCTTGCACTGTTTTTTTTTTTTAAATTTTTAACTCTTCATAACTAAATTCCCTGATCCCTAGTGTTAAATCCCCTATTTAAATTAAAATCTGGTGCTCTTTGTTACTCAGAAACTGATGGATAAAATCACATCTACTTCAAAATTCCATCAACACAAATAAATTTTATTACCTGATTTATCAGAGAAATATCTCAGCTCTGAGCTTGTGTACCTAAATTTACCCTCCCTATAATAAATAGGTGAGGAAAATATCCTAAAATAGATGGAGATAACTTACATGATGTCATAGCACATAGAATACACGATGATTAAGTGTCTGATAGAAACTTTTCAGAGACACCTGAAAACTCACTTTAGAAACTAACTTTAGAAAGAAACCATTTATTTTTCACTCTAGTATAAATTAATATGTATGTATTTACATACATACACATACATATATAAAACAAAATTGTCTAGTGTTGAGTTGCTATTTGTGAGTGAAAAAATGGTTACAAATTGATTCATTAGCTTGATTTTGTACTTAACAATTCCGTCGTTTTGGGGTACAAACAAAGTCAGTGCATTTGCAGACTCTACCATAGAGTCAGAGACTCAAGCATACACTTTAAAAAAGAACCCTCCCTCAACATCACAGGCATTGTACAGCGAGGATATATGGACTCTGATGCAATCCCTAACTCCGTAAGCAGACTAGACAGCACTTGGCTTGCTTTTAAAATAGCTTCTTAAAAGAAATATAGAAAGAAATGCATGTTTGCTAAAAGTCTTTTAAAATTACATCAAAACAACATTAAAACTTATTCATTGAGAAGAGCCTACTGAATTGAATTCCCGTTTGAAACGCCTAGTTAACAGTTCAGAATATTGCCTTGTGAGGTTTGACTAGAGATGTGGCTGATGTGAAGACCTGGACACAGTACACGGCTCCAATCCCAATAGTCCTCCGATCGGCTGTTTGATGGAAATGGATCCCCTTTAAAATTGCTATACACCTTAAAATGATCTATAATAAACAGTTCCCCAATAACCATTATTAGTTGTAAATTGAAATGCATTGATCATTCAGAAAAGATTTCTTGCAAAATATATAAATAAATGTAACTGCATATTCTGTAAATATACTTAACATTGCTAGGCCAGACCGTCGAGGACGGGCTGCTGTATTTCAGTACTGTGTGTCAAATTTATTAGAAATTTAAAAAGAAAAATTTCTGAGGGACTCAGCTGCCTTCGTTAGTTGGCTTTAAAATGTGTAATAAAATGGGAGACAGTTTCTTCTCATAAATACATGGAATCAATATGGAAAAGTAAACTATACAGCAGACAAGATTCAAGAACACCAGAGTGTACCAGAGTGGTCACCGAGTGAAATATCTTCCAGTATAAAAAAAGGGAAGAACTCTATACACCCAGTTCTAGTGAGTATGTTTCAGTTAAAGATGCAGCTCTCTCTCACTCCTGGCAAGAATTAATTGGTAATGGCGCTGCTTCTCAGCAGTGCAAAAATATCCTGAGAAATTATTCAGATTACAACAGAAGACAGGGCTTTCATCACTAAGTTTTTGCACAAAACACAGCTTTAGATATCATAAATAAATTAATTTAAAAAGCAGATAGCCTTCACTGTGTTGAACACAAAAAAGGGGATGTGACCCAGACATTGTTAATTCTCCCATTGGCTAATATCAGAAAAAAAAGATTGCATTAAGTGTCTATTTATAACTTTCTAGTTAACTATGGCCAATAATATACATGGAGGTAATTTGTAGTTCAAGTTTTTCATCTCTTTTTCCCCAACTAGCTACGAGCTGAATTCTAAAATTTACACTGAAATATACAATTCCAATTTTCAAAAGATCATCCTCCTGGAGGAGGAGTGATATTCAGATTTTATGTGCCATCTTGTTGCAGAGCCCAAACAGTCCTATGAAGAGAGACAGTGTATTTTTTAATCAATTGGCACTGAAATGTAACTTTCCTTAGCTGCATTCTAGTAGTTTGGCCAAGTTATCTCGCAATTCTGTTAGTTCAAATATTTTTCCATCAAGAATTTCTAAGAGTGTCTTCAGGTTATTGCGAAAAGCTTCTTGTTCATTCTGACTTTTCTCCAGACGTTGTTCTAAGTCAGACAGCTGTCCCTCCAGGTCTTTGTTCCGAATCTCTACTTCCTTTAGAAACAAAAATGTGATACATATGCACATGTCAGTTCACAACTTAGAAAACAATACAACTTCTGTTATTACTAATTTCATGGTAGCTGATGCAATTTGACGTGCGGGAAGATGAGCTTCTGTATCTCAAGTTAACACAATGTACGGAGATTTTTAGAATTCTGCCCTCTGAGAAATCCATGTGGTTTTACTGACAGGCTCATTCCAGAATCCATCTATCCAACCCAACAGATACTTCCCGACTGCTTAGTTCGTGCCAGGCAACACTCTGGGCACTTCAAATACCGAAGAGGATTAAAGATCCATTTTGTAGGGACGCCTGGGTTGTTCAGTCGGTTAAGCGTCTGCCTTCAACCCGGGTCATGATCCCAGGATCCTGGGATCAAATCCTGCATCGGCTCCTTGCTCAACAGGGGAGCCTGCTTCTCCCTGAGAACGATTTTGTGGATTAGCTACGTCCCATTTCAAAATTTCAATTGTGCCCACCTCTTTTTCCCCTAATGCATAACAGACTGGTAGCACTCTCAGCTGAAAGCAGGTAGAGAAAAAGAGAATACGTTTTCTTCCTTAATGGGAATTCTGGAGAAAGACTTGTGAGACAACAACTCTCTAACACGGAAGTATTAGGATCCTATGAATGTGTTAATTAGTCTTTGTTTTGCCTCACTATCCAACTGAGTGCTTATGTCAGAGGAAGAAGCTCAATGGCTAAAAACTATAGTCAAGATCTATGATAAGCGTACATGTGAGAGAATTATAAAGCTGACAGTTCCAACATACTGCAAATCATAGAAAAAAATGACAAAAGGCAAGTAAGAGTTTATGACAAAAATATTAATTAAAAAAACAGAATCAAGTCTAGCATACTTAAAACTTAGAAGGTATTGCTCTAGAAGTGTTACTAAACATGACAAATATAGTAGGAGATTCTAAAAAATAAAATGATATAATGACCCAGAGATTTAATTTTGGTTAAAACTTTAAATTAAGAAAAAGAGCAGAAAACCAACTATGACACTTTACACAAGGTATTAAGATAAGCAGTTAGTTGAAAGTTATATCCTTTCTGGAAAAGGATATCCTTTCTGGATATATCCTTTCTGGAAACCTCACTCACATACGTCAATTATATGGGACAATGACAACATTCTGGTGTTAATAATACAATATGAATCAGCCTCAGAAAATATTTTTTTTAAAGATTTTTTTTTAAAGATTTTATTTATTTATTTGTCAGAGAGAGCACACAAGCAGGCAGAGTAGCAGCCAGAGGCAGAGAGAGAAGCAGGCTCCCTGCTGGACAAGGAGCCCGATGCAGAACTCGATCTCAGGACCCCGGGATCATGACTTGAGCAGAAGGCAGTGGCCGAACCAACTGAGCCACCCAGGTGTCCCTCAGAAAAATATTATGTTTCAAATGTTAATACATGGTTTAAATGTAAACCTTATAAAAATTCTATCAAATTTAAAGGATGGTGGATCACTTTTTAAAAAAAAATTTTTGAATGAGAAAAAACCTTGAATATGAAGCAGCACAGACCAAACCGGCAAACACTGGAATGCATGGGGACAAAGACTGTATATTACTGTTCAAACAGAAAAGAGCTGCTGTTGTTATGGGCACTTTTTTCCAAAATTTATTTTTTACAACATCTGTAAAAACTAAACTTTTGAGGTAAATAATGGGGAAATTGGCTTAAATACATCTAAGAAAGTAACCCTCTTCTAGGAGTCTGAACATAAATGTTCACTTGCCCTGACAGAAATAACTAAGAGTAAGGCTTCTTACTCTTAGAATGCCAGGAGGAGCCACCAGAACCTGGGAAAATACTAGAACACAGCAGCTCTAATGAGAAATAAATGAAGATTCTAAGAAATCCCAATCTAATATGAAAGCATTTAGGGCTGGAGGTTTCCCAGGTATGTTTCTAATCTCTTCCCTGTGAATAACCCACAAAGGGTAGATAAGTAAACAGTGAGCAGGATTTGAAACCAATGAAATACTTATAAATGCAGAAGCCACATGCATGGAGGCTCCAAACTAGGAGGGAGAAAACAGAGCCCGGATCAAATGTAAAAATTCCACTCATGACTGCACAGCAGGCTCTCTTGCCTGCTTCAACAATAAGCTTAAGAGTAGAATGTTTCCAACTATAAAAATAGACCAAATGTCATTCAGTAGAAAACACCCACTTCACCAGGCACCGCCCAGTATGCCCTCTGAAGCCTTCCTTACAGTGAAAGGCTTCCTTGTTCTCCTTGCCAATCAATGAAACATGCAAACATTTTCAATGGAGGCATGCAAAACACCACATTTCCTCAGCTATTAAAATGGCATTGTTCTATCTAGACAGAGTGTCATACTCTCAGCCATTTCTCTGATTGGAGGAATTTTAGGAGTCAGATAACAAAAGGGATCCAATACAGTGCTGACAGTGCTGGTCTATTCTGAGGCAGAGAATGTAATCCTAGAGCAAGAGTGGCCAACCCCGTCAGTGCACACAGGCCAACACCAGGCAACCAGTGCCCCGGACGGTGGGAAATTCCCACTAGTCTGCCTTATGTTCCTGTTTTCCAAGCCTCTCTTTCTCCCTCTTAACATATTCTTCTGCTTCCAACCATTTCTGTGCTACTAGCTGCTGCTTCTTCACTGACATGTAAGCACATGCTTGGGGAATCCAGAGACCTGGTTCAGTCCTGATAAAGCAATGGAGGCCAGAGCTAACTTGCTTCCGAGTGCACTAACTGCAAGTATAAAATCTTAGTGGGTAGAAGGTCACATTCTGTATTGTTATATATGGCACCTCAACACTAGCATGATTAGAACAAATTTACACAATTATCACCATCATCATTGGGACCACATCAGGCTCATTTTCCGCCAGCTTAAGTCCTGCATTTTTATTTTATTTTTTTAAAGATTTTATTTATTTATTTGACAGTGAGACAGAAATCACAAGTAGGCAGAGAGGCAGGCAGAGAGAGAGAGAGAGAGAAGCAGGCTCCCTGCTGAGTAGAGAGCCCGATGCAGGACTCGATCCCAAGACCCTGAGATCATGACCTGAGCTAAAGGCAGAGACTTAACTCACTGAGCCACCCAGGCACCCCATAAATCCTGCATTTTTAATCTAAAAAAAAGTTACAGAAAAATTCTTTGACAGCTGATTCCCACGTTAAGCTGTTACAAGCAAGATATATTGCCCTATTAGGTCATCAACCTTCATATATAACACAACATATAAACCATCAAAAGAAGAATCAGTAATTCAAGAGAAAAGTGGGCAAGAGACACATACACAAGGGGCGCCTGGGTGGCTCAGTGGGTTAAGCTACTGCCTTCGGCTCAGGTCATGATCTCAGGGTCCAGGGATCGAGTCCCGCATCGGGCTCTCTGCTCAGCGGGGAGCCTGCTTCCTCCTCTCTCTCTCTCTCTCTACCTGCCACTCTGCCTACTTGTGATCTCTCTCTTTCAAATAAATAAATAAAATCTTTAAAAAAAAAAAAAAGACACATACACAAGTTTTGAAGAAGAGACAGTCAATGATTATTTACTAAGCATCTTCTATGTACTAGCAATAGAGATAGAGCAGAAAATAAACAAAGGCAGTTCTTGTTTTAATGCAGCACGCATTCTAGAACAAGGAGACTGGCAACAAGAAAGCAAGCGCTTCTGGGACACCAAGATAACGGTGACTCTGTGTGCTGACTTCTCTCAGCCATCCTCCCAAACTATAAAAACCAATAATAAGAATAACACCACACAGATTCCATGACTTCAAAGTAACTTGAAGAAACAGAACAAATCAAACTCCAATTTCCAGCAAAGACATTTCCCAAGCTCTCTCTCTAACCCTTTGCAAAGGGCGAGGCGGGGTCATGGAGCAAGC
Organism: Mustela erminea; assembly: GCF_009829155.1. Taxonomy (NCBI): domain Eukaryota; kingdom Metazoa; phylum Chordata; class Mammalia; order Carnivora; family Mustelidae; genus Mustela; species Mustela erminea. The sequence continues at coordinate 60,156,210 of NC_045616.1, read as the reverse complement.
AGAACAGAGGGAAGAGGAAAACAGAAGGCTTAAGACTGAACTCTAATAACCCTAAAGCCTGGAAGTGTTGAAATCCTGAATAATCAAATAAAGTTTTGGTAGACCAGAGCGAACTACAAGGAAGGGACTGACTTGTGCACACGAGACAGGAGGCAATCTTGGAGAGGAGAAATGGGCACAAAGAAAGAGAAAGAAGCCTCCTTGCACACTACAGTAAAGGAGAAGAAGCAACACAGGGAAACGTAAAGTCTTCTAAGACAAGAGAAAATTAAAGCAGGGAAGGACACAGAGCCTCTCCCCTATTATCTTCCAAAAAGAGGGTGGTTTTGAACTGAGAATCTGTAAGCCACTCAAAACTGCCACTCAATCCACAAAACACAAAGGTGTGAGCTATCTTCATCTACGTAAACTATCCTAAGATGAAAACAGAAAATGAAAATCTCGACACTTCAGTGAATGAAAATAAAAGCACTGCCTCTCCCGCTGAAAAAAAAAAAAAAACCCCAACTATGAAGCGCAAGAAAACAGAAGCCTCCATTCTGAATTAATTACTGTCAAATAGGGTGCCTGGCTAGCTCAGTCAGAAAAGAGTATGACTCTTGATTTCAGGGTCATGAGTTCAAGCCCCAAGTATACATGGTACTAAAAAAATAAGTAAATGAACTTTAAATATTTTCAAACAGGCATTCAAAATAGAGCCTGACTCAGATATCAAACACTAAAAACAGAAATGAGCCAAAAAACTAAAAAAACAGGAATGATTAAACCCTGAGAGAAATAGAAGAAAAAGGCAAAATTATATCAGAAATAGAGACTGAATCATAAAACTTAGTTTAATTTAAATTTATTTCATTTAAATTAAATTTAATTATTAATTTAAAATTTAATTTAATTTAATTTAATTTTAAAATTAATTTAAAATTAAATTTTATTTCATTTAATTTAAATGAAATAAATTTAAATTACATTATGCTTTACTCAGTTATTATTTTTAAATATTCAAGGGAATGCAAGTGAGATAACGTAGTGGAAATGGTCAAAGAAAAAGTGTTTGAAATAGAAGAGAAGAAAAGACCATCTAACTACATATCACTGGAGCTCCTTAAGAACACACCCCAATAGGACAAAGCTAATATTTAAAATCTTTACATAAGAAAACTTCCTGGAAATAAAGGAAGACCCAAATCTACGCATTAAAAGGGCCCACCAAGTACCTTAAAACACTGACCCCCAAAAAAATCAATTCTGAGAAATATCTTAGTAGAACTCTTAGACATTAAAAATAAAGGAAGGGGCGCCTGGGTGGCTCAGTGGATTAAATAAGCCTCTGCCTGCGGCTCGGGTAGTGGTCTTGGGGTCCTGGGATGGAGCCCCGCATTGGTCTCTCTGCTCGGCAGGAAGCCTGCTTCCCTTTCCCTCTCTGCCTGCCTCTCTACCTGCTTGTGATCTTTGTCAAGTAGATAAATAAACTCTAAAAAAAAATAATAATAAAGGAAAAGTGGCACCTGGATGGCTCAGTCAGCTAAGTGTCTGCATTCAGCTCAGGTCATGATCCCAGGGTCTTGGGATTCAGTCCCTCATTGGGCTCCCTGCTCAGCGGGGAGTCTGCTTTTCCCTCTGCCTGCTGCTCTCCCTGCTTATGTTCCCTCTCTCTCTCTGTCAAATAAATAAATAAAAATCTAAATATATATATATATATATGTATGTATATATATATAAAGGAAAAATCCTCACAGCGCACACACAGGAGCCCTAAACTTCCAAGGCAAGAGAAGTAGACTGGAATAGATCTCTTAAAAGCAGCATAAGGGACTTCAGGGTAGCTCCAGTGGTTAAGTGTCTGACTCATGATTTCAGGTTGTGATTTTGGGGTCCTGGGTGCCTAGCCCTGTGCTGGGCTCCATGATTAGCAGAGAATCTGCTTCTCTCCCTATCCCTTTCTCTCTGCCCCTTCCCCTGCTCATGCTCTCTAAAATAAATCTTAAAAAAAAAAAAAAAAAGGCAACATAAAAACAAGGGAAATGTAGTAGCATTTCCAAGAAACTCAATGAAAGAAAATTGTGAACCAAGTACTTTATATCTACTTGTCACCCAAGTCTTTTATTTATTTTAAAATTACTTTTTTTTTTAATTTCATCTGCTTATTTGAGAGAGAGTGAGCACACAAGAGGAGCAGCATGCAGAGGGAGAAGCAACCCCCCGCCCCCACCCCCCCCCCCCCGCCATGGACAAGGAGACCAATGTAGGACCTGATCCAAGGACTCTGGGATGACCACCTGAGCCGAAGGCAGATGCTTAACTGACTGAGCCACCCAGGTGCCCTAGTACTAAGTCTTCTAAAAAGCAACTTAGGGACGCCTGGGTAGCTCAGTTGGTTAAGCAGCTGCCTTCGGCTCAGGTCATGATCCCAGTGTCCTGGGATCAAGTCCCACATCAGGCTCCTTGCTCGGCAGGGAGCCTCCTTCTCCCTCTGCCTCTGCCTGCCACTCTGTCTGCCTATACTCACTCTCTCTCCCTCTCTCTCTCTGACAAATAAATAAATAAAATCTTAAAAAAAAAAAAAAAAAAGCAACTTAAACCCATGAGCTCTTCTGGAACCATCTACTAGAGGAAAAGCTTCATCCATATTACCATAGAAACTTGAGAGAAAGGACTGGTGGTACTAGATATACCATATGTAATATATATCAAAGACTAAAACAAAGGTGGACAATGGTTAAAAAATAATATAAAAATGTTAGTTTTTTAAAAAAGATTTTATTTATTTATTTATTTATGAGAGAGAGAGAGAGAGAGAGAATAAGAGTGAGAGCTAGAGTAGGGGGAGGAGCAGAGTGGGAAAGAGTCTCAAGCAGACTCCGCAGGCTGAGAGCAGAGCCCAATGCAGATCTGGGTCCCATGACCTTGCGATCATGACGTGAGCCAAACCTAAGAGTCAGATGCTTAACTGAGCCAAACCGGAGCTCCCCTCAGCCCCAAACGCTACTTATTCTGACAAGGTAGAAATAATACAACTAAAAAGCAGGAGAAAAAAAAGGAAAAGAGAAAAGGAGAATAAGCTTCTAATTATTTAATAGGTTATAGTTCAAAGTCAGCTATCATTAAAAACTAACAGACAAGGGTGCCAGGGTGGTGCAGTTGGTTAAGCTCCCGACTTTTGATTTCCACTTAGGTCTTGATCTCAGGGTCATGAGATCGAGCCCCACACTGGGTTCCAGGCTCGGCTTGCAGTCGGCTTGGGATTCTCTCTCCCTCTCTCTCTGTCCCTGCCGCTCATGCTCTAAAATAAGTAAGTATTTAAAAAATAAATAAACAAAAACTAATAAACCAGATAGTGAAAGTTTAAATATGTATACAGTTAAGTAGGAGTATTTTTTTTAAAAGAATTTATTTATTTATTCATTTATTTATTTATTTATTTATTTATTTATTTATTTGACAGACAGAGATCACAAGTAGGCAGAGAGGCAGGCAGGGGGCAGGGGGTGGTGGTGGTGGTGGTGGAAGCAGGCTCCCTGCTGAGCAGAGAGCCCAGTGCGGGGCTTGATCCCAGGAACCTGGAATCATGACCTGAGCTGAAGGCAGAGGCTTTAACCCACTGAGCCACCCAGGCAACCCAGTAGGAGTATTTTTAAAAAGTCTAAAAGTAAACACTAAACAAAATTAAGATCTTAAATATCAAAAGATATTAAAAAGGACAAAGAACATATATAGAGAAAGAAAAAATCAAATTAATATAACACATAGGAATTATTACATAAAACAATGACAAGGTAAAACAAAGCATAAAAAATTGTATTGATAAATATGAATGCATTACCTAGTAAAAGAAAAAAAAATTTCAGTTTGGCTCACAAAGCAGTCTCTAAGTATTATTACATGACACACAAGAAGCATTCAAAAACTGATTTTACATGAGGCCAAAAAAGGTTATATTAAGTTACATTAAGTATAAATATTTAAAAAAATATGTGATCACAATGCAGTAAGAGTAGGAATTGAAAACAAAATCATAAAATAGAAAGGTCCTTCCACTGAGCACTTCATTTAGGAAGGGCAAAAATAACAGGATGGGCACAAGATAATGAGAAGTTTTGATACTGGTAGAAAAGGCGGCAAAGGAAGGCACTTTAAGGCTAAAAGCTGCAATGCACAATAAAGATATAACCATTATATTTAAGTACCAACCTCCTTATAAAGTAGGAATTACAGGAGCTGTAAAGAGGAATAGATAAAATCACACTGATGAAAGACTCACTGTGCCACTCTCAATCCAGGAGAGAGCGAGTGGAACACAGGACGGGTAACAATACAAAAAACAAAAATTATAAATTCAATAAGAACATCACCAAAGAAACACCATACATGAGATGACGCAAAAAAGCGCAGTCAATTATGTAAAGCAGAAATTACACAAACCCTTGTGTTACAAGATAGTAAAACTAGAACTTAAGAAATAAATCCAAAAAAAAACACAGGTCCTTCTACCAGGAAATTAAAGCACCTTCTGTTACTTTTTATTATTTTTTACTTATTTGAGAGAGACAGAGAGAACAAGCAGAATGGAGGGACAGAGGGTGAGGGGGAAGCAGGCTCCCCACTGAACAGAGAGCTCAACGTGGGGCTCCATCATAGAACCCTGAGATCATGACCTGAGCCACCCAGGCACCCCTAAAGTGCCTTCTTTTATTTAGTTTTTAACTTTTTAAAAAGATTTTAATTATTTATTTGACAGAGACAGAGATCACAAGTAGGCAGAGAAGCAGACAGAGAGAGATGGGGAAGCAGGCTCCCCGCCGAGCAGAGAGCCCGGAGCGGGGCTCAGTCTCAGGACCTTGAGATCATGACCCAAGCCAAAGGCAGAGGCTTCAACCCACTGAACCACCCAGACACCCCAAGTGCCTTCTTTTAAACGTATCATGGGTACAAGGGAAATAAGATGAAAATAACAGAATTTCAGGAAATAATGATAATAAACATACTAAATATCAGAATCTATGAAACATACCTAAAGCAATCATCAGAGGACAATCTATAGCTTTAAACACATATACATAAAAGTAAAAGAATGAAAATAAAGGAATTAAATTCTCTTCTTAAAATGCTTGAGAAAGAATAAGTACACCAAAACAAAGTATGAAGCAGGAATAATAAAAATAAAAGGAGAAATTCATGGGGCTCCTGGGTGGCTCAGTGGGTTAAGCCTCTACCTTCGGTTCAGGTCATGATCCCAGGGTCCTGGGATCAAGCCCCGATCAGGCTCTCTGCTCAGTGCGGAGCCTGCTTCCTCCTCTTTGTCTCTGCCTGCCTCTCTGCCTACTTGTGATCTCTGTCTCTCAAATAAATAAATAAAATCTTAAAAAAAAAAAAAAAAGAGAAATTCGTAAGGTAGAGGACAGAAAAAAACAGTGGCACTGATTAGACAAGAAGGACAATGGACAAAAAGAAGAAAAGGACAATGGACAACTATATAAAATAAGATAAGAGAGTGCTCGCTGACTCTGTGAAACCTAGATGGAAGCTTGCACAGCCCAGTGTCTGCAGAAGAAATAGAGAATAATCCAGGAACTACTCCATAAAAATGCACCAGGCCCTGATGGTGTCAGTGTTCAAAGACCCAGGTAGTTTCAATACGCCATCCGCTATTGCAGAGCACAGAAAATGAAGATAGCACATCAAGTACGACTGAAGTATTACTGTGTGTAAAGTATAAGCTTGATACCTCAATCTTATAAAAACAGCTCTCCCCAGAAGAAGAAAATTACAGATCAATACCACAGATGAGTATTGTGTAAAAATGATAAATACTAAAGACCAAAAATCTAATACCACATTAAGAAAATAAGATACCATAGCTAAGTGGTATTTATTCCAGTTATGCAAAGGTGGTTAGGTATTAGAAAATCCACGAATAAAATAAACCATATTAAATAGACCTAGAGAGAAAATTATGATTAACTCCAGAGATACTTAAAAAAAACAAAAACAAAAAAACCATTAACAAGATTCAACACTCATCCCTGATAAAAACACACTAATAGGAACGAAGGACACTCTCCTAACATGATAAAATGTATTTTAGTGTTACAGCCAGCATTTTACTTAATGGAAAAATACTAGAGGTATTTTCACTAAGATGAGGGACAAGATAAGCCCATCATCTCCACTCTTATTTAACACTGTAGTGGTGTTTTTCACAGGTGTAATTGGACAAGAAAAATCAAGAGGCTTAATAATTGGGTGAATAGGGACGCCTGAGTGGCTCAGTTGGTTGAGCAGCTGCCTTCGGCTCAGGTCATGATCCCAGCGTTCTGGGATCGAGTCCCACATCGGGCTCCTTGCTCGGCAGGGAGCCTGCTTCTCCCTCTGCCTCTACCTGCCATTCTGTCTGCCTGTGCTTGCTCTCTCCCCCTCTCTCTGATAAAATAAATAAAATCTTAAAAAAAAAATAATTGGGTGAATAAAAGTAAAATTACCTCTGTGGGCAGTTATGTGTTATAATACCTAAAAAATCTTGAGAATCAATGGAATAAATGACAAAACTAGCTCAAATAATAAAATAATTTAGTCAGGTAGCTGGACGTAAAAATAGCATACAGAATTCAACAGCTTTCAAATATACAAACGATAATCAATTAAAAGATATAATAGTAGAGAAAATCCCATCTGAAATAGAAAAAAAGGAAGATATAATATTAATAAATAAGAAACATGCAAACTAGCATGTTGAACACCTTGAAACACTCCTGAGAAACAAAAAAGTAGATGTGAACAAATGGGAAGACATTCCTTATTCTTGAATAAGACAGAAATTTCAGTAGATATTGCTTCCTTGAAGTCATATTATAAATTTTAAGCAATCCCAGTAAAATTTTTTTATGGAGCTTTATTTTCAGTTGACACAAAAATTGGTACCAAACACTGAATTTCATATGATAAAACAAATATGTAAGAATACTGAAAAAAAAAAAAAAAAAAGAAAGAAAAGAAAAAGAAAAAGGAACTCTGGGAGGAGTTCCTGGTCCTACCAGATATTGAAGCCTTTACTGTTGGTGCAGTGTGGTACAGAGGCATTAATAGAGTGACTAGCAGGCTGGAATAGAAAGCCTCGAGTAGATCAAAATGTGTATAGAAATCAAGTATCTCCAATCTCTGGAAAAATTAATGAAGTTTTAAATAAATGGTAATGAGGTAACTGGGCAGACATTTGGAAAGCTACATCCACATCTCATACCACACACAAAAGAATAAACCCAAAACACTCAGAGATCCATGTAAAAAATGAAACCCTGTAAGGACTAGTGGGAAATACACATGAATTCCTGTATTATCTGAGTTTGGAAAAGAGCTATCTAACTATATGATCTGCAAGCCAGAACCAAGAAAAGAAAAGAGTAATAAATCTATTACATAAAACACCATCTTAGGCAAAGCCAAAAAAAAAAAAAAAATTGGGAGAAATTTTTAACATGTAATCAGATATAAAAAGAACTCCTGCAATATGTAAAGAACTCCAGAAAGAGAACCAAAAATCCTCTAGGGAAAGGGCAAAAGACATGAACACCCATCCACCCATGTACAAAGAAATATTGAAATGACCGCTAAGCTTATGAAAGATGTCCATGTCACTCATGAGATATGCAGATTAAAACTATCATTTCTTATCTATTGACAACACATTTTGTTGGTGAGACTATGGGCAAGCACTCACAGTAGTGGTTTAAGTAGGCACCAGCACAATCTATTACGGAGGGGAATTTGACATTGTTTAACCAAACTACGTACGTATGTGTTTATTTCCTTATTTCCTTACTTAGAAATCTTCCTTCTGAGAATCTATCCTTCCTGGCTAGCTCAGTCTGAAGAGTACGAGACTTTGCATCTTGGTATAGTGAGCTCGAGCCCCACAGTGGGTGCAGAGATTACTAAAAAATAACAAAACCAAAACCAAAACCGAAAAAGAAAAAAAAAAGAACTTAAAAAAATATCTATCCTGAAGATATACCTCCAACAATAACAAAATACCTGTACACAATATTACTTATGGTAGTAGTGTTGCAGAACACTGGAGACAACATAAATACCCCCATAAAGGAATAGCTGAATAAACTACCACACACACAAGTGAGGGACTTTACAGCTATAACAAGCATGGACAAGATCTAGATGAACTGAAACAGTGACTCCCAGAATGTATTTTCAGTTAAAGAAGCAAAGTGCACAAGAGCAATTGAGAGCATGTTACCACTAAAAAAAGGGGAGGAGAAGGTAAACAAAGAGACCTATCTGTTCATTTGTGTGAAAAGAAATGCAGAAAGGATTAACTAGGAACTAACGAGACTGGTTACCTACAGGTGGCAGGTGGAAATGGGGTGGGAAGGACCACGCAGATGCTAGGGTAGTGGGGACTAGAGGTGAGGTTTCTAAAAACAACTTTCTGAATAGTTTGACTTTTGGAGCCATGCTAATGTTTCATATACTCAGGAAATGCATATATAAATAAAATGTAGAAGAACAGATAAGAAAATATGAAAATAGAATACAATATGATACAAATGAACGTAAGTATGTTTCTTTTTTTTCTTTAAGGTTTTATTTATTTATTTGACAGAGAGAGCACACAAGTAAGGGGAGCAGCAGGCAGAGGGACTAGGAGAAGCAGGCTCCCCACTGAGCAGGGAGCCCAATGCAAGGCTCGATCCCAGGACCCTGGGATCATGACCTGAGCTGAAGGCAGACGCTTAACTGAGTGAGCTACCCAGGCACCCCAAACAGAAGTATGTTTCAAATGAATAACCTAACCAATTGCACAGGAGGGGAGGAACTAACCCAACAAAGTTTTGAACACAGGCTGAGGAAAAAAAAAAAATTAGTGATCTCTAGATGGTAAGGTTCTGTCGGCATTTTTTTTTTTGTCGTGGTATGAATTAGTAGTTCAAAAACTATTTTCTGTGTTAAGATTGAGAAAGTAAGTAAATATATTGTAGATAATAAGAATCAGGTTTCTTAGTATTGGGTAAAGGAATTATAAATACGAGTATTGTATTAGACCGCATTGGGAGATATGAGTAAGAATTCAGTCTTATGCATACATGGCTACCGAAATAGACATAATGTGGTATGTATGTATTTCCAGCCCTGCTTATTAAATGGCATAGAAGCAATGTCATCTCAATAGCAAAAAGCTTATCTGGTACTCAGATCTTGGCTTCTAAATATCAGTCGTTGCTTAAAGAAATTTCTCCTTGGAGGGGTGCCTGGGTGGCTCAGTCAGCTAAGCATCTGCTTTCAGCTCAGATCAGGATCCTGGGGTACTAGGTTCAAGCCCCGATTCAGACTCCCAGCTCAGCAGAGAGTCTGCTTCTCCCTCTCCCTCTGCTTGTGCTCTCGTTCTTTCTGTCAAATAAATACACAAAATCTTTTTTTTTTAAAGATTTTATGTATTTATTTGACAGAGAGATTGCAAGTAGGCAGAGAGGCAGGCAGAGGGGGGCGGGGAAGCAGGCTCCCTCCTGAGCAGAGAGCCCAATGTGGGGCTCCATCCCAGATCAGGACCTAAGCCGAAGGCAGAGGCTTAACCCACTGAGCCACCCAGGCACCCCAAATACACAAAATCTTTTTTTTTAAATATTTTATTTATTTATTTGACAGACAGCGATCACAAGCAGGTAGACAGGCAGGCAGAGAGAGAGGAGGAAGCGGGCTCCCCGCCGAGCAGAGAGCCCAATGTGGGGCTCGATCCCAGGACCCCGAGATCATGACCTGAGCCGAAAGCAGAGGCTTTAACCCACTCAGCCACCCAGGCGCCCCCACAAAATCTTTAAGAAAAAAAAAAAGAAGAAGAAGAAATTTCTCTCTGGAGAAATAGCTAATTCCAAGGCTGAGGACTGAAAAAAGATGAGCCTGGAATATGTAGTTGTCCTAAAACATGAAGACATTCTTTAAAGAATGACAGGGTCACATAAAAAGGAAAAAGAAGCTAGACTGAAGGGGTTCCCACTGGCCAAATCTGGGACAACTCAAACATCAAAATAAATACATATGACAACTAAACGCAACACATGAGCCTAGAATAAATCTTGGACCAGAAAAACAAGTTTTAAACTTTGTTATAAAGGAGATTATTAAGACAATTATGGGAATATGAATAAGGTCTGTAGACATATAGTTTCTTGATTTTGATGGTTATATAAAACAATGCCTTGGGGCACCTGGGTGACTCAGTCATTAAGCGTCTGCCTTCAGCTCAGGTCATGATCTCAGAGTACTGGGATGGAGCCCTGCCTTGGGCTCCCTGCTCAGCAGGAAACCTGCTTCTTCCTCTCCCACTCCCCCTGCTTATATTCCTTCTCTCGCTGTCTCTCTCTGTCAAATAAATAAGTAAAATCTTAAATATATATATACATAATATATGTTTATATATAATATAAATTATATGTTAAGTAAAATCTTAAAAATCTTAAATATATATATATCTTAGTTTCTCTGGGACAATGTGTATGCAACTGGGAAAACGTCTGCCAGAACCGTCAGGAACGTGTTGGCAGCGTGGCCGCCTGAAGCGGTGGGGCAGCTGGACAGAAAGAACAGACACTGTGGAGTCCAAACCAACGTGGGTCTCACTCCTTTCTTTCTTTCTTTCTTTCTTTTTTTTTTTTTTTTAAAGATTTTATTTATTTATTTGACAGACAGAGATCACAAGCAGACAGAGAGGCAGGCAGAGAGAGAGGAGGAAGCAAGCTTCTGGCTGAGCAGAGAGCCTGATGCGGGACTCAATCCCAGCACCCTGGGATCATGACCTGAGCCGAAGGCAGAGGCTTTAACCCACTGAGCCACCCAGGCGCCCCGGTCTTACTCCTTTCTAGTCCAGCACCTTGTCAACTTGCAAACACTCCCAAACTGCGGCCTTCTCTTTGAAAATGGGGATACAACACCTGCTAGTGTGAGAGTACTAACAAAGGCACATGAGTGCTCGGCAAACGCCTAATTGGCGGCAAAGACTCCGAAAATGGCAGCCTGAACCAAAGGAACGAAAGACAAAGCTCCACTGAATTCCCCCCTCTTCTTCTAGCCCTGAGCACATGCTTCATCTTTATCTCAACACCGGGCTTTTTCAACCTTGGCACTATTGACAGTTGGGTCCCGATAATTGGATGTTTAGCAGCATTCTTGACTTCAACCGACTACAGGTCAATAGTACTGCCGGAGTTGTGAAAATCAAAATTGTCTCGGCACATTGCTACATGTCGCCTGGCACGAAACTGCCCCACTCGAGAACCAGTAATTTACACAGATTATTAAAATGTGGGAACAACAATTAATAGGGCTAGCCAAAACAAATCAGATGGCTACAAGTCAGTGATAGGAGAGGGAGAGGGAGAGGGAAAAGTTTCAGGCCATATGAAGAACCTACAGCCTTTCTCCACTGTCCCAGAATTCTGACTACCTATATAAATGGAGATTGGACAAGTGAACCTATATAAGCTCAGTTTCCTCGGGTGACTGTTACAAGAAGAAAATGCACAACAGAAGTAAAGTGCTTAGCAGAGTGTCTGGCACATAGGAAGCCCTCAATGAATGCAAGACTCTCTCATTACAATTGAGGTACTCTCCTATTCCTGGGCTTTCAGGTCCCACTTACCACCCTGATCCAAAATTCCTCACTCTGTACATACAGTTATTTCTACTCCAAACTCTAAAGTGGTCCTAATCTTCTTTTATAGAGGCAGCTGACCCCTGGGGTGTGGAAAAAAAAAAAAAAAGGGCCAGAGGTGCCAGAAACTTTGATAATGAATTCTAAAAATCTTCCCTAATCACTGATACAGGATATATGTACGGAAATTAGAGTCAGGAAACATTATTTATGCAAAAAAGGTGAGTAAAATTCAGAAGCATAAAGAAAGAAAGATGTCGCTAGCTTAATTTCCATTAGGGCACAACTACTATTGCAATTCAAACTCATTAGTTCAGTGTAAAAAAAAAATAAGTAGAACTCTTTGATTGAATGAAATCCACATGAGAAATTCTCTTTAAATTCAGAGTGTTTTTTATGTTAAAAAGTGGAAATTCCTAGAACAATGTACTAAAGGCAATTAATAAATGACCATCTCTGATGATCTTATGCTACCTAGGTGAGGTTATCACAATTTTTGGAAAATCAAAGATCAGTCATGAATCAGATAGTCCTGGAAAAATGACTGAGAACCTCCAAAATAAAGTTTCAGGAAAAAAGTCAATACTATGTTAAAGAATGACTGAAGATTCTCTCTATGTAGAGATGAATCAAAATATTATTGCTCACCTGTAGTTTCTGAGTCAAAGAGTCCCTCTGTTCTTGTAGTTCTCTGGCATTATCAATTTCTTGTTTTAGTCTTTCTATTTCCTAGAAAAAGTAGAGCAGTGTTTTTAGCAACAATATTTAATCTAAATCAAGCACAGAGAAAGTCTTATTTCCCTCCTGAATTTATTGTCTTAGTCCTTAGAAGAGAATAATTTAAAAAACATTCCTTTATGCTGATTTTTAGAAGAGTGAATTCATCTTTATGGGTATGTTGTCTAATACGTGATAATCTGAAGCAACAAGTCTGCTTGGTGGCTTCAGTACAGCACTGCTTAGAAACAACCATCAGAACATTTTAAAGCTGCTTCAAGCCTTGTGGGTATAATTCTTTCCTGTGCTATTAAATCCTATGACTGGAAACCAGAGAAAGCAACAGCTTGTAAAATTCATTTAACCTCTCACAGTTTTCTGTTGATGTTACTAATGCAACTCTCTCACAGAAGGCAAGTATCTCAGTCTGACTGCCTCACCGTAGTTCCTCACAGCAGAAACAAGGATGGAGAAAATAGGAACAAGCTTCGTTGTCAATAGAAAAAAATTTCATCTCCTCCCCCAAAACACCCCACAACCTTACTTTATTCCATAAAGCACTTGTAAATCTGACAGAGACTCCAGGAGTTTGTGCACCTATGGTAGCTGGGTTACAGATGAATGAGAAGGAACAAATACCTCTTCCTTCACTTTCAGCGTCTCTTCTAGTTCCTGTATTGTCTGGTTTAATTCTGTCTTGTGGGTGTGCACTGCATTGGCTTGGCTACTAACACATTCAAGCTCGGTCACCTAAGATGAAATGAAAACACAGGTTAAGCTGTAGGACTATCTCAAGAGATTTCTTGCAGAAAATATAATAAGCCCTGGACAGGTAAATCATAACTCTTAAACAACATATGAAAATCAATTTTGAGAAATATTAAGATACTTAAGGTAGAATGAATAGATTCTTTAAGGATATGAATTTAGGACAATGAAAAAAAGACTGGGGAATAATTATTTACATGGCTTGGTCATGGAAAATGTTAGAAAAGCTTAATTGATTAATGACAGTTGAGAACCCCTATAATGAAAGGCTTCTTTAAGAATTTCTTATGACAACATATTCCAAATCAGATAGAGCCATCTGCCTTCCATCTGCAGCTTTCAAATTAAACATGGCTTCTGAAAACTGGCCTTGCCGAAGTGAGAAATTTTTCAAATACATTTCCAAAATGTAAGAGAATCTGGAAGAAAAGATACGCTTAAAATGCAACTTAAATCAGTCGATACTAGAATGACTTCACATCAATAGTGTCTCTGTAGCAAAAGATAACATTCTTTAGTCAGTAAGAATGTACTAAGGGCCCAAAGAGCTACATAGCTTTTAACGAGCACTTGGTATTTTCTGGGAGAAGAGAGAAGGGCACTGTCCCTCAGAGTTAAACCATCCAACAACATTGTTGGATCCAACAGTCAAAATAGACAGAAGTCAACATAAAAACATGCATGCACACTCCATCACAGCTCTTTACACACATCAGCATCTCATACATTTTGGCTGACTAGAAGAATGCAGTAAATTCTACACTATTAACGAAACGCAAATCCTCCTTCTTCACATTTTCCATTATCTACTTACCCTCCTTAAATATTACTCTACATTTCTAAACACTTTCTTACTTTCTATTCATGTACTAATAGCCTTGTGCAGACCCTGATCATCCAGGCCTAGACCACAGCAATGGTCATAAGAGGACATAATTATAATCTTTGTCTATTTTTACCTCCTATAAACTAACATTCATTATCATTGTGTAACTCTTCCATTCAAAGTCTTTTAAAGTCTCATTTTTTACAATATCAAATCTAAACCCTCAGGTCTTGCATGCATCAGTCCTTAACTACTTAACCATCCTCATCACCCAAGACACCACATATGTGGTTTTTCCAACTAAAAATAGGCAAGTCTCCTCATCCTAAGAATAAACCACTCTCACACCCATCTTGCTGACTTAACTAGAATATCCACTCTTACCACTGAAGCTGTTCAGACATTAGCAAACCTTCAGCTCTCAGCTCAGCATGTACTTTCACCAGAAAGTCATTCCTATTTACTTAATTCCTCTAGGCTCTCCTGTCCTGTGGTCCACAAAATGAAATGTACTCAAACTCTTGGGAATTATTTCCTTATTGTTCAATATATAACAGTTTTTAAATTTTTTTGTTTTTTGGGTTTTTTTTGTCCAATTAGATAGATAATGAATTCATTATGGGGAGTTTCCAGTTCTGATTATGATGGAGTACTTTTTACTGGAAAATTTTTCCCACAGTTAACAATTGCAAATCATGACCAAAACATAAAATTCAACTGTTTGAATGCCCTGTTAAGTGACAAAGTAGAGCAAGAGACAGAAAGAAAGCAATCACATTGGGTACCCCAAAGATACAGATGTAGTGGAAAGATGGGCCATCTGTACCCCAACGGTCAAAGCAGCAATGACTACGGTCAACAAACTGTGGAAAGAGCCAAGATGACCTTCAACAGATGAATGGATCAAGAAGATATGGTCCATATATACAATGGAGTATTATGCCTTCATCAGAAAGGATGAATACCCAACTTTTATATCAACATGGACAGGACTGGAAGAGATTATGCTGAGTGAAATAAGTCAAGCCGAGAGAGTCAGTTATCATATGGTTCACTTACTTGTGGAGCATGAGGAATAACAAGGAAGACATAGGCAGATGGAGAGGAGAAGTGAGTTGGGGGAAATCAGAGGTGGAGATGAACCATGAGAGATTGTGGACTCTGAGAAACAAACAGGGTTTTGGAGGGGAGGGTGATGGGGGGTTGGGTGAGCCTGGTGGTGAGTATTAAGGAGGGTACGTATTACATGGAGCACTGGGTGTGGTGCATAAATAATGAATCTTGGAACACTGAAAAAAATTAAATTTAATTAAAAAAATACACATTTACACATCCTTTTGCTTGAAGGAACTCTGTAGTCTAGCTGCACTGCTTGACTAGAACTTAAGTAGAAACCTGTGGTCTTATTTCCCTGAGGAGCCTGAGGGTCTGGGGATTCCTTAGCACAGCTGAAACAGATAGAAATTGGAGGAACTGTATGAAGAAAGCCCCCAAATAAACATACAGACTCCCTTCAAGTCTTTGGCTAACCCTTGAACTACATACACGCAGGTAAGATCCAAGGAGTCCAGCATGGGACTGTTGGAAGGAGCTGGAAGGCTGCAGGAGCTGAGTTGTGGTAGGGTTCACCACAGAGAGAAGAGTTTGACATTTCAGTCCTATCAAATTAGAGGACATGGGTTATTAGCTCAAGCTTTCCAGTGAAACACCAGAAGGGTTATGTCTTAGAAATAAAGATTTCCCAGGACTAGGGAATTTACCATAGGGTTAAAGGGCAAAATTAAAATAAATGGACTCTAATGAAGTCTAAGTCCATACCTCCACAATTTCAGGGAAATTTGTAAGTAAGTTTAACTGCTTGGCTCAAACAAAAATCAACATCATTCAGAGTAAGATAAAAGAATCTTACTGTATGTCATCTAATTTCAAATGTCTAACATACAACTAAAATGACTAGACATGTGAAGAACTAGGAAAACACAACCTATGCTAAATACAGAAAGCTGCCCCTTACACCACTCTGGCTGAAACTGCAAAGGAATTTAGGCTCCAAGGAAATGACACCTGATGGAAATTCTAATCTACAAGAGGGAAAGAAGAGCACTGAAAATTATAAATATGAATAAACAGAAAGATTTCATTTCTTAGATCTTTAAAATCCAATTCACAATTTAACCCAAAATTTCCTTAAGGACAGAGATTATACAGTAAGGGGATATGACAGTTCTTTAGTGACTATTTATTGGCTCATGAGTTAACTATCATGGATTAATTTATTTTATTGTGGTAAAAACCACAGAATAAAATCTATCATCTTAGCCATTTTTAAATGTACAATTCAGTAGTGTTAAGTATATTCACACTGTTATGAAAAAGATCTCCAGAAATTTATCATCTTGCAAAATGGAAATTCTATACATATTAAACAACAACTTCCTTCTTCTTCCTCGTAAGTTAACCTTTATACATACAATAGGATGACATTTACTCAGATTTCTTACTCTTCCTCCCTGTCTCTATTTCATATTACTTTCCCTGTCACCCTGATCCTACTCCATTCCTCAAATTGTGCTCTGGTAGTAAACCCATTTCCTATGGTCTATGAAATTCACTTCTTTGGTATGCTTCCTAAAAAAAGAAACTAGTGGCATCTACGTCCTGCTGGGTAAATGCAAATGCTCTGAATACAAAAAAATTCTTCTCAAGTAACTGTTTGGGCTTCTAATGTTATTTATACCGGGATTTCTGATATTCTTTTCCTGTTTGAAATTACAAATACAAGTGTCCCCCACTTCCTGAGAGTTTGCATTAGGCCACTTCACATTCATTAAAGACCTGTATTAGTATGGTAACAGCTTTTATTGGCAAAACTAAAAATGGTCCTCAGATTTGTCGGTTAGCAAAAACAGATACTAACATAGGTCTTTCGTAAAGACAAAGTGAACTTCTGGAAAGCAGGAGATACTCTTCACTTCATACTACTTTGGCTTAAGAAAGGTTTCACAGATGACATGATTCTTTATATGGAAAACCCAAAAGACTCCACCCTCAAACTACTAGAACTCATACAACAATTCAGCAACGTGGCAGGATACAAAGTCAATGTACAGAAATCAGTGGCTTTCTTATACACTAATAATGAAAATACAGAAAGGGAAATTAGAGAATCGATTCCATTTACTATAGCACCAAGAACCATAAGATACCTGGGAATAAACCCAACCAAAGAGGTAAAGGATCTGTACCCGAGGAACTATAGAACACTCATGAAAGAAACTGAAGAAGACACAAAAAGACGGAAGACCATTCCATGCTCTTGGATCGGAAGAATAAACATTGTTAAAATGTTTATACTGCCTAGAGCAATCTATACTTTTAATGTTGTTCTGATCAAAATTCCACCGGTATTCTTCAAAGAGCTGGAGCAAATAATCTTAAAATTTGTATGGAATCAGAAGAGACCCGGAATCGCTAAGGAAATGTTGAAAAACAAAAATAAAGCTGGGGGCATCATGTTACCTGATTTCAAGCTTTATTACAAAGCTGTGATCACCAAGACAGCATGGTACTGGCATAAAAACAGACACATAGACCAGTGGAACAGAGTAGAGAGCCCAGATATGGACCCTCAACTCTATGGTCAATTAATCTTCGACAAAACAGGAAAAAATATACAGTGGAAAAAAGACAGTCTCTTCAATAAATGGTGCTTGGAAAACTGGACAGCTATATGTAGAAGAATGAAACTCGACCATTCTCTTACACCGTACATGAAGATAAACTCAAAATGGATAAAAGACTTCAACGTGAGACAGGAATCCATCAGTATCCTAGAGGAGAACATAGGCAGTAATCTCTTCAATATCCGCCACAGCAACTTCTTTCAAGCTATGTCTCCAAAGGCAAAGGAAACAAAAGCGAAAATAAACTTTTGGGACTTCATCAAAATCAAAAGCTTCTGCACAGCAAAGGAAACAGTCAAGAAAACAAAGAGGCAACCCATGGAATGGGAGAAGATATTTGCAAATGACAGCACAGA